>NW_016107385.1:7361866-7379879 GCF_001604975.1 Cebus imitator
TAGACGGAGTTTCGCTCTTGTTACCCAGGCTAGAGTGCAATGGCGTGACCTCAGCTCACCGCAACCTCTGCTTCCTGGGTTCAGGCAATTCTCCTGCCTTGGCCTCCTGAGTAGCTGGGATTACAGGCACGCGCCACCATGCCCAGGTAATTTTCTGTATTTTTAGTAGAGACAAGGTTTCACCATGTTGACCAGGATGGTCTTGATCTCTTGACCTCGTGATCCACCCACCTCAGCCTCCCAAAGTGCTGGGATTACAGGCGTGAGCAACCGTGCCGGCTCTGGAGTTAGTTTTTTAAGTGTCCTTGTCTTGGGCTAGGGTTGGCTCCAGAGCCTGAGCGTATACATAAGAGGGGTGGTGGGGGTGAGGCTGGGGCAGGAGGAACTGGATTTATCCGATAAGTGGCTTCAGACAGAGGAATTAGTAAGCTACAGGGGCAGAGCCCAAGGAGTCAGAACAGTGTGGGACTCCCAGTGGAGGAGGGGCCCAGGGACACAGGAGGAGCAGACGTGTGTGGCCAAGGCTGCAGGTGCAAAGGAGCATGTCCTGAAATCAGTCAGCAAGGAGCGAGGGAGGTGATGGCAGAGATGGGTTGAACGTGATTCTTCTTGAGGTATTTCTTTAAACAGAGTGAGAAGAGAGGCATGCCCAAGAAAAGAAGTATTATTATAATAATTATTATTTAAAAAGAAGGAATTATGTTCACCATCACAGGCTGGTCTTGAACTCCTGATCTTGTGATCCATCCACCTCAGCCTCCCAAAGTGCTGGGATTACAGGTTTGAGCCACCACACCTGGCTGATACTTCCTTCTTAAAGGAGGTTTCGACCAATATGATTGAGTAAACCAACTTCAGATGAATGGATCAGTTAATGCACTTACCTTGACAAATTCTCTGCCTCAGTTACTAGCACTAATTTTCACTTTTGGGATGGCAGGATGCCACACTAAGCCTGTTGTCACATATTACCTTTCTTTTATAAAAAAAGAAAGCTGAGGCACGGAAAGTTTGCAATAATCCTCCCAGATTACACTACCAACAAGTGGAGGAATTCGGGGCTTGTGCTTTTTCTATGCATAACTTTATGCTGTTGCCCAGGTAAGAGGAAGTAGATTGCTGAGTTTGCTTTTGCTTTTGCTGCCCAAAGAGTGTCTGCAAATCACACAAGCACAGAGGCAGAAGAAACTTCAAGGGAGTAAAAAGAGAGTCCGGGTCAGTGTGGGAGCTTTGTCAATCACATGTGCCATCTGCATGGGTATTCTCAGAGGCCTCTGAGGTCCATAGAACCTGGCACTTTGGGGCTCCTGGTCCCGACAGAATCCCAGGATCAGGAATAGGGCAGATTGTACTCATTTGTCCCCAGAGGCTTAGAGCCCAGTTGAGGTTGGCTCTCCTAAGTCTCTGGAACAGAAGTCTGAAGGAGTCAGGGTGCAGTCTTCACACTGGAAGAATGATGACTTGAGGTCCATATGGATGCAGCTCCAGTTAAAACTTACATGACTTGGCTTAAAGTTGTAAGCAGGTACATTGCTTTTGTTTAGAATCTACTTTTATTTGGGATGGCTTTGAAAGGAGCTGAGCACAGATTACTGGGAGGGGTGTTTCTAAATCTCCCAAAATACCTCTTTGTGTCCCCATTGTGCAAGAGAAAGCTTCAGCTGAAAGCTATTCACTGCCACCAGTACCTGAAAAGGAGGCTGCAACACTGTCTACTCTGAATCCAATTTGAAGTTCATGGGAATAGAGGATCATCAAGTACCACACAGGTGATAAATGACATCTATGGGGATCCCTCCAGCCCATCTAGAGGCAAAGGAAGCCTGGCACCCTGGGCCATCTCAGATGGCTCTCTAAGCTGTGGTCCCTCTAGAGCTAACCTGTTCAAGTTGACCACAAAGCTTCCCTTTGAGCTGGGCCTCCATCTGTCCAGGCAGACCCAGTCACATACTTTTGGGAAACTAGTCATGGGCTACCTTCTCTGGTGAGAAGGAGAATGTGAGACCCAGAGGCAATAGTCACTGAACCCTGAGCAGGAAGTCTTAGACATCCAGGGAGACAAATGGTCAGAGCTATAAGGACCTTGTTTTAGCCTTTGCTGGAGAAACTATAGTTAATGTACTTGGGGAGGAAGTTATTTTGGGTTTGAAGCTGTTTAAATGTCCAGGAGCAAAAAGAGTTAGGTCACTAGAGGCATAAAAGGAACTGAAGGGCCACAGTATCAGGAAAGAATCTCAGTGACCTGCCTTTTCCTGGGGAGGAAGGAAGATAGAGGTTAGAAATGAAGATGTTCTAATAGAGGGATGAAGGAGGAGGCGCTGCTCAACTGTGCTGGAATCACAGTGATGAGAATAAGGTTCTCCAGCATAGCCAGCCACCACGGGGATCCTACACTGTGCTCTTACCACTGCCCTGGGCACCCAAGGTCAAGTGCAGGGGCATCTGCCAGGGATTTGAGACGAGGACAGCAGACCCTCAAGCTAAGCCTTCTAATTCTAGAGAATGCATTGACATTGATGAAGGTCTGCCACTCAGATAGTGATTAGGTTTGCTGTTGTTGTTGTTTTTGTTGTTTGTTTGTTGAAAAGATGGTGGAGATTAACAAAAATGGGAGACACATCCCTCCTGGCTTGCAGACACCTTTCTGTCTTCAGGGGAGTTAATTCTGCCCAAGTAGCCTCACCACACATTCACGTGCTGGGACCACAGTGATGCTTAAAAGTAAAGTGAAAGGGTTATTGCCTAAAAACATAGCTTGTGGATGGAAGGGAAATAGTATTTCTCACCACTGCACTGGAGCTAAGTAGAGCAACTTCACATCCAAAATATAAACTCACTCAAAATATTGTCATGCGTGAATGTTGACGTTGTCTTCAGTTCCACCTTAATCAAACTGACGAACGTAATCCAGTCTTACTAAGACAATTAAAGGGACATTTCTGTAATTCAATGGAAAGGTTTTTTGTTTTTTTTCTAGGCATTTCATCATCCACCTTGCCAACGATCTAAAGTAAAAAACATGTAGATCTTATGGCACTAGAGCATACTCTAGTGGCGGTGAAGAAAAGCAAACACTTCCAAACTGCTAACTGTATCCACTGCTGGGGAGTACTAGGTAAATACTTCTTGTTTGGGAAAAAGGTTAGGTAGGCTTGCCTCATAAAACAGCAAAGAAAATGGATGGAGCATTGTGTAACTCTGCGCCATATCATTCTCCCCTAAGAATAAGGCAAGTTCTGTTTTATCCAATGCTCAAAGCCAAGGGCAAACAAACAAGAATTATTAAAAATCTTAAAACAATCTGAAATAACATCCTACATTGTGAGGTTTTAGGGAAGCTTTTGGGCTTTTTTTCTTCTTCTTAAATCTGAGCCACATTTAGACTTTCCCCTTAGAGATTCTGTTTAAAGAAAGGAGAGGGAGAAGATAATAGATATAATACCTAAAGCAAACTCCCTTCAGCCATGACAGTGTTATTACAAACTTGAGTGAGTGCCATTATTTCAGATAAATAAAAACAATGGACCAGAACCAATTTTACATAAGAAAATATTGTTCAATTTGTTGCAAGCCATGGTGAAGACTCCTCTGGTCTATCAAGTGATGGTTAATATAAATAAGAACATCTGCCCTTGTTGAAGATAGCACTCATCAAAGCAAACTTACACATTTAACCAAGTAACCACATTGCCATATGCTGCGTGTCTTCAAACCGAGGGAAATATATTCCCGTGATTTTAAATGTAAATTATGCTCTTAAATTCAAACTAACACAAACTAGAAGGAAAAAAAAATCCAACACGACCACACACATAAAAAATAAAACAACTTTTTTTAAAGCCAGAAGCTTTGTGTTCTATTGTGTTTAGACTTAAAATATGGAACTATTTAGAAAGAATTAAAGAGATTATGTTTATTTGATTTCAAGTTATCTCAGCAAGAAACATATTTTTCATACCTCTTTGGAAGAACAGCAGGTCAAATGACACATTTGTGAGTGACTATTTGAAATATTTCAGCCACGCCGCAGGGTCCACCTGACCTGGGCACCATAGATGGAGGGAACAAAGGCTTATGTTTTAAATGTTCCTTTAAGAGCCTTTCTGGGGGAGGGGAAAGGGGGACGCGGGAAGCTGTCACAGCCTCGCTTTTTATTTTTATCCTATGACACTAATCAGTTTAATTATATTTCTAACCCATGACTTCAGATCATAATGAATTTTCCCAAATGCAAACATCATATAGCATAATTCTGCAACTTTGCAAGAATCAACACAGTTTGTTTCAAAGTCACCCACATCCTTTGAACTCCAGAGTTTCCCAGTCTGTGAAAATTTATTCCTCACTTTCAGTAGGTTTTGTTTCTGCCTATGTTCAATAACAGAGGTGGGTCTTTATTCTTAATGATAAAGCAAGTTGCAGAACAGCTTTGTTAAAGAGATCCAGGGTCTGAAAAATGTACTCACTTCATTACTTGACTAAATGAAAATCACACATTGATATAAGGTTACATGGGGCTTCGATTTCCTTATTAAATGGAACAATTAATATTACAAGTGTTTGAAGACCATGATGGAGAAGACTTCACTGCATGTTTCCGAGAGTAGTTATTGCAAACAGAGAGAACACAAACCCTATTTAGGGTGTAACTCAATATGAGAGTTTGTGAGTCAAATGTTGAGCCCTTTAGAACTACAAATCTTTCTTTGTGTCCTTATTAAACAAATTCTCCCATCTCCATTGAAAGGGATAGATTGCCAAGGTCTAAATAAAATGCCAGACCCTAAAATGAAAATGCTTCTGACCTCGCTGCCACACCTGATACTTCCAATACTGATTTCCTCCCAGTGCAGCTTTCTTCACCTCCTTTGCCCCAGGCCTTCATAATCCAGAGAGAGAAAAATGAATTTCACTTCCCAAATGCTAGAATTGCTGGTGCAGAACGTAACTAAATATCAGCAGCTGTGCCACAGCACCTGGGGCCATATAAGGAAGCCTTACAAAAGACTTAGTTGTGAACAAGATCCCAGTTCTCTGCTCATCTTGGTTTTCTGTTCTTTAAGAAGGGCAGGGAGAATTGCAACTATGATCTTTAAAAATGTGTGTGTGTGTGTGTGTGTGTGTGTGTGTGTGTGTGTAAAGGAGTTCTAGTTCTCAAAAAAAAAAAAAAAAAAAGGATAAAACAGATGTTCCTAAGGCAACAAAATGGGACCAAAATAATGCTGCTATGGCTCACGATCATGGCTTCTCAAAAGTTAATGTACAAATGCATCACATGGGGATCATTGAAGATGCAGATTCTGAATCAGTCTGGGGAGGGGCCTGAGAGTCTGCACTTCTAGTAAGTTCTCACATGATGTTGGTGCAGCTGGTCTAAGGGCCACATTTTAATTAAGGGGTTAGAGCAATTCACTGCCTTTCAAATAATTAGCCCCCTGCCCTGTATTACTATTCTGAAGTAGTTTCATTTAATACTTGTCACTCAAGTCAACAAGGGATTTTCCTGAAGGCAAGCACTGTGTACTCTATCTCTGCTGTATCCCTTAGCACCTAGCATAGCACCATTATAAGGATGAGAAAAAGTAAGTACCAAGTAACAGAGACAGACCCTTTTTTGGAGGTATTGGCACCAAAACTGTGAGGAAAGAGCCAGGTTCAAGGGCAATTATACGATCTTGGTGGAAAAGGTGTCATAGAGCCTTTCTTTACAATCCTTCACAGATATCTTTAACAAAGAGTGTTTGAGAAGATTGTGGTCTCTTCTAATCTCTCTTTCATGTTTGGAATGTTGTCCTTCCAGGAGAGGCAGCAGATTTAGCAGAAAAAGATTGGGTTTGGGGACTAGCAATTGTCTGTGACCTTGACTCAACTTTAAGATGATCATAGCCACTTGCAAGTTGATTTTAAGGGTTGTAAAGGATCTGTATAAAACACTCAACACAACGACTGGGGATAACAGCTGCTCAATAAATGTAGGTGCAATTAATTTTCCTTTATCAGGGCTCACTGTAACCTAGGTGTTTCCAATATTGGCAACTGCACATTAGAAACAGCTAGGGACATTTGTAACTTCCTGATGTCCCCAGGCTATACCCTAGACCAATGGCATTATAAATCGGCATTATAAATCTCTGAGAGAGGGGAATGAGGCCACTCTTAATGCTCCCAGGTGGTTCCAACACCCAGTAGTAGAAGTTGAGAACCACTGACCTAAGTGTAGCTAAGCAGCAGTCACTTTTTGGGGGCCTAGAACTAGGAACCAGCTAATTAGCCTCCCCTAGAGGTGGCAGTCGGAGGAGGGAGGATGGCCAGAGGCTTCCCACCCCTCATGCATACCCCCAAGGCTTGTCTTCTCTCCTGGCCCTGCAGGGAACAGTAATGTGCCAGCAATCAGTGCTAATCAGTTTCCTCCTACTTACAGAGCTATCCTGGGGTTATCAGGACAGTGCCATCCGTCCGGATATTTGAACATGGATCACTTTGTGTTATTCGTGATTTGCGTTTATCTACCCTCTCCTTAACCCAGTATGATTAATTTATTATTACCACCCACAATTTCCAGGGGTTCACCAACCTGTGAAATTGAATGGGGTCACATTAAAATAAAACAGCCACTGAAAATGTTCATCTGATATTCAGCTCCTGGAGAGCTCACCCTGCAAGTGTGTCTGCTTCCTGGGGTGTGCTTCATGTGTGTTCTTGAACAAACCCAGTCAGCTGCCATGCTGATTCTATAACACTGTATCCATGAGATCAAACTACCTTATAGGATGGTAAGCAATTAATAAAATAACATGCATAAAGTACACTAGCTTAGTGCTGGGAGCGAGGTTGGTTATGTTTTTAATAAACTTTAGGGTTTTACAATTAATAGGTGGCACCTACCAGGCTTGACCTTCCCTGCCAGTCATTGCCTTTGTCAGACACTACAACCCCTTCCTGATGCTATTTTTTTCCCCATCATATTGCTTCTGCACGGCACTCCCATCATTATCTGGAAATCATGCTGCGGAAAAGCTGCACAAGAATTTGTATCAAAGGAGGGTAGAGTCCCAACTTTTTGTGAGACTCATTACAGGGGTCCCCTGCAGTAGGACCAGGGCCCTAAAGTTTCGCTGAGCTTTTACATCCTTCCGTTCTTCCCTCTGACCCAAGCCTAAGTGCCCACCCTGTACTCAGAATCATTCAGCCCACTATTCCTGAAATGTTGCTGCCAGATCATGCTCACTGGTCTGACTCCCCACTGCCTCCTAGGAGATATTTGGTGGGCTACTGCGCTGGGTCATCAGACATTGCTAGATGAAGCTGAGTCTCTGCAAGGAGCACAACTTGGGCCCAGGCTGGGGCATTGATACGCTTTCCTGCAGTGAGGGGAGCAGGGTCTTTGAGAGGTAGTGGTTTGTGGTTTGCACTTGCCACCCACACCTTCATCCACTACCAACTGACCAACAATTCGTCATTTGGTAGGTGATGGATGTCAGACCCAGTCATGCCTTCATTAAATTCTGTTTGAGGAGAAATATGATTTGCAGGAGGGAGTAATTAAACATATTTATTATTGCATTTAAAAAAGGGCTATAAAGATATAGAGTTTAACAGCTACAGAAAATCACAGAAGAAACAGACATTGGGAGTCAGCTTGGCATGGGCTGCTTGGAAGAGATTTTCTAAATGAGATAGATCTAAGAAAATATTTGAAATATGAGCAGTGGTGTCCCAAGGGAGGGGAAAGGGTGGGAATGTCAGATCAGGGTGCAGGCAAAATAGAGGTACATTGTCTGGAGAGAATTTAGAAACAAAACCAACTAAAAGTCAGTGGCTTCTTATTATCACCATACACCAGAACTGCTAGACAATAAAAGACCATTCTGGTAGTAGTAATTTATTGTTTTAGTAATTCTTAGCAAACACGATGAATTGGGTGATCTAGATACACAATTAGAGAAATCAGTAAGCTTTTTGTCTTAAGTATTTGACCTCCCCATTGCTCCTGTCAAACAAATTAAGAATGTATTTTTAATCTCCCACCTCATGCCATTGCTAAGAGTCTGGTACTTTCTGAAAAGTCCTTTTGGAAGTCCTTTCTGAAACATGCAGAGTTTAGTAAAGACCAGGTCATTATTCCAATTTAGAATGAAAATAGGAAGTCAGAGGGAGGATTATGGTCATAAACAATATTTGGGGAATGGGCGGTGGGTCTAGACTCTTAGAATTCTACTTCCATTGTCACTTTTACGGCTCCCCTGTATAAACTGCTGTCCCAACCAAAAGCAGGCAACCCATGTATTTGTGGATGCTCAGGGGGTAGACTCCGTGAGGGCAGTAAGTCTTTTCTTTACTCTGCTTACTGATAGAGCTGTGGGGGCACCTAGAGAGAGCTTTCCCTTGGCCCTCTGAAAGTTTGCTGAAAAATCAACTCACAAAAGCAAGATTAATTAGAGAAAAGGTATGAAAATTTCTTTAATGTGTATACATGGGAGCCTTCAGAATGAAGACTCAAAGATACAGAGGAAACTGTCCATTTTTATGCTTAGGTTCAACAAAGTCTGGACAACTGTGTAGAAATATGATTGGGCAGAAAGAGTTATCTAATGCTAGCTAGAGACGGAGTTGGGAAGCCGGCAAGGCCTGTTTTGATTCTTGGCCTCTCTGAGCATGCATGACCTAAACAAGGTAAGTCAGATCATTTCTTTATGGCCAGTTTTTACATAGAAACGCAGAGGGAAAGTTAGTTTTTAGGTTTTATGGCTGACTCTGGGGAAAGGGGGTTCTAGGTTCTATGACCTGCCTAGGGGAAGAATGGAACTGAGGGGTAAGAGGGCAGGAGAAGGTCAGAGGAAAATGTTTGCTTCTGAAGCTGCTTCTGAGGTTTTCATTTTGGCATATTGTTTTTTGAGCCCCAAGATACCCAAAGCACCTGGATGAGTACTTGGCGAGAGGAGACGGTCAATACACGCCTGTTGTGTCAGGGAAAAATCAATAGTTTGAGTGATTCAAATAGAGGTTAAAGGCTTTATTCACCTGATGGGAATCTAGATCTGAAGACTCAGAAACTCCCCAACACGAAGTACTACTGGGGGTCTCTAAGATTGTGAAGAGTGGGGGTGTGTCCTTGTGGTCTGGTCAAAGTTGCAATTTTCTGTATCTCTAACTGCTGTACAATTTGCCTTTAGAACAGCTGGAGATTGCTCTGGGTTTTTTATGCCTCCTGCTTTGGAGCATTGGAGCAATCTCGTCCCAGTAACATCAGAACTGTTCTTTCAAGAGCTGTTTTTGTGAGCATGTGGGTTGTCTGTTAGTCAGGAAGCGTTCACAGGAGGGGAGGTAGCAAAAAAAGTGGGGGGTGGGGCAGGGGTGGGAAAAGAAAAAGGAAAAAGGAAACAAGAGTTGAAGCCGGAAAAACCGAGGTCTATTTTAATTCTTTTACAGAGAGTGAATGAATGAATGAATGAGCCCCTTGCCTTTCCCCTGCTGAGCCATGAACTGGGAACCTGGAAGGTTGCTAGAAATATTTAACACACATTAATTTATTTGGATTCATACATGTAAAATCTGCTGCTGCTAAATGCCCCCTCAAGAGCTCTGGCCTCACATGGGGGACTTGCTACTGCTTTAGCTTCCAAAACCTCTGTTTCAGCAGTCATGGTAAATTAAAGTCAGATTCACCACAGGCATTTT
Source organism: Cebus imitator (assembly GCF_001604975.1). Classification (NCBI taxonomy): domain Eukaryota; kingdom Metazoa; phylum Chordata; class Mammalia; order Primates; family Cebidae; genus Cebus; species Cebus imitator. The sequence continues at coordinate 7,371,545 of NW_016107385.1, forward strand.
AACATTTCTTGAATGATGAGATCAAAACTTGGGGTCCTCACTGCACACTTTAAACGCATAGCCAAGAGGGAGCAAATCAGCCAAGTTCTACTAAGTTTCAAATGGGGTCTAATTCTGTGCTCGTCTGCAACTTTGATGTGTTCTGGGGGCACAGCCTGCACTTCTGATCTGGACCCATGGTCTTGGAAATGTATGTCTGGTTCATAAGAGATGCTGAGAAAGATGAAGTAAATAGATTAGGGCAAGGCCAGTACTCCAGGGAAAAGCACCTTAAAGGCAGTGCTGGTGCTGTGTCGGCATCGTCAACTTTAATACAAAAGGTCCTCAATGTAGTTTTCAAAGGTATTCAGTTGACAATTAGGACTATGCTGAGAGAATTGGGGAGGAGACAGAAGTAAGGCAAAATGCTAATTTACTTACTGAGGGAATTAAAAACCGTATCATTCTTTGTTTTTACAAAATACTCGTTGAACTGAATGAATCTTGATCGCTTGTCAAGCTCCATTTAGTGGTGTGGGAGTTGGTTTGCACTGGCTCATGTGTGCAAGTGTGGGCCTCCCACCTCACACTCACTAGTGTTTGGTAGTTTTAAGTCAGCCATGGTGGGAGTATTCGTGGACATTGACCAATGCTATAAATCAGGCTCCTCATCCCAGGAGCTGGTTTTTACCAGCATGCCTCTGCCGCAATTCATCTTTCATGAACCAGCTTGCTACCTATTTTCTTATAAAGCTTCAGCTGACAACTCCAACCCAACAGTGATTTCCTGCTTGACATGAGTTGAGGGCACATCTATTCCACTTATTTGACACTAAAGCGATTTACTGTGCCTTTGGTTATTGACTTAGTGTTATCTTCTTAACAGGCCACCATTTAATGTTGAATCATTCTTCATGTAAAGTATAAGATCCATGAGGGCAGGGGCCATGTATTACACATCTCTGTATATACTCTCACGGGGTGTGACAGAATGAAAACAAATGGCAGGTGCTCAAAATGATTTGTGCTAAAGAAATGAGTTGTTGCAAGGGTCCTTAACTCCCTGGCCATGAACCTGTACTGGTCCTTGTCCTGGGCATCACAGAGGAACATGAGCAGCATGACCGCCTGAGCACCACCCGGGTCAAATCAAATCATTAGATTTTGATAGGACATGAATCCTGTTACGAACTCACATGCGAGGGATCTGGGTTATGTGCTGCTTATAAGAATCTGACTAATGCCCATGATCTGAGGCAGAACAGTGTCATCCCAAAAGCATCCCCCCGACCCCTCAGCGCATGAAAAAATTGTCTTCCACTAAACTGGTCCCTGATGTGGAAAAGGTTGGAGACCTCTGAGTTATTGGGTAATTAATATTTTAGGTGCTGGAAAACCTGGGCAACTGAATGGAAAGTGAGATATACTTTGAAATAAGTAAAACTGTATTTTTGGAAAACAATTCAAATGAACCATACAGCCGTAGGTAATGCTACTTCCACCTTGTTGATTACTGAACTGCCTTACGGTTTTTGGAGGCTTTGGCAGGCCTTTTGTGCTAGTGCTGGCATTGCTTAGTTGTGAAATCTGAAAATTGATACGCGCTTTGCTCATGGCAAACACCCTTCAACACTGCAGCCAGTCACAGGCAAAGATAATAAAGCAAAGAATGCCACAAGGTGCCGTGTTTCTAATCTGGTGTCTTGCTAATCAATTCGTAAATGGCCATCAAATCTTTGCTACTAATTGAAAGCCTGATATAAATCATAATCTGTATTCCCTACCTAACTTCACATATAGTGATGGTTTCTACTGAACGTTTTTGGGGTCAAGATGTATCTTAATACCAAGAACTAAAGCTCCATCCATAATGTACCAGTAATGGATACGTGTGTTTTTCAATATTTGTTTTAATACTAATGTCAGATTATTTAGGACCAATCCATTCTGTTGATTGGACCTACTATAAGTGGAAGGATAAAGATGTCTATCCCTACATTAACACGTTTTATGGGTTGTAAAGCCACTTTTTTTGCCACTAAAACATAAGGTCACGAACTAATAGAATCCGCACTTTCTGAGGGTTTCATTTGGCTTAAAAAAAAAAAAACACAGTTTAGAAAAATTAATCTGCAGAATAGGCTTGTAAAAGTACTGGGTAAATAAGTCATCTGAATTTTATAAAATGTTGCTCTCAAACCAATATCTGCTCCTCAAAACATTTATGTTAAATGGAATAGAAGTAAATGTTGAGAAGCACTCTGCTCAAAGCTATTTACATAAATGTGCTGTCACAGATTATAGTTAAGCGACTTGAGGCAATCCTTACCCCCCTCCAAAAACACTGAAAGACTTTGGGATCTCTTCCTATCCTTTTACCCCCCCAACTAACTAAAATTCCTTATGGTCATTAGTAGTTATAATACTATGTGATTTGCTGTTACTGATTTCATCATTCAGCTCATTTTTCTTTCTATCCTGTGAGTCTCCTTTATGTGTCTGTTTTTACCTCAGTAAATGACAATCATGTGGATTTTTTTTTTTTTTTTTTTTGAGACGGAGTTTCACTCATGTTACCCAGGCTGGAGTGCAATGGCGCGATCTCGGCTCACCGCAACCTCCGCCTCCTGGGTTCAGGCAATTCTCCTGCCTCAGCCTCCTGAGTAGCTGGGATTACAGGCACGCACCACCATGCCCAGCTAATTTTTTGTATTTTTAGTAGAGACGGGGGTTTCACCATGTTGACCAGGATGGTCTTGATCTCTTGACCTCATGATCCACCCGCCTCAGCCTCCCAAAGTGCTGGGATTACAGGCTTGAGCCACCGTGCCCGGCCAATCATGTGGATTTTTTAAAAATCAGGAAAACAATATAATTAGGGCCCTATTTCTTTTTTCTCTTCTTTTTTTCCATGTTTTGAGATGGAGTCTCTCTTTGTCACCAGGCTGGAGTGCAATGATACGATCTCCGCTCACTGCAACCTCTGCCTCCTGGGTTCAAGTCATTCTCCTTCCTCAGCCTCCCGAGTAGCTGGGATTACAGCAGCCTGCCACCATGCCCAGCTAATTTTTGTATTTTTAGTAGAGATGGGGTTTCACCATGTGGGCCGGATGGTCTCCATCTCTTGACGTTGTGATCCGCTCACCCTGGCCTCCCAAAGTGCTGGGGTTACAGGTGTGACCCACCGCGCCCGGCCAGGTCCCTATTTTTAAAAGTAAGACCATTCCCTCTCCTCTATGCCCAGCTCCTGCCAACCTCCTGCCTGGCACCAAAGTTTTCTCCTTTTTTTCTCATTTCCAAGGTTCTACTGTATTCTACCAATTTCTTGTTTCTCCAGAAAGGCCTGTTTACTCTTCCTTTTGGGCAAAATCAGATGAAGCGAGGGCTGGAGAACCAGGCCTGAGCAGAGCGACCTGACCCATTTCCCTCTCTCTGCTGCTCAGGCTCCTGGCAGGTGATTCAGGATTCACAGCCCTGGACAGACAGACACACTTTATCTCCTAAAGAATATCTGGAACCAGCTGTCTTTTTGCTTTGGTGTATTTCCTCTGAATTGTGCCAGGGTGAACATATGGCAAACTCTTTCCAGTTTAAGGGGGAAAAGGCTACTGTAGGGGCATTACCAGGTTGAAATCAAAAGCCCAGAAGTTGTAGGTGACCCCAGAAGCTATTTGTTCGTGCAAAAACTTAGTGAACACTGGGCTTTACTTTCAAGAAAAAGAAAACTCTTTAAAATGCAATTTTCCCCAATTAAATCATGAAGATAAAAAGGTTTCCTATAACTTGTCCAAGGAACTTGGTATTGTTCTTTCTCTTTGAATTGTTAAGCAGCACAAGTTTTATCTTTTCTGCCCCCGAAAGCATCTCTTCTCAGTCCTTTGCTCTCCATGGTCACTGCCAAGAGCATTTTATTTCTTTTGTTCCTATGGGGCCATCTGTATCTTGTCTCATATTAAAAGCCACCCTCCATATAGCCACCTGAAGAATTTTGTTTTTTCATTCTTTAAAACTTTTCGACATTTAAGTCCTAGCTCCTTAAAATAGCAATCAAGAGCCTGGTCCCTTAAGAAAGTGAAAAGCATCTGCATTGATGTCCCAGCTGAACATAAACTACGCTCACAGCACAAGGATCAGGTAAGTTCCCTCCATGACCATGTGTGAAAGCAAACAGAGACCAGGATACTCTGCAACCACAAAAATGACTAAAATCCTCCCTCTCTTCCAGCTAACACAAAAGACTTTACTATTGATGATGCTATCCTTGTTTTAATTATTCTATCTCCTAAATCAAATGATTAAATATCCAGTTACTGAATTGCCTCTGTCCTTGATGGTGCTCCATCCAGAATGGGCCTGCACTTTCTTAAACCTTAGAACCACTTAGCTAAGGCACAAGTCCTGTAATAAGCCCCTCCCAACTCCGTATTACTGAGCTGCTTCACAAACTTTCTGCTGTTCATTCTCCCTTGCTACCACAAGCTAAACACTTTGACCTTTTCAGCCTAGAAGTGGGTTATTGGCAGTTTGGGTCTATTGGCTTTAATAAGCTTTCTTCCCTCCACATGCATGCTCTAGTCATAGCAAGACGATGCAGGTTTCCCAGACATACACGGTTTGGCCATACCGAAGTGCCTTTGGTTTGTAGGACATTTTCTCCGTTTGTCCACATAGAAAAATCTCATTTTTCAAAACCCAATTTACATTTTAACTCACATGTGAATACTTCTAAGAAACTACGCATAGAATTGGGTCAGGTTTCCATTGTCTTGTGTTAACTCTGAGCTGGAGGCTATAGTCTAGAGGCTCAATGCATACGGACACAGAAATCAGAGAAGACCTAACTCCTGCTGGCTTTGACAGCGTACAACCTTGAGAAGCTCACTTATTACTGATATCAGGCGGAACTGACAAAGGCCATTTCCCCCATCAGTTCTACTCAGTCATTACCACCCACTGACACTTAATAAAGCAACTGTACACATATCACAGTTGTGGGGCAGAGAGAAACATACCTTTTTCTTATTAGAAGCTTAAGAAGACAATGCCTAAGACTGCTAAATAAATCATGTTGATTTCTTTTGCGTCTTTCCTTCTCTAGTTTATAAACTAGGACTTACCAGCTTGATTTATTCTGGAGCATGGTGGTGAAATATTTATGATAAATCAGCTCTTAAGAGAAAGAGGCAGTGGAGGATTGTCTGAGGATTAGGACCAGTTCTCAAGCCTCAGACTCTGTCCTGACCACAGAGTGCTCTCCATCTGGAAATCTGCTCCCCTAAGGGTTAATGGGATGAGATGGATGGAATTTCTCAATCAGTGGTTATCAACTGGCAAGGTATACCAAAATCACCTAAAGAGTTTTAAAAACATACTTATGCCTGGGACTCACCCCTCTAAATTCTGGAGTGAGGCCTAGGCACTGGCAATTTTCTAAAATTCCGTAAATCATTCTAATGCAACGTCAAGGGTGAGCACTGATCTAGATAAAGGCAGAAAAGTTGCTATAAAAACATAAAGCATTTCCCAGTGCTAGGGAATGGGTAATAGAAGAAGCATGAACATCTATTTCCAATAACTCTATTTCCATGAACGGCAAATGATCACATTTTATGAAGACCTTAAGCACACCTTCACAAGGGCTGGACTCTCCCAAACAAAAAGGAAGTAAATGATGGCTAGATTCACAATGAAATTCAGGCTGCAGAAATTTACAACATTAACAAATTTGGAAATGTATACTGTTGCACAGATCAGGGAATATCGAAATGAAATGGGGCCAGAAGCTAATTATATGGAAATATTTCTATTTGCACATTTCTCCAGAAGGCAAAGTAGAGATTGCAACCAATATATCTATACAAGTGACAAGAATATTAAGTTTCCTATCATTCCCTTAGTGCACTACCTTTCTCAGCATGTATGCTGTCCTAGTTCTTGCAAAGGTGAGAATAATATCAAACTCATTAATTGTCTACATTTTAGATATGATACGACTTTAGTGGATGGTGTTAATTAAACTACAAAACAACTCCTCTTGCTGTGGTGTGCATTCCAAGTTAGAGCAATTAATTCACTCACTTAAACTGATCAAGATTTAATTACCATCACTCTGTGCAATTACTCCATAATTAAAGTAATTTGGTTCATTCCACTTGCTGACAGTGTCATTGAACAGCCATTCACAGAAGCAAAAGAAGTGATAATTAACTTAAAGAATAGCTCAGGGCAGTTTTATCCAGGCAAGTTCACTGTTAGTTATTCCTAAAATACCTAGAATGAGGTAAAGTGTGGAGAGAAAATCCTGGGAGAATTTTAAAACACAAATAATGATAAAATAAACAACACTTTAGGGGGTTTTGCCTCCCCAAAATAAGGTCCCTAAAAGCTTATGAATTTCTTAGCAGTTTAAATGGTCATGGTTGCCATCATTATAACCTAACCATAAATTAGTGTCATGGGCAAAATAAACTGAACTTGAAAAAAATTAAGCACTTAAATATTGGTTAGGGCTAATTACTGTGGGGGATTAGCACCTACTTGGGGGCTGGTAGGTGTGGTACAAATATACTGGTACAAAAAGAACACTCAGAATATTCGGAGAAGAACCGAACCAGGGTTTAAGAATTGCAAAACCCAAGCTTGGAAAAAGCTCTGGGAAACTGCATGCACGTGCACACACACACACAAACACACGCATGCATGCACACATGCACGTACACACATGGCCCACACAGATGATGGCCATGGAAATGAGCAGTTGCCTGTGTTTACCTGGAGAATTGTAGAATTTACCTATACAGTAGTTAACCAACTAGTTCCTCAACCAGCAAAATATAGAAAGATTAGCTGATTAGCTTAGGAATTTCTGGAATTATTTTTTAAATTTTCCTTTTTTTTTTTTTTTGGAGATGGGGCTGTTACCCAGGCTGGAGTACAGTGGCATGATCATGGTTCATTGCATCCTTGAACTCCTGGATTCAAGGGATCCTCCCACCTCAGCCTCCAGAGTAGCCGGAACTATAATCCCACACCACCACACCAGGCTAATTTTAGAAAATTTTTTTGTAGAGAAGGAGTCTCCTTACAGTGCCAGGCTCTAACTCCTGGCTTCAAGCCATCCTCCTGACCTGGCCTCCCAAAGTGTTGGTATTATAGGAGTGAGCGACTCTGACTGGCAGAATTCCGGAATTCTGATAGAGCACTCATGAGACGTGCTAGAGCAGATCATGGGCTATGCATAGGAGTAGGTGGAGATTTGCCTAGGATCACAGGTCTAGAGATTGAGAGAGCCGAGGCTGAAACGCTCATCTCCCCATGTGGTGCACACACAGGCAAATTGTTTTGAACTGAAGAGACTGAATTGAATGAGGTTTTGGGAGACAGAACCAGATGGAACCAAAAGTGGCCTTCACACTAAAGGGCTGACAAATACAGCTTATGACAGCTCTGCTGGGGCTTAGGAATAATGGGGAATAGTTCCTGATAGTCCTGCTTCTCAGGGAGCTACTCACACAGGCTACAAACCTTCCATTACATTCAGGGGAAAACAAGAGCTTTTGAAGGGCGGTCCCTTAGCATCTACCTGCTGAGCATGCATGATACCTGGGGTGGCTTCTCCTGCTGAACCCTATGCATGGAGTTCGGGAGATAGTAAGATGTGCCATATTCTTTGCCCTTTTTTGAACATTATTTAGACGCAACTTGGAAATTTCCACCTTTAGCAATGTATCTTCCGGAGCCTGACAAAGATGCCAAGAATGAGGCCTGCTTTCAGGTGCCAATTGACTTGGGCAGTCCACACTGGCAGAATTGCTCTTGGGTGACCAAGTGCAATGTCAATAAGCAGTAATGTTCTGAAAAAATTTTTTTTCTTTGTAGCAGGTCTTAACAATGGGCCTAAAATATCAATAAACCATGCTGTAAACAGATGTGCTGCCATTCAGGCTACTGGCCCATTTATAGAGTACAAAGAGAATGGAGTTAGCATAATTCTTAAGGACCCTAGGATTTTCAGAATGGTATGTAAGCATTGGTTTTGACTAAAAGTCACCAGGTGCATTAGCCCCTAGCAAGAGTCAACTTTGAAGCAGGCATTGACTTTCTCTATAGCTAGGAAAGTTCTTAAAGCTGTCTTCTTGCAATAGAAGGATGATTCATGTACATTAAAAGTCTGTTCTTTAGTATATTCACTTTCATCAGTGATCTTAGCTAGATTTTCTTGGATAATGCTGTAGCTCCTATGTCAGCACTCTTTCCACCTTGCACTTGATGTTATGGAGTCAGTTTTTTTCTTTAAACCTCATGAACCAACCTCTGCTAGCTTCCAACTTTTGTTCTGCAGCTTTCTCAGCTCTTT
>NW_016107385.1:7379929-7382465 GCF_001604975.1 Cebus imitator
TTTTTTGAGATGGAATCTTGCTCTGTTGCCCAGGTTGGGGTGCAGTGGCACAATCTCGGCTCACTGCAACCTCCACCTCCAAGGTTCAAGCAATCCTCCTTCCTCAGCCCCCCTAGTAGCTGAGATTACAGGCATGCACCACCACGCCTGGCTAATTTTTGTATTTTTAGTAGAGATGGGGTTTTGCCATGTTGGCCAGGCTGATCTTGAACTCCTGACTTCAGGTGATCTGCCTGCCTCGGCTTCCCAAAGTGCTGGGATTACAGGTGTGAGCCACCATGCCCAGACTTCCTCACCTTTTGTAGGCTTCATAGAATTGAAGAGAGTTATGGCCTTGCTCTGAATTGGGCTTTGGCTTAAGGGAATGTTGTGGCTGGTTTCATTGTCTCTCAATACCGCTAAATTTTGTTCTCCATACCAACAACAAGGCTGTTTCATTTTCTTATCATTCATGACTGGAGTAGCACTTTATTTTATTTTATATCTTTTTTGAGACAAAATCTCATACTCTGTCACCCAGGCTGGACTGCAGTGGCTCAGTTCACTGTGATTCACTGCAACCTCCGCCTCCTGGGTTCAAGTGATTCTCATGCCTCAACCTACCAAGTAGCTGGGATGACAGGCATCCACCACCACACCCAGCTAAGTTTTTGTATTTTTAGTAGAGATGGGGGTTTCGCCATGTTGGCCAGGCTGGTCTCCAACTCCTGACCTCAAGTGATCCGCCCACCTTGGCCTCCCAAAGTTCTGGGATTACAGGCATGAGCCACCGTGACCATTCTGGAGTAGCACTTTTAATTTCCTTCAAGAACTTTTCCTTTGCATTTACAACTTGGCTATTTGGTACAAGAAGCCTAGCTTTCAGCTTATCTTGGTTTTAACATTGCCTTCCTCATTAAGCTTAATCATTTCTAACTTTCCATTTAAGAGATGTGTAATTCTTCCTTTCACTTGAACTCTTAGAGGCCTTTGTAGGATTATTAATTGGCCTAATTTCAATATTTCTGCATCTGGAGGACAGGGAGGTCGGAGGGGAGGGAGAGAGACAGGGGAGTGGCCGGTGAGTGGAGCAGACAGAACACACACAACTTACACTGGTTAAGTTTCTATCTTACATGGCGCGATTCGAGGTGCCCCCCCAACAACTACAATAGGAATATCAAAGGTCACTGATCACAGATCATTTTAACAGATTTAATAACAATGAAAAAGTTTAAAGAATTACAAAATTACCAAAATGTGACACAGACATGAAGTGAGCACACGCTGTTGGAAGAATGACGCTGATAGATTTGTTTGACATGGGGTTGCCACAAACCTTCCATTTGTTAAAAAAAATCCAGTATCTGTGAAGTGCAGTAAAGCAAAGCACATAAAATGAAATATGCCTATATTCCGTAAGTATAAAATACACACTGGAGCAGACTTAATATTAAAAAAGAATGTAAAATACCTCAATACTTTAAAAATACTGATTATGTGTTGAAACAAAATCATATTGGACATACTGGGTTAAATATAACCTTAAAATTAATTTTATCTGTTTCTTCTTACTTTTTAAATGTAGCTACTAGTAAATTTAAAACTACATATGTGGCCCACATTGGATTTCTACTAAAATGCATTATTATAGAACTTTGACAGAAGGCTCTAATGAAGTGAATTACGGTAAAAAAAAAAATACATATATATATATATATATATGTATTTTTTTTTTATTGCACTTTAGGTTCTGGGGTACATGTGCAGAACACGCAGGATTGTTGCATAGGTACCCACATGGCAATGTGGATGGTGAAAGTTTTTAAGGAGAAGATACAGAAATCCTGAAAGGGAATGATGTGGTTATTTCAGTACATATTAGGACACACTTTAGGAAAAAGATTTTAAGAGTTATTAAAAGTATAGGTGTGCAGAATGTCTTTCTGTTAAATACTCATTAAGAGCTCATGTCCACTCAAGGATGCTGAACGAAGAGGCCATGGAGAACATATAGAATGAATATATCTTGTTAATGTAATCGTTATTGACTATGAGGCATTGTGCTTGACACACGGGGGTTCAAAAACTTTATCCATCTCTTTACATCTCATTGGCTGGAATTAGGTCATGAATCACAGCAAAGGATAATAGGATTATCCCAAGGACCCAGGGTGAAGAGTTCAGTTCACCTTTCTCAAAATCAAGTCATCTCACCCATATACCTGAATGAAATTTGAGTTTTTAAGCAGGCAACAAAGGCGACAATTGCCTATGTAACAATCAGTGTATGTCACGGTAGCCAGGTTAAAAGATAAGTATATTTCACAGGATTCAACTTTATAGATCCCTTAAGTTAACAGAAATATCATTCAGAAAAAAGAGGCATTGGACTCATTCACCTTTGATCATCATCTCCCCAAAAGCTTCAACCATACACATGAATATTGGTTTTGCTAGCATAGGATTCTAATGATAGATTTTTTTTTTTAAGATTTCTTTCTTTCCTTCCTTCTTCCCTTCCCTCCCCTCTCCTCCCCTCCCCTCTCCTCCCCTC
>NW_016107385.1:7382731-7387989 GCF_001604975.1 Cebus imitator
TGTGTGAGAGACAGGGTCTCACTCTGTCACCCAGAGTGGCATGATCAGGGTTCACTGTAATCTCAACCTCCCAGGCTCCTGCAATCTTTCCACCTCAGTCCCCTTGAGGAGCTGGGACTGCAGGCATGCACCACCATGCCCAGCTAATTTATTGTATTGTTTGTAGAGATGGGGTTTTGCTATGTTGCCCAAGCTGGTCTCAAACACCTGGACTCAAGCAATCCACCTCCTTGGCCTCCCAAAGTGCTGGGATTACTGGCATGGGCCACTGCTCCCAGCCCAATATGCATTTCATTTAGACTTAGGTAAGGACAAAAATTGGTTTCAGATTGAAAAAGATACACATAAACATATGATCCTCTCTCTCTCACTTTTAATGCTACAAAATGGGTATACTGAAGGGGAAATGAGAGTGGAGAAGCTCAAGGCTCTTCTAAAATGTAGGATTTTCTTGGATGGTGTATACTTATGGCTACATTTGTAAGGGCCTATAATAAACCACCACGAAGTTATGTCTTCCTCTGGTAACTGACTCAGTTATGTTGTCCCCTTCAGCATGGACTAAAGTACAGATTTACATCATCAAGCACTTGTCCTAGGTATGTATTAGTCCATCTTTCTTAGTCTTCTAAGAGGGCATTTTAGAAAAATAGAAAAGAGAGAGGATTCTACTGAATTGCTTCTTTAAGCTTTCTTGCACAAGAAGGAGACACATTTAGTAATAGGTGGATGTGGACATAATTTATACTAACCTTGCACATTTAATACCATTAATTCTTCAAAACTAATAATACTAATTCATTCAGAAATGAGATTAAACCTGGGCACCCCTTGCAGCCATAATCTGTGACTGATGGCTCTGTGACGTCAGCAGCCCAGCACGGCCAGCAAAGCCCAGCAGAGCCATCAGTGCACATGTGGCAAATTGCGATGGGAAGCCACCCGGGAGTTCCTGTCTTGAGTTAAAGCACGTTGGGGGAAGAAAAAAAAATTGCCTGTCTCTCTGCTCACCTTGAATGTTATATTTTAGCAGCCAAACCAATGATTTATATTTAATGCCAACAGGGCAGAGTCACACAATTATTTTTCTAAACAGCATTTAATGGAAATCAGCAGGTATGAAGAGTCCAACCAGGCTCACAAAATGATGGTCGCTGCAGATGAGTTTATTTCTGATCATGTAAATCAGGTATGGGCATCGTTAAATGTAGCTGACCAAGAATAGTGTCACTCTCAAGGACACCCACTTGTCCCTGCTCTTGTTTCCCTCTGTCGCTCAGTTTGCAATGTATTAACACTCCAACCTACTTTCTTCTGGCCTTTTCTCTACTTCTGTTTTGTTTTGTTTTTTTGAGATGGAGTCTTACTCTGTCCTCCAGGCTAGAGGGCGGTGACTCGATCTCAGCTTACTGTAACCTCCACCTCTTGGGTTCAAGTGATTCTCCTGCCTCAGCCTTCCAAGAAGCTGGAATTACAGGCATGCACCACCACACCTGGCTAAGTTTTATATTTTTGTAGAGATGGGATTTTGTCATGTTGGCCAGGCAGGTCTAGAACTCCTGACCTCAAGTGATCACCTGTCTTGACTTCCCAAAGTGCTGGGATTACAGATGTGAGCCATTGTTCCTAGCCCTTTTATCTACTTTTATACTTTCTATAAACATTTACTGGGTACCGACTATGAGTGAGGGATCTCCTGGAGCTGGGCCCGGGGAGGTTACTGGAAAATGGCAGTGCTTCCTATGGAGGTGTTTTCCAGTGGAGAGATCGTGGTACATGGAAAAGAGCAGGCAGACACATCAGAATCAGATAGCTCCAGTGTCTAGCTCCAGCTGGAATCAGAACTAGCTGCATGACCTTGACACGTGATTTAGCTTCTCTGAGACTCACTTTTGTTCTCCATAAAATGAAGATACCTACCTAAATGCTTATAACATTGCCACAAGAATGAACTGAAAATATATATACAATAAGTGCAATGCCTGGCAACTGGCTATTAGTTAATAAATAATAGCAAATGCTGTTTTTATTATTATATAAAGTACTCGACAAACAACCTGTGTGAATTAGACACCCAATAAATATTTACTCCCTTCTTAGAAAGTGGCGAAATGGGAGAAATCTGTTTTGGCACATTCTCTCTTTCTGTGCCCTTTTTCCTCCCTGGTGACATTCCACCCCCTGTGCTTCTGTGTCTTCTGTTTAAGGCACCTACTATCAGGGACAAAAATCTAAAATTTCCCCAGGCTGAAAAAATGTGAGTAAATAACTGACATGCGAAATGAAACTCTAAAAGTAGATATGTAGCTACCAGTCTGTGGATAGAGAAGCCTTCTGCTTTTATTAGGTGCCAGGAACTAGAGATGTCAAAAACCTCTATCCTCTGGCTCTAGTTACTGCTGTGGTTGTGATATAAAAAAGTAAGCAAGACCAAAATGTAAAAAAAGACTTTTGAGGTTCAATATTCTATAGCAGGCATTTACTAAAGTATTTTTCCAATCAGAGACGGTTTTCTCTCTAAGGTAAATTTTTGTGATAGTTGTAAAAAACAAAAATAAAAATATTTTAAAATATATAAATATAAGCATATTACATTTACAGTAATGGTAATATTTGTATATGCTGTGTATGTACATAATGTGGATTTTCTCATTACGGCCTTTAAAAATTCTAGGTAGTTAACTTGTTTACATTTTACAGATGAGAAAACGGAGGCCTGAAAGGCTAAATAACTCATCGAACTGGTTATGCCCGGATTGATAGCTCCTTTGAAATGAAAACAAAGATGGTATTCTTTACCCTACAGTGCTATGCAATCCTTTCTCACAAAGTTGGGCCTCAGTAAACTATATGAAGTTAAATGCAGTTTTAATTTTCTTATGTATTGATAGAGGGACTTTTTCTTTACATTACTTTCATCAATAAGGCAAATCACACAAATCTGTTGGGAGCAGCTGATGACTCGGGACTACCTCTGGTTTATACAGACTTCCATCACTGGCACGGCTGGGTGAACGGACGTGCACACAACCAGAGCACAAGAACCTGGGCAGCTTCCTTGTGTGGCCCACTGTTTGTCCCGCCTACGGGTGTCTGCCCAAGGCCTCGTCACTGAAATGCATGCAGAAAATAGCATCACAGAAGCAGGTTTTTGCTTTCATATTTTTAATTAAGTAATTAAATAACTAAGCACTTAACTAGTTAATTAATTAAATTCTCTAGGGTCTGATACCTTTTTTTGACATACTATATATTATTGATTAGGGCCTAGACTGTAGGAAGTCACATGTAATTTGTCTTTTAAAAGGCTAGATTCTTTTTAATTATGTTACCTATTTTGTTGCCTTGAATGAGTGAAATAAAAAAACTCTACCTTGATTGGGTTGCTCATAGCTCAAGGGATTGTGGTTGGCAATGTCTCCTGAGCTGAAGGCGCAATTCTACAACAGCCTTCTGGGTGCTTGGAAGGACTCAGTGAGGAACACAGGGTTTACCTTTCAGGGGGTTACTAGGCTCCAGTCATCTTTCCCTGACGGACAGCATACCTCATTGCTATGCCAGGTTTTCCTTTAACACATTCAATTCAATCCCTCTCTCTTTCCTTGAGGTAGCACCTAGGGGCAAATGAAGTAGATAGCAGCTTCCATAAAGGCACTGGGGTAGGAAGGTGCCAGGTTTGTTTGGAGGATGGGAAATAGTTTGGAAGGGGAATCAATGAGAAGATGTGGCTGAAGGTTAAAATGAAATGACAGATTGGAGCTTAATTAAGTGTCTCGACTTTCAGACTACGGTATCTAGATATCAGGTAGCAGCAAGGAGCTGTCGGAGGTGTTTAAGACAGAAAGTCATCAATGAGCTCTGTGTTTGAATCACAGAGGCAGCAGAGTGGAGAATGGGGGGAATCCAGGGGGTCTGGAGGCAGAAAGACCCAGTGGAACTCAAGTCTGATAGAGCACCTTAGACACAACGAAAACCTGGATTAGAGATCACACGATGTTCAGCGTTCATTGTGAGAAATAAACTCACCAGTCCAAACCCAAAGAATGAACTCAGAGACCTGGAGAACAGCAAGAGAGACTTTTAATGATGGTCTTGCAAGACAGGGTGTCTGATGGGCAGGCACGCCTAGCACAGTCACAACGAGCCATTTATCCCCTAGTGCTCAGGTCCCTCATAGGTCCAGGTGCCTCATAGGCTGAGTATTATGGGGTCACAATCTTCCTGGACGTCGCCTATTGGTTGTTGAGTTGGGGGTTTAGGCGTTTTCTTTAGAGTTGTCTTGCTGCATTTTGTTGCAGCCCACAATGCATTGCCACCTAGTCAGCTCAGGGGCTTTTTAAGTATTTGACTTCTGAGCTAAGTAGCTCGGCAGGCTGATAAGAACAGACAAAGCGAGATCTTTTGCAGGCTAGTAAACTTTTATCTTAGATTAAACTTCTTTGGTTTGGGTGAGGGCAACTAAGGCGGGGAGACCCGAGAAGCAGGTGTCAGCTATCTAAGCAGGGGCCTAGTACATCTTGTTTTTTCAGTACGTAGTTTGCTGACCTGAGCTGATATAAGGTACTTTGGCTTGGAAACGGACCACTATATACATTATTTCCTTCATTCAAGGAGAGGAAAGGACACACATTCAAAAGAGGTTTTGGCAGCGGAATGATTCCGTTGGGAGTAGAGAGACAGTCCACTAATCACCGTGTATAGATTAGGGATCAAGAAGAAGGCTCCAGGATAGACCAGAGTTTCTAGGCCAGATGTGACCATCAGATTTCATCTCAAATGCTGAGAAGATGCTGGGATGTAGAACTGACTGGGTGATCTCGCTGCAGGCACAGCAAGAGCAGTGGCAACACACTGGTTAAGTATTGTCAGCCCATCCATGGAGCAGGCCTATGTCTTTGAATCGAATTCATGTTAGTGTCTAATAATAATTTTATTGGTCACCATCAGCATGATTGCTGAAGACCAGAAGATGTGTAATAAGGTAAGGCACAACCA
The DNA here is from genome assembly GCF_001604975.1 of Cebus imitator. Taxonomy (NCBI): domain Eukaryota; kingdom Metazoa; phylum Chordata; class Mammalia; order Primates; family Cebidae; genus Cebus; species Cebus imitator. Next base: position 7,387,727 of record NW_016107385.1, read on the forward strand.
ACACACATCAGCTGCAAAGCTGACCTGAAAAGTAAACACCACGAGATACTAAAAAGCACCATGAAATACTAAAAATATTAACAAAAATAGAAAAATGATGGACAGAGCTACAACTGAACATTTTTAGACAATGTCAGTGTAGGAGGGCTAAGACACAAGCCCGAATTCTTCCAAACATTTTTGAAAAATTGACCATAAAAGTCTCTGAGAAAGTAGAGACCCATGTTCATGATGTTTTTTTTTTTTTTTTTTTTTTTTTTTTT
>NW_016107385.1:7388154-7470311 GCF_001604975.1 Cebus imitator
TTTAGTAGAGATGGGGTTTCACCATGTTGACCAGGATGGTCTCGATCTCTTGACCTCGTGATCCACCCGCCTCGGCCTCCCAAAGTGCTGGGATTACAGGCTTGAGCCACCGCGCCCGGCGTTGATGATGTTTTGTTTCCTCACCTTGTGGGTGAGGAAGGAAGTGCCGCCCTAGGGTTCTGGAGAGAGCCGAATACATGACGCTGGACACTGGATAGGTGAAATTGACAGTAGCTTATTAATCCCATATACTCCCACTCACATGCTTAGGGAGGAGGATGCTGCAGGCCACGCAGGGCCTTGCAGGAGTTACGCTCAGGAGCAAAGTGAACCAGCAGAGGCTGTGGAAGACTATCGTAGTAATAAGACAGGAAGACGACTCCTGGTTCTCACGGGAGGATGCAGCTGGCTGGTTTGGATAATTCCACAGGCTGGCAGGGAAATGGCTCAATAGGTTGGGAACCAGGTGGGGAGTGGCTGGCCTGGCTGCCATGGGAACTAGGGGCTTAGGGAACCATTACTATTGTTTTGGGGAGAGAGCAGAGGAACTTGCATTTACAATTTGGGAGTCCCCAGAAATCTCAGTGATGTCAAGAGAGCACAGGACATTTTAATATGTTAGCCACTGGCTACATGTGGCTGTTAAACCCAGGAAGTGTGGCTAGCCTGAACTGAGATATGCTGCAAGAATAAAATACACACCAGATTTTAAAGACTTAGTGTGAAAGAAAGAATGTAAAAAAATTTCACTAATTTTTTAATCAATTACTTGTTGGAATGATATTGTAGACATATTTTTCAGTTAAGAAAAATATATTATTGAAATTATTTTTACCTATATATTTTTCTTTAAAAAACATGACTACAGGAAGATTTAAAATTACATACATGGCTCATATTTATGGTTTGCATTATGTTTCTATTGGGCAACACTGCCCATAGACCTTCCTCTAGAAAACTGATAAACTGAAATTATTCAGGAAGAGTTGGTGAAAAATCTTTGTAGCATGAAAACCTCTACTTAACTGACCAAGAGCTCATCATTGCTACTCATTCTACTTATCACTCCTCAAACAGGCCCCTCACGAACAGGTGGGGTATTTTCCTGGTCCTGACTGAATCCCAGCCTTCATTTACTACATTCCAAATTGGCTTAACTAAAGTTCAGAAAAAGGAGATTTCCCCATCCAGTTTTTTGAACAGCGTCATGGCAAAGCAGCAGAAGGGGTGTCAGGTAGGGCGGTAATCCCGTCTCTTGCTTTTGTGATGTGCATGGCAGAGGATGCTGTAAATCTGACACAGGACACATCTCTAAGCCCCTTTACTTTGTGCTGGATAAAAATATCAGCAGGCTTCAAACAACACGGAGTAACAGATTAAAGAAATGAACAACAAATGATTATTTTGTCTACTAAATTGAAGGCCAAAAGCATCTAACACTAAACAAATTGGAATTAGCACAATTTTACATACTCAGAAAAAAATTGGCCAAAAAAGGGGTGGCCAGGTGGTGGGAAGCTCAGCATTTAGAGACAAAAACGGTCCATCCAATGTTTTTCTGTGTTCTAATCGAAATGCTCACATAGATATTAATTTTGCAGTTTGCTGGTGTGATTACTGCTCAGGAAAATAATGCAGTCATGGGATTTGGTTCCACTATAAACAAAGCAACAGCTTGCTCTCCAAGTGTCAGAAACAGCGAGCATGCACTAGCCATAAGCAGAGACAGCTCCTAAAGTCAGAGCAGAGGGACACGGTTTTCAGATATTGACTATTTATAAACCATCCTACTTAGGTAAGCGTCCTTATGAAGCTGAGCTCAGCCAGCTGATTTCTACTCCTCTGTGGCCCTAACACCTTGCCCAGAAGACAGTCCCACCTCCAGAGAAGTTTGGCTTCACTCTTTAAGTTTCCCGCCAAAAAAGAAATACTCATTTTCATCTGAATAATAATAATCATTATATATTATTAATAATAATCTCCAATTATTGCTGTGAGCCAAGCACCGGGCTAGGAATTATACATATACCAACTAGGCTTTACAGCAAGGCTTCAGAGTTGGTGAAGATTAGATTTACATTTCATACATGAGGAAAATGAAGTAATGAGACATCACTGGCTTATCATTCAGAAATGACTTTGGCTACAAATAATAGCATTCCTGACAATTGTGGCTTAAGGAAGTTGGAGTTTATTTGGCTCATGCAAGAAGAGCTCCTGAGGAGACCATCTAGGGTTGCTGTATTGGATCAAAGCTCTTGGGGTCCCAGGCTCTTTGTGTCTTTCCACTCTGTCCTTCAGAGTGTGTTGGGTTTTGTCCTTGGATTCGTCATTGCCATATGGCTGCTACACCTCCAGCGGAAAGAAGCAAAGACAGGCAAAGAAAGCTGACAGCTCAGGCTGCTTCTCCTAATTAAAGCTTCCCCAGAATCCCATCCAGCATCTCATTGGCCAGAACCTGTCTGATGGCTACTTGTTTGCAGGAAAGGCCAGGAAACAGTGTTTTTATCTGGACAAAGAACCCAAAGCAGGATTATTTTAGTGAGGGGTAAAGGGAGAACCATTAGGTAGGTAACTATAGGATCTATTACCATGGGATGGTTTCATCCCAAAACCCATGATCACATCTTAAATGCTTTGCCGCCTCCTAAGGACCCTATCTTACGAATCATCTTCCCAGTAGACTAGCACACAGAAGCCACCCAAGGCACCATGTAAAATCCCACCAAATAGAGAAGTTTGAGTCTCCTCCTATGTAAGCACCTTCCTTGTAATTTCCTCTGGATGACAGCAAATGCCACACAATTGGCTGCAGTTCAGTTGCACACCATTAAAGTCTCTGCTTAGAGATATTGAAAAAAAAAAAAAAAAAGGCAGGGATGTTAAGCCTTACTGCTTTGCTAAGTGGTTTTTAAAAGGTTTGGAGACCATTTACATGAAAAGATTTCTCCAACAGCTAGATATAGAAAACAATTCCCAGACTACTCGTGTCTCTTCCTCTGTCTAAGCTTTTACTAATATGTTTTTAGCCCCTAAGACTTGCCTCCAATCTTTTGCCTTTAAGCAGCAAGTTACTGGCACTAAGCTTCACATTTTTGCTAAACTCACATTTTCTCCTTAGGAGACATGGATGCTACTAGATACAGGATATTTTAGTAACTGGAAAACAAATGAGTGATTGTGCACGAACCGGTCTGTATACACTTGCGGAGGAAATGTTTTTGAGGACAGCAGCTGATGTGGTAGACTGAAAATCGCAAAGCTAAGGAAGGAGCCAGAGAAGACATCATAAGCATGACTTTCTTCTAGGCTAGCAGCAGAATCCATCATAAGGAAACCCTTGTGGAGTGAGACTTTCTAGGGAAGTCCCAATTTTAAATATGCTGTCCTGTTGCAGCCCAAGTGTTTGATGATGTGTCATGAACTGTCATGCGTGAAGTATTTGTTTTTAGCTATACGCTGCTGGCCATCATTTTCTATTACAATGGGTTAAACCTCCTTGGATTAAACTTCCGTGAGAGATTCTTAGTTTGGCCATTCCCTCTTCTCTGTCTTTTCCTGTTGCTTTTCTGTTCTTTATAGGAAGTGTTCAGGGTGAAACTCACATTTCCAGGCCAAGGCACTTGTGTAGTTCAGACCACAGGGCTTGCTGTACTCATGAGGCCAGTTTTTAGAATTGGGATACTTCTTAGAATTGCCAATGATTAATTAACACACATGCAAAGTCCATTTTATCTAAAATAATTGCACCTGATTATACTGTACTCATCAAATGGATATAGCAATAACTTTACACTAAAATATGCAAAAGAACTGTCTTACTTTTTAAGTGTTTAAACCTTGCAGATACATTTGACTTTTATCAAATAAATAGCATACATTTAATTCAATTCTATAGGCTGCTTGTTGATTAACTAGGAATATCACAGCCATTATAGTGATATAATAGTTGTACTAATGTGTGCCCGCTGGCCAACTATATTCATTTTTGCATTTGCTTCTGACTTCATCCAAACGTGTTATTTTAAATTGAAATATGTCCACTGTTTTAGTTCATTCCTGCTGCTATAACAAAATACCTTAGACTGGGGAATTTATAAATAACAGAAATGAGTTTCTCACAGTTCTAAGGCTGGAAAGTGCAAAATCAAGGTGCCAGCAGTCAGTGTCAGGTAAGAGCTCACTCCCTGCTTCCAAGATGACACCTTCTTACTGTGTTCTCAGATGGTTGGAAGAGATGGAACAGCCAGGCAGCTTTCTGATGCCTCTTTTATAAGGGCATTTTCCCATTCACAATGGCATTTTGGGATGGTCTCATCCCAAAACCCATGCTTACATCTACCACTTAATCACCTCACATAACTTAATCACTTCCCCAAAGGTCCCACCTCAGTATTAAGAGATATTAAGAGGTGGGACCTCAGTATTAAGAGGTGGGACCTTTGGGGAAGTGATTAAGTTCCCTTGGGAATGACATTTCAATATAAATTTTGGAAGGACAAAACCATTCAAGCCATAGCTCCTACCTTGTCTTCATATGGGGCACAGGAAGGGCCATTTGACTTATTTTGCAATATGCTAATACAATTTTGGTTTTGGTTTTATTCTTTCCCTTCCTCCTTCCCAAAAGCTCTGGCATGTGGAAACTTCAACTAAAACTCATATTTTAAAAGATACTATAGTGAATGTGACATTTTTCCCAAGGATCTGGTGATAATTAGAAGGACTAAAGAGGGCAGGTCATCAGTGCTTTGTCTTATCTTCTGGCTTGTCGATTTCAAATTTTCAGTCCAACAAATACCAGTTTGGGGTGTTTCTTTAAGCCAGCACACGGCCGATGGGTTCTGGAGACTCTTTAGTCAGCACCACACAATCTCAACACACCCTCATCCATAATCCTGGGGTGGGCTCAAATGCAACTAGGCTGTGTGAAATGTTTTCATTTCCTATTGACTAGTTGTGTACTTCCCTTGTGTTAATCCCTTGTTAATGGACACTTTCTTTGAGCCAGCTGAGATCGGAGTTGTGTTGTCTTTGTGATTCTAGCAGATTTTATGACTTGGATATCTTTGTTTTCATTATTTTGAGATTTTGGGATTTTGTCTGTTTCATTGATATTGATTCTCTCAGTTAGAGATGGCCCAGCCTCCCACTGTTTCTGTTTGTGTTTGATCTACAAACAGTGGGAGGGAATCCTCAGGCTGCAAATGTTTTAGTTCTATGCTTCAACTGGGAAAGGCATGGTAAGAGCCATTAGCAGCTTTCTCAACTGAAAACAGATGAATGTGGCTTTAAACCTAGGTGGGAGACTTGTATTTTGTCATGTAAACGACCTCAGGCCACTGTTCTGGGACATTCATTTAGAGGACAAGGTGGAATTTTGAAGAGCTCTGGCAATTACTTTCTGAGAAATTCAAAGAAAAATACAATTTCTTTTTGGGTTATTAACTCTGCCTCTTTCTAGCCGTGTGACTTTGGACAAGTTATTTTGCCCCTCTGAGTCTCAGTTTCCTTATCTCTAAAATGAACATACTCGACCAGATGATCTTCGATCTCACTAATTAATACAGGGGAAGAAAGTAACATTTCTTTAGCTACTACTATACACTCAGGTGTTTAAATATTTTATTTCAAGGATGTATAGTTACTTGACTTAGTGACAACCCTCTCAGTAAGTACCATCCTCCCATTGTGCAGGTGAAAGAACTGAGTTAAAACATAAGTCTGTGTTCTCGTTATATTTATCAATACCGAGATACAGTTTACTAAATAACTGGTTCATATGGAGAAATCTACCTTCTCGCCTCATTAAGTTTATGAACACCTAGAAAGGAAAAGTCACAACTGCCAGACACGTACCCCAGGCTTGGTCTTAAATAAGTGCTTGCTGAATTAGGTTACTTAGCAGTTTATGGTATGGGAGGATAGCATGCCCTGTGGGGAATGCCCCATGCACATGGACGTTGAGCCTGCAAATGCACTTGTTGTGTGTGGTTGCATCCAGGTACCAGGCTGACTTTAGATGGCAGTTACAAGAACTCTGACAGGCTTCTAGGTGTCTTGTCATCCAACTAATTGCCACAAAGATGCTTCTTTTCACTTAAGATCCCTCTTCAGGTATTGTACCTTTTCACTTATCTATCTGTTAAGGTTAAAAACTGACTAAACGAAGAAGTAAAGTTTTTAAAAATGCTTAAATATTAGAAGTTGAGATATTTAAAAAGCTGAAACATGTTGAAAATATTTTGTAATTGCGTAATTAAAGAACTAATCTAAATTGGCTAGAAGTTTTATAGTAGTTATAATAAGACTACTATTTCAGGAGAAAGCACGCTTTTGAGCATCCCCGTTTATAATCAAGCAGCAGCCTGGGCTGGACAGCCCTGTCTTTGCAGAGCACCTGAACCTTTTTACTCAGAGGTAGAGGAACTGATGGTCAGGTCCAGGCTCAGAAAAGAGGACTTCATAACTTGGATCCCTTTCAAACTGACATTCTTTACATTTTTGCTCACTATGTAGGAATGACTGAAGGCTTAAGAAGGGAAGGCTGGAGAACACCAACTCCTCGTGACAACAATTCAGTTTTGGCCCCCAGCTTCTCATTTTTGCCCAGCAAAACAAAATTCCTGTGAATAAATGCATTTGCGCTTCTCAGAAGACAATGAACAGTCCCCCATTACCCTTCATCACATGCCCTTTGGGGATGCTTACTTAAAGCTTCATACTTAAGGCTATTTATTAAAGAATTCCTTCCAACCTGTTGCATATCTTTCCCTAAAAAGGGAGTCTAGTTTTCTCCATCTCCTTACATTTTTAAAGACACTTTAGCAGGGTCTTGAGCAGCTGCTTTCCTGAGCCACCCTTTAATGCAGCTCAGAGCAGGATGATGTGCTCTTCTCCCCCCAGCTACCTTCCCTGGACTGACTTGTCAGGATGTTTGAAGACTCTACCATCAGAATTTCTCAGATAGTGTCCTAGAAGTCATTCTCAATCCTGAAGACACATCAGCATCCCTTGAGGAGTTAAAAAAGTCCTCAGTGCTCAAGCTATGCCCCAGGCTAATAAAATATCAGAATCTCTGGGGAGATGGGACCAGGCAGGCATCATTTTAAAAGGTTCCCTAGGTGATTCCAATGTGCAGCTAAGTTTAAGAACCATTGCCTTGGAAAGACTCTGTTAAATTACAAGACTGTTACCTGGAATTTGCAGTGTATTTATCTGTTGCCACTTGTTGAAAATTATGACTAATTCATCTGTTTTTCTGCAGAGGTCTGAAAAAATAAATTTTTTCCTTTGTAAAAAGAGAGGTGAACTATTTAATAGATGGTGCTGGGAAAACTGGCCAGCCACATGTAGGAGAATGAAACCGGATTTCTATCTCTTCTCTTTCCAAAAAATTAACTCAAGATTAGTCAAAGACTTAAATCTAAGACCTGAAACCATGAAAATTCTAGAAAATAACCTTGGAAAAACCCTTCTGGACATTGGCCTAGGCAAAGAGTTCATGACTAAAGCCCCAAAAAGCAAATGCAATAAAAACAAAAATAAATAAATGGGACCTGATTAAACTAAAAATCTTCTGCACAGCAAAAGAAATAATCATCAGAGCAAACAGACAACCCACAGAAAGGGAAAAAATATTTGCAAACTATGCATTTCACAAAGGACTTGTATCCAGAATCTACAAGGTACTGAAATCACCAAGAAAAAACAAAAAAAAACAAATAGGCTGGGCACAGCGGCTCATGCTGTAATCCCAGCACTGTGGGAGGCCAATGCAGGTAAACCACCTGAGGTCAGTAGTTTGAGACCAGCCGTGGCCAACAAGGTGAAACCCTGCCTCTACTGAAAATACAAAAATTAGCCAGGCATGGTGGCGCATCCCTGTAATCCCAGCTACTCAGGAAGCTGAGGCAGGAGAATCGGTTGAACCCACGAGGTAGAGGTTGCAGTGAGCCAAAATTATGCCCTTGCACTCCAGCCTGAGCAACAAGAGTGAAACTTCGTTTTTTTAAAAAAAAAAAATAGTAAAAGAGAAAAACAAACAATTCCACCAAAAAGTGGGCAAATGACATAAATAGACATTTCTCAAAAGAAGATATACAAATGGCCAGCAAACATACGTAAAAATGCACACCACCACTAATCATCACAATTCAAATTCAAACCACAATGAGATACCACCTTACCCCTACAAGAATGACCATTATTTAAAAGTCAAAAAATAATAGATGTTGGTGTGGATGTGGTAAAAAGGGAATGCATACTCACGCTGGTAAGAATATAAATTTGTACAACCTCTGTGGAAATCAGTATAGAAAATCCCTAAAGAACTTAAAAGTAGATCTACCATTTAATTGAGCAATCCCACTCTTAGGTATCTACCCAAAAGAAAATAAGTCATTACATAAAGACACATGCTCATGTCTGTTTATTGAGCACAATTCATAACTGCAAAGGCATGGAGCCAACCTAAGTGCCCATCAACCAATGAGTGAATAAACAAAATATGGTATATATACACCATGGAATACTGCTCAGTCATAAAAAGGAACGAAGTAATGTCTTTTGCAACCACTTTGATGGAGCTGGAGTCATTAATCTCAGTGAAGTAATTCACAAACAGAAAACTAAATGCCATATGTTCTCACTTATAAGTAGGAGCTAAGCTATGGATACACCAAGGCATACAGAATGATAAAATGGACTTTGGAGGCTTAGAAAGGGAGAGTAAGAGGGAGATGTGGATAAGAAACTGCATATTGGGTATAACATACACTACTTGGGTACATTAGAATTCACCGCTATATAATTCACGCATGTAACAAAAAACCACTCGTACCCCAAAAGCATTGAAATAATATATGTATAACATATATAAATAACACATACATATATATATAAAACATTCTGCATTTGGTTTTCCATTCCTGAGTTACTTCACTTACAGTTATGGCCTCCAGCTCCACCTACATTGGAGATATATGTATATGTGTGTACACACACACACACACACACACATTCTTTTTTTTATAAGGCATACAAAGGAGTGTTAGAAACCAGGGAGCAGGCAGCCACTTTGAAGTTGTAGTGATGCCTGCTGTCTGCTCACTGGAGTTATAAAGATGAATGTGCGGCTGACCCTGCCCTGTAGAAGCAACTAGGAAAAAGCTGCCTCGTGGAGAACAGTGACAGAAACAGGAGTTTGGGTCAAGGGGCAGAAGAGGGCTCTAAGTCGTAGTTTGCATTTAGAACCCTCATTGGAGTGCGGAGCCCTGAGCCTGGCCCATATCATCCCGGCTTCCCCCTGAGGAGCTCAACCCTGCCTTTGATGGAAGAAGCTTGGAGGCCTTTTCCATTCCTCTGCCCTGCCCCATCTGCATCACATTCTCTTCCAAAATATTCACTTTTCTTTCATTTAGCAAACTTTCATTGAACATTTACAATATGCTAGGCTGTCTACTAGGTCCTATAGTGGTGGTCCCCTCACTATAACGTGCATTAGAATTAGCTGCAGAATATATTTACAAAGGTGTATTTCTACCCCAGCTCCTTAATCAAAATGAAGATTTCCAGCACTCACTCTAGTGCATTTGATTCCGTAGAGCTGGATGTGGGTGGGAATCTGTGTTTTTAAACATGGCCCCCATATGATTCTGTTGCAAGTGGTCTGAGAACTCTAATCTGAGATGCTGTTCCAGGGGGTATATTTAGAGAAGAGTCAGATGGAGTCCTTGACCCCAGGGAGGAAGACAACAGCATGCTGTAACAAAGAGCTACAGGAGCCATAGTGCAGGGTCAAAGCATGTGGTGCCCCAGCCTGGGAGCCAGTAGGAGCTGGTCTAGCCCATGCTCCACTCACCATGCTTGTACTCTCTCATCTTGACTAGAAAGGTGCCAAATGGACTGGTCACAGTCTTGACAGAGAGTTACCCTATTACCAGAGTAAGATCCACAACACATGACTTGTTCTCCAACTAGTCACATCTGGGAACTTTGGTGCTTGGTTTTTTCTGCCATATCCCTTCTCGTCTATCTGAAGAATTTGATCAACTGTATAACATTTAATAAAATATGACACTTTCTGGGCAAACTCTTTCTTGATCCCTCTAAAGCCCAGTTGATGTATCCCTTGGGCTCTCATGAGTGTGTACTTGCCTCTATTTGCTTGTCTCATGCTGTGTGCCTCACTGTGGCCCCCAGATCAGGCAGTGCCTGTCAATCTTAGTATCACCAGTGCTTCCTATGCCAGATGCTCAATCAGTTTTTATAGAATAGATTTCTAAAGGCAAGAAGAGGCAGCCAGTGAACTTTTTTAAAAGAGAGGAGCATCCTGAACAGTAACGGTGAGATGAGAAGACGTTTCCCTTTCTCTAGCATAACATGCATAATATGTCCCACACTCCAAGACTGGTGTGCAACAATGGGAAACGAGCATCCTGCGGTGAGAACCTCTGCATCCAGCAAGCTGATGAATGCCCTTTCTCCAGAGCTCACAGTCCCAAAGACATCTGGGGCAACGGCAGAGCAAAGAATGCATATGTGCTAAATAGAAATAGCTCAGATAGTGCTTCCTTTATGCAAGGCCCTATGCTAAGCATTTACACTAGCAACTGACACATTGTCCTTGTTTAATGATGAGGGGACTGAGGCACAGAGTGCTCAGTTAACTTACCCACAAGTGTAAGTAGCAGGACTGTGATTCAAACTCAGTGTGTCTGGCTCCAGAGTCCATGTCCTTAATCACTGTGCTCTAATGGTGCTCTATGAAAACTGGAAAGTATGCACTTTATGGCAGAAGAAGTGCTGAAGAAGGCTCAGTGATTTCATTTTGTTAGGTTTTTGTATCACTAAAAATCATTTAATCCCATTTGCCAATCCATTGCAGCCATGACTCATCATTATCTTCAGGTATTTAATGCTGCCCCCAAATCTATATTAATTCACTAAGTTGGGACTTTTAGAATTCCACATTTTTGCTTACCTCTTCAATTGCTACATGAGAAAGCAAACTGACCACGCAGAATCCTTTCCAGTACTTTGTGTGATTTTATAAAATAAATTATTGCAGTTATTTAAGCTTAAATAATTTTCAGTGGTAATTGCTTAACGCTGGCCACTGAGCTTGCTTTTCCCTACTCCTTTCATTGCTTCAAGGTACTCGTTGAAGAGGATTTAAAATTATTGCTTCGAACGCTCTTTCCCTTAACCAAGAGTAAAGGGCATGGTACATCCAACAGACTAACTCACCTTTTCCGCTGAACTTTTGAGAAAAGTTACCCCATGCTTCACATTTGCAAGCAGCAGAATAAATGGAGAAGCTTAGATATTGATTGTTTCTTTGGGAATCAACACAAGGGAGCGCAGGGGAAACTGGCAGGGGCATAACACAGCAGAAAAAAGCCTTAGGAAAGTCAGAAAGGAGCTGCTCTTCCTGAAGTAGTCATGGCTGGCAGTGGAACAGGGACAGGGGCAATGGAAAATACCTGGATGGGCAGCCTAGTGCCAGAGCCTGCAGCAGACAGCTGCTCCCACTGCCCAAACCGTGGGCATTCTCTTGCATCAGCAACCAAAAATCAGAGATAGGAGACTGCGTTTGTCAGGAATCGTGCACTAACTGATGTTAGTGATAAGTCGTGATGAATTTCTTTTGTGATGAGTTAGGGAAGGAAGGAATAAAGGAGAAAGAGGGAAGAAGAAAGGAAGGGGAAATACCCAACGTAGAAAAAACAAACACCAGCACTCAAAGATGGCAGAAAGAAATGTCAACCCACCTATATTCTATGTCTAACCACTTGACCTCTACACTTTTTCAACAAATAGATAGCAACCTGTATTACTCTCTTTTCATTTTTAGGGTTGACAAATAAGAGACCATTGATTTCTTGTCTAGAAAATTTCTGGGAATAGAGTGGTGGGACACAGATGGTTTGGGACGCCCCTAGGAAGCACAGTAAGACAAAACTTGCCAAAGCTTTCTACACTTGCTTCCTTGAAACAGACAAAACATTTCATGGCTGGTGGGAACATGGTGGTGGTGACAGAAGCATAAGTGCTTTACAAACAAAACTCTAGGGCAGACATTACAGGCTGAATTTCTCCAATGATCCGTCTACCTTAATATGTATGTAGTCTCAATTATCTTCAAGGGAACTTGGAAGGTAAGTACAAAAGTTGCCTTCTCCAAAATTCTTCCCATAGCTTAGGAATGCTTCCTTGGGACAAGAATGCTATTTACCTCCAATATTCATTCTCTCTCTCTTTTTTTTTAGTTAAAAAAAAAGTCCTGATTTCTAGCTAGACATGTCATCTAGTCAAAAGAATATGTTCTTCAATCTCTCCTGCAGTTAGGCATAGCCAAACGATTACAGTCTGGTCAATAATATAGAAAAAGAATGTTGTGATTGGGCACGGTGGCTCACGCCTGGAATCCCAGCACTTTGGGAGGCTGAGGTGGGTGGATCATGAGGTCAGGAGTTTGAGGCCAGCCTGGAAAACATGGTGAAACCCTGTCTGTAATAAAAATATAAAAATTAGCTGGGTGTGGTGGCATGTGCTTGTAATCCCAGGTACTTGGGAGGCTGAGGCAGCAGAATTGTTTGAACCAGGGAGGTGGAGGTTGCAGTGAGCCAAGATGGCACCATTGCACTCCAGCCTGGGCAACAAGAACAAAAGTCCGTCTCAGAAGAAAGAGAGAAAGAAAGAAAGAAAGGGAGGAATGAAGGAAGAAAGGAAGGAAAGAAGGAAGGAAGGAAGAGGGGAAGGGGAAGGGAAGGGAGGAAAGGAAGAGAAGAAAGGAAAGGAAGGGAAGGGAAGGAAAGGGAAGGAAGGATAGAAGGAAGGAAGGAAGGAAGGGAAGAAATGTGTGCAACTTTTGGGAAGTACCCTCAAAGGGAGGGGGTACACTTTTTTCTTCTTCTTTCTGCCTGGAATGTAGGCATGATGCCTGGGACTTGAGCAGCCATTGTAGAACACAACACAAATAATGGCAGGGCTGCAAGATACAATATCTAGTCCCTGATGACCACGGAGCACCATATCAGTCCTGGATTGCCTTCCTTTGACTTCTTTTTTTTTTTTTTTTAAATAAGTGTCATAGTGCATATTTGAGATTTACAACATGTTATGACTTTGACTATTATTATGTATGAAAGGAAAATACTTCTGCCTTGTTTAAGCTTTTATTTGTTTAGCCCATGCTATTACATGCAGCCAACCTAATCTTAACACATACAGCTCCTTTTTATAGCTCATTTTAGTTCTTTTAAGTTACTAAAACTTTTTAAGCTGAGAAAGCTGCAACATATTTTCTCAGAGACCCAGAACTTAGAAACTTGTTGATATGCTGAGATATAGCTAATAACTCCCTTTTGTACAAAAAAAAACCTCTGAAACAACCACCACCACCACCACCACAACAACAAAAACACACCTAAATTGAATGGCCAAAGAAATAAGGCATGAAAAATGAGAAAAAGCCAAAATAAAAGAAGTTTCCTGAGGGGAAAATGATTTGACAGTTTTACATTCTCCTTTCTCCTCTCAGAAGTTCTCTAAAACACAAACCCAGACTGACTTTCTGATGCTTGATCATAAAACGGCCACATTTAACTCACCTCCTGGTTCTCTGCAATAGCTGGTGCTGGCACTAATTCTGTTATTCCATGACTTAAAAAACCAGTGCAAGGCAGCAGCCATTTCCTTTTCACTAAATGAATTGAAGCCCTCAGCTGGTACACATCACACTGTAAGACGAGTGAAAAATTGGTATCCATAACAAAAATAACCATTCCTTTCCCTCCTGAGACCAGCAACATGATCCAATATCTACATAAGTGCGGTCAGGAACACGCCAGTTCAGTGCTAGAAAAACCGCCTAACCCCACCTCCCAGACACAAAACGTTATTCTTCAAAACATTTTTTACAAGCATTTTACACCTTTCTTCAAGCAGTTAACTAATTAGCTAGCTAGTCCCTAACAATGGATTCTTCAAAAGAAATCCAACACAATTGTCAACATCGCTGACATTTCTTTAGAAAGATGCTTTGTGTATAAATTTTCCAGCAAAGAGTCTTGGGGTTGGTCAAAAGGATCTGTGAAACCTGGTTTACTCCTTTATAAGGCAAAGGGCATTTCATTTTAATCATGGGTAGGTAGTTCTAGGGTTGGAAACAAGAAGGGTGCTTTGGATGACTTAAGCCATTTTGTGAGACTAAAAGCAGACTTGGGCTCAGATCTGACAAAAGTTAAAAAAAATAGCAGTCAAAATGTTTGGTTTTAAATTTGTGCTCATCTATCTTTTTCTAGATTAGTCCTGGTGAATATGTGGTACTTGCTTCCTTTGTTCAGAAAGCCCGCCAAAAGCCCTGGAAGGAGAGGCTCTGTTGTGGGCCCAAGCAACCAATCTGGAATCAAAGTGAAAGATCAATCACTCCAGAGGAAATTTGAAAGAACTCCTCTCATTGGACAAAAACATGAATGGGGTGGGAGTAATTTCAAAGTTAAAACTCCACCTTACATGCCTGGATTTCCCTCTCTGGGAGCCCCTCCCACAATAGCGTGAGAGCTCTTTCTACTTCTCTCTCTCTACTTCTCTCTCTCTCTGCCTAATAAATTGCTCTCTGCAAAACTCTTTGGCTCCAATATTTACTTGACCAGTAAGCTCACTGCTCCGCCAGGGCCTCTACCACGTTTAATGTGCCCAAGAATCTTGGGCACATTAAATGCTGGGGAGCTGAGCTCCATCCCCTCCCGAGACCCGGTTACACTTCCGTGGAACACCATTCTGGAAAACGTTGTTCATCTGGACTCCTGCTTACTGAGTCCGGATGTAATTCCAGGATACTTCTCAACAAAGCATGCTAATTACTTACGACCAATTGATTGGCTTTGACATGTAAATTATTATTGGTTAGCTCTGCTCTGATGCTTGAAAGCTTTTGGTGTAGGTTGTTTTATCCAATGCAATTGGGCAGTGAGTCAAGGCCTTACTGTTGCATATGAGTCTGCTGAAGCTCTAGTCACCGTACTGCTTTAAAACAGGGCCTTAGTACCATGCATGATTTCCACTTTCAGTCTCTTTCAAGTGGAGTAAAAACCTAAAGATGCCTGTAAAGCAACCTAAGTTCAGAATCCTTTTAAAGTTTTTTATGATTTTCCCACAAGCTTTAACTTTACTTTGTCTATACCTAGTACATTTGCAATATTTTTTTAGGGCTCACTTTTATCTGGTTTTCCTAAGGTATACAAGGTAAGCTTTCAGCTTGCCTGACCCTCAATCAAAATGTTCTACAGCTGGGAGTGTTGGCGGATCCTCTGAGTCAGTTAAAGTGGGGTTAAAGGTATTCAACTTGGTTTTCATAGAAACAACTCTATCCTTGTGAACTCACATTTCATCAGCTTACATAATATGTAATACAATGGCATAATTAAAATAACCAGGCGTGAACAGGTTTGGGAACTGTATTAGTTCATTTTCACACTGCTAATAAAGATATACCCAAGACTGGGTAATTTATAAAGGAAAGAGGTTTAATTGACTCACAGCTCAGCATGGCTCAGGAGGTCTCAGGAAATTTACAAGCACGGTGGAAGGGGAAGCAAAGATGTCCTTCGCTCACACGGTGGCAGCAGGAAGTGCAGAGTGAAGCAGGGGGTGGGTGGGGGGAAGCCCTTTAGAAAACCATCAGATCTCATGAGAACTCACTATCGTGAGAACAGCATGAGGGTAACTACCCCCGTGATTCAATTACCTCCCACTGGGTGCCTCCCACAACACATGGAGATTATGGGAACTACAGTTCAAGATGAGATTTGGATGAGGACACAGCCAAACCTTATCAGAAACAGTCCTGAGTCTCAGGAGGCATACAGCGAACCAGTGGGAGCAGAACCCATGAGCGTCGGCACTGGTGCTGAGCTTTCAGCTTGCCTGACCCTCAGTCAAAATGTTCTATAGCTGGAAGGGAGTGTGGGCAGATCCTCTGAGTCAGTTAAACAGAGGTGAGTGGGAGATGCCATTGCCAGGCAGAAGCTGCTAATTCTCCCTGCAGATAATACGATGAGTCATTAATGCGATGACATCATGAATGTAAGAATAAGCTTCCTTGGTTTTTTTTTGCTTTTTGTAAAATTGTGATAAAAGATATTGAACATAAAAGTTATCATTTTAACCCTTTTTGAGTGTGTGACCCACTGACATTAAGTACAGTCACATGGCTGTGTATCCATCACCACTATCCATCTCTAGAACTTTCTCATCATCCCAAACCGATGTTCTATCCCCATTAAGTGCTAACTCCACATCCCCTCCTCCCACCAGCCCTTGGCAACCACCATTCTACTTTTTTTTTTTTTTTTTTGAGACAGAGTCTCACTTTGTCACCAGGCTGGAGAGCAGTGGTACCATCTCGGCTCACTGCAACTTCCAATTCCCAGGTTTGAGTGATTCTCCTGCCTCAGCCTCCTGAGTAGCTGGGACTACAGGTGCACACCACCACACCCAGCTAATTTTTGTATTTTCAGTAGAGACGGGGCTTCACCATCTTGGCCAGGATGATCCCTTGACCTCGTGATCCACCTGCCTTGGCCTCCCAACGTGCTGGCATTACAGGTGTGAGCCACCGCGCCTGGCCTCTACTTTTTATCTCTACGAATTTGGTGATTCTAGAAACCTCGTACAAGTGTAACATATATTTGTCCTTTTGTGTCTGACTTATTTCACTGAGCATTGTGTCTTCAAGTTTCATCCATATTGTCTCACTGGCTTTTTAGCTGGCTCTCCCCAGACACTTTCCTCCTCAGACCACACCATCATAGCTCTGAGTCTTCCATACACTCATGTGGAGGCCATTCTGAGGCTGCCTTTCTTCCTTCAGACTCCTGAAAAGTGGCAATCATCCTCCCCAAAGTGGGAGTGCCAGTGCCTTTCATGGAGCTGAAAGCCTTCCATGGTGGGCTTTTCATGAAGACCACCCCACAGGTCCCCAGACATGGTTGCTGGGCCTCATTTTGTCCTTCCCAAGGTTCTAGGATTTTCCAATGCCTATTAAAACTTCTGTAACAATCCATTCAAATACACAAGTTTGGCTATTCAAATTACTTTTTCCAAAAGTACTTTAAAATGCATTAAGTTATTAATTGCCTGCTGGCACTTTAATCAAATGGGAAAATTGACATAGCCAGAGGCATGTATTTTTGTGGAAGGAAAATTTATTTAAGAAGAAACAGCAGCTCTTACTGCTTAATTTAAACTGAGAAAACTGTGGAAAATCAACTGCTATGGAAAATTAATAAAACATTTCCAGCTGCAAACAGTGACTAATTGTACAAGATGAAGACTGCCCGGAATTAATAACTTGCAGTCTTCTGTGTGAAGAACCCCCCACCACTTCAATTTACTGGGAGATTAAATTACTTCTAAGTTTGCCATATTAAAACAGAACATGAATAAAATGTTAGTGAACGCACATCTATTATTTACTGTCTGTGATATGGATATAATTATTTCCAAACAACTACAATGTGACGTGACCAGTAATATTTAAATGACTCTTTTAGCAAGAGAATCTACTGCAACATTTTTTTGCATGAAGAAAAAACAATTCTTCTTTTACTTCTAAAGTAATGAAATGATGTGTAGTCAAGTTCTACAGATGGTGTGTCCCTGTCCCCAGTAGACAGAAATGTGCTCAGTGTCCCGGCTTATGCTTGTTCTTCTCTGAATCCAGTATTGCTTTAGGGAAACGTGCAGAAGGAAATCTTAGCTACTCCTTCATGATCCCTGACCTTAAATGGAAGCTGATCCCACTACCCACAGGAAACCAAGGTAGATGCTTAAAGGCTTCTCCTGGTGTCTGGTATGACCATGAGCACATGTGCGTAACAGGAGATGCCATTATGGGAGGCAGAAGGGAGGGCCAGAGCAATTTCCCAAGGAAATAGCGCTCATACACAGGGGATATACGTCACACAAGCACCCTCAGCCTTATGGGTATGTTTCCACGCTTGCTCAAGACATTGCATTGTCTCGTAGCCTCTGGTTTCCTTGGCAATAATATGAAGATTTAATAACATAAACAAATCATGTTAATTTTCTGTCTTTGCTGCCAACATAGGATTATATTTCTTGCCCCAGAGAGCCACCAGGAAGGTCTGTCCATGTTCCTAGTGCGTTCAAACTCTCTGAGCCCCTGAGAAGCAAGATGTTACAAGATGACATCTTTCAAGGTGTCACCCTTAGACGGAAAGGTCTGTCTAAGGGTGAGAGATAAGGAAAAGAAATTCAGAAAACTAAGAGCTCGCTTTGCTCAGGGTGATGGGATGTTTTAGGTGTGTTTAGTTTTTGTTTGTTTGTAAAATTTTAGGAATTAGAAAATAACTCCAGAAATCAAAAGGAAATGAGCTATTTTGATTGATGTGTTTGTAGAGTAGAGATATCAAAGATGGAGATTTTCTCAGCAGAGAAGCACTGCCTCCTTCGGCTGTTTATCCTTTAATGCACCCACAGAGGGTACATTCAGCCTCTTGCTATTCGATACTGCTGGCTGGAAGGTCCAAGTATTGGCCTGGAGAGAATAAAGGCGTGTTGTTTTAAAATGCAGAGGCTTACCCTGAAGCATAACTGGTTTGGAGCTTACCACAGAAGTTATCTGGACATATCATTTGATTTCCAGGTTTTAAATGTAATTCTAAACAAGATCTGGCCACACAGCCCTCAGCTGTGTGACACAGAGCGACTTTATCTGCCACCAAATGCCATTCAGGCTTAATGCTGTAGAAGTGAATTGCATAAATTGGGGCATTCTTTGAGGCCCTAAAGCATTAGTGCCTCTCAGAGGAGGAAAGATGAAGCCTGCTACCTCCTCCCTGTCACTCAGGGAAGAAACCAGTGAGGTTGTTCCTCTCTGTTGGAGTTCATTTTGGCTTTCCTTTTTTAGAAACACTTAGGCTTGCTTTAGTGAGCTGAGCCTTATCCACAGGCCACATGGGCAGCTGCAGATACTGTTGGATTTGAGGAGTCATTGGGAAGGTTCCTTGACCTGGAAAGCCTCTCCTTCCTGCTGCAAATGCAAGACATCCTCACAAAGTGACAGACAGCATTGTCTTGTGTCTCATTTTGCAATAAGGCTCAGTGCAAATACACAAGAGGAAATGAAGTGATTTGGGCTTTGCTAGAGGTGGTATCAAGCAGGATTTGAACCAACGATCACTAGAGCTTGAAGGAAAAGGGGGAGTGAAAAGGGGGACTAGAAGGGAGAATGGGGAGATAGATCACAAGGTCTGGGTGCCTTGGTCTAGACCAGCTCAGACTGGGAAACTGACCTGCCCTCTCCCTTTCACACATCACTTCACATATGGAGTTTGTCCCAGCCTTGAATTGATACTGGACATTTTATAAAATGCATCTTTCGTCTAAAGAGTGTCTAGTACACAGTCTCTTTCTCTCTCTCTCTCTCTGACCCCCCTTCAGTCAGACCCTCTCTTTCCTGTTGCTCCTTCAGAACTGCCTTTATCAAGGTCATCATGACCTTCTTGTCAAATCCAGTGGTCAGCTCCAGGTCCTCCTGTATTTGCCTAACAAGAACATCTCATCCAGTTGATCTTTCTTTCCTCCTTGAAACACTTTCTGTACTTGGCTACCAGGAGGCTGCAGTCTTCCATTTTCCAACTACCTCCTGACCGTTCCTTAGTCTATTTTTAACCACCTCACATACAATATATTATTTGCTTATCATCTCTTTCTCCACAGTGAGAATGCAACCCTATGAAGGTAGGGAGTTCTGTGTCTTGTGCATGCAGTCCTCCTACATGGTAAGCACTTATTAAATATTCATGCAATGTTGGAGGAATGAAATAGTGTAGAATACTGAGTCTAAACCAATGTAGGAATGCTCCTTTTTAACAAGGTATGTGAACTTAATACAGTGGAATCATATCTTGCATAGGCATTAGGTTCTAAAGTTGGCTTTTACGGAGTGACTCTCATAAAAAATCACAGTGAAAAATCAGGCTTAAAAATCTCTTGAAAGGGGCCTTGCTGAATTCTGATTTACCAATTTCTGAATAAGCCTAACCTAGACAACCTCTCTTCCAGAATTGAAATAGGAATTGCTGTTTCTTCAGTTGAGTACCAGATGAAGTTGTCGGCTTAAGAGCCAAGATGTACAAAATATGTACTTAAAACACCAGCCTCTCACGCTTGGTGTGGCAGCACTCACATACCCTGGCCATCACAGGAAGGTAGGTTCACGGCTGCAGCCTCCTGGCCACATGTCCTCCAAGGCTTGTGTGCCATGAGTGGCATGGTAAGAGAAGATGCCTTGCTTTCTCAAACTCGCGTTTCTCTCTGAGCTCTTGGAGATGCACATATAGACAACTCCACTGTGTGAAGATTTGCCAGTGTCTCTTAACTCTAGCTGGACACTAGACTCATCTATGGAACCGTAAAAAATATACAAGACCCGCCTCCAGACTTACTCTATCAGAATCCTCAGGGATAAAGGCCAAGTCTCTATGTGTTTATTTCTTACAGCTCGATGACAGAGTTTGATGCATAGGGAGACTCGAGAGTCACTGCTAGTGTATTTGATTCTGTTTTCATGATCGCAAGTAGACTTGACATCACTTGATTTTAATGATTTCTTGGTCCGTCTTACGTCAGAGGGCATTCTTGTTTTAGAAAACCTAGTTTAAATTATTGCTCCATATTACTATGGGGTCCAGGTAGTGTATTTCTAGGCAAATTAGAAAATAAGCATCTCCTAGCTGTTAGAGTCCTTGTCCACCATGTCTCCTCACTCCTACCCCATCAGGGCTTGAACACTGCCCGGGGGCAGGGAGAGTCCCCTAAAGCAAAGCATACTTCAGAAGTGTTATCTTGGGGAAAACACTATGAGTATTTCCTTGCTCTTCTTCTTCTCTAATTTCGACTTACCTTTTCCATTCTCGTTTAGCTAATCAGAAATTAGTCTCATAAGCCAACCCTATGATGGGCTAAATTGTGCCCCTCTGCAAGCTCATCGTTTGAAGCCCCAACTCGCAGTACCTTAGAATGACTGACTGGATCTGGAAGGCCTTTAAAGAGGTGATCAAGTTAAAATGAGGCCATTACGGTGGGTGCTGTTACAGTTAAGTCTGCTGTCCTTATGAAAGGAAATTTGGACATGCAAAGAGACACCAGGAATGCATGCGCCCAGAAAAATCCCTCGTGAGGACACAGTAAGAAGGTAGCTACCTGCAAGCCAAGGAGAGAGACCACAGAAGACACCAAACCTGCCGACACCTTAATCTTGGACTTCTGGCCTACAGAACTGTGAGAAAATATATTTCTGTTGTTTAAGCCACTTAGCCTGTGGCATTCTGTTATGGTATTCCCAGCAACCTAATACAGCTGTCAAGTTGTTAACTATGGATAAGTCAAGTATTCAGTACAGACCGTCTAACTTATGATTTTTTGACTTTACAATAGTGTGAAAGTCAAAGGCCATTCAGTGGGAGCTCCAACTTCCCCTAGAACCCTTCTGCTTTTCACTCCAATCTAGTATTCACTAAATTGCATAAGATGTTTAACACTGTAGTATAAAATAGGCTTGGTGTTAGATGATTTTGTCCATCTGTAAATTAAAGTCAATGTTCTAAGCACTTTTAAGGTAGGCTGGGCTAAGCTAGGATGTTCAGTAGGTTAAGTGTATTAAATGCATTTTCCACTTCTGATATTTTCAACTTAGGATGAGTTTATTGGTACTTAACCCCATTGTAAGCTAAGCATCTGTATTTGTCTCTACAAATTATATTAAGAAAAAATATAAGACAGAGACTTTGACTTCAAGAAACTTGCCGTGCATTGCCCCTGCAGGGGTACTTGCATTTTTATGGATTATTCTGGTTATTCTAAGTTGTGTAAGTACTCTCTATGATGTTCGCACAATCATGAAATGACCTAACAGCACATTACTCCAAGTGCGTCCCCACTGATGAGAGATACATGACTGTAATTTTATAAAACACTCAGAAATGTGAAGCTTAAGCCCAAAGGAATGACTTTCTCTTGAGAAGGTTCCCAGTGACACAGTAATTCCAAAGAGGAAATTGACGTCCTAGCAGGTCCACTGTAGTGGGCAGATCTAACACGGCCTCCGGGTTTCCCAGCCCCGGTATATGCACACGCACACACACACAAACACATATACTTTCTCTCAGTTACTCTATCAGACACTAATATAGGTATTATTATTATTATTATTTTTTGAAATGGAGTCTCTCTCATCCAGGCTGGAGTGCAGTGGTGCAATCTTGGCTCCCTGCAACCTCCACCACCTGAGTTCAAGTGATTCTCCTGCCTCAGCCTACTGAGTAGTGGCGATTATAGGCATGTACCACCACACCCTGCTAGTTTTTGTATTTTTAGTAGAGATGGGGTTTTGCCATGTTAGCCAGCTGGTCTCAAACCCCTGACCTCAGGTGATCCCCCTACCTTGGCCACCCAAAGTGCTAGGATTATAGGCATGAGCCACTGCGCCTGCCCTAATATAGATAATATTTTAACGGGATTTTGCAGATGTAATTAAAGTTCCATAGCAAATGACTTAAAGATGGGGGATTATCCAGGTGGGCCTTACCAAATCACCTGAGCCCTTTAAAAGCAGAACATTTTCTCTGGTGGATCACAGAAGAGGAAGACAGAGTTGTGTTCTACCTGGCCTGGAAGAAGGAAAATTAACAGGGTGTGAACCACCCTTGGGGGCCACATGGCAAGGAACAGTGGCCAGCCTCTAGTTTTTGAGAGTGGTCCCCAGCCATCAGCCAGCAGGAAAATGGAGACTTCAGTTCTGCAACTGCAAGGAGATGAATTCTTCCAGCAATCAGTGAGGTTGGAGAGGACTCCAAGCCCTGGATAAGAGCTGCAGCCTTAGCTGACCCTTAGATTGCTGCCCAGTGGACCCTGACCTATAGAAACTGAGAAGACAAATTTGTGATGTGGTAAACCACTAAGTTAGTGGTCATTCATTTCACAGTAATAGAAAACTAATTCATTTCCCAGCCACCATGCCAACAAGTTTCTATTCTGACTATAAAGAAGGTGCATTCTGGCCCCAACTCAGTCACAGAATTGCTCCATTCCTCAGTTTTCCCATCAGCAACTGACACATCCCCGCCCCGTCTACATTTCCAGCTCAATTATCTTGAATGTTCATACTCCAGGAACAAAGTTTCAAACAACATTAAATAATAACAACCACACATCGAGCTTCTGCACGTGCTGGGAAACAAAATAGTCTGCACAGCTATTGGCTAAAGGGATAAACAAATGAAGAGAAACAACACAGAAGAATGATTTCTGATTGCAACTGAAATCTTTAGTAGACTCGCATAATTTCAAGAGTGACAATGGAGGACTTTGGAAAGAAGTAAGAGGAAGGTTTACCAAAAGGTGAACAAACTGGCACGTAAGTTCTTGCCTGAGCCACCTGTGCCTTGAAAGCCACTGCACTCTCCGCTTAAAGACACAGGTAGCACAAGGCCACCGTGCAAAAACCCAGAATCTTAAAGAAACAATTGAAGAAGACGAAGTATGTAGGGACACATTTTTTAGGTGACAGGGGTGTGTGCCTTAAATAAAATGGAATTTGAATAACTATTTTGGTACAGCAGCAAGTATTAGCACTAAGAATCCAGTTTACTGTTTAAGAAACTTAAAAACTCTGTCTCTATCGGGAATCATAAGTTATAAGGAAAGAATCTTATTTTGGTGGCACTTATAAGGGGTCTGAAAACATGTGTCTTAGATGGGTTTTCATGATTTAGCTAATTTTTTTTAAAACTTTTCTTATGAACATTTAAGGGAATCTAAATTCATTTCTGAATCTTCATTGTTCCTCTGTTGTTCTGTGGAATACTGTGGAAACTGAGCTTTTCAATACAGTGCTAAGGGCTTTGTTCCATCATAGGGCTAATTATTACCATAGGTCATTTTGAGATAAGAAGCCACAAATACATTTGGAATATCAAGGATCTAAGTAGCTAATATAACTTACATGCTTGGATGGGGATATATTCTTGCAAAGATGTCTTTACATTTCAGTAATTAAGTGTGTCATATTAATTGCATGGCCCTTTCACAATATCTTGAAAAAAGAACAACAAGAACTTTTCCTCTTGATATCAGATTAAAACCAATTGCATAATTACATTACCTGGATAATTAAATACAAATTTAGTAGCCTCAGAACTGTATGATACTGTGGTTTCATTTTCTAATCGAATTATCTGGTCTTTGGTATAGAATTCTTGCTAAGCAATGGAGATCTAATTATTTAGAGACAGGACATTAACTCCTCAGGAAACTTTCTTTAGAATAAAGCCTTAGATTTAAAATGATGCACAGAGCTTCTCTCTCATTTCATTGCTGGGATCCAAATCATAGGAATTAGAGATGTGAGAGATCTATTAGGCTTTCTTCTCTTTTATCTAGGGGGCAGAGGGAGAGCATTCATCAGACATTGTTCTTCTGGGCTTGGTTACGTCCAATTTAGATAGCGAAGAACCATTTCTTGATGTAACACATTGTTGGGTTGAGTCCCTCCACCAGCCTCTGAAAGACGGGACATTACTCTTGCCTCACAGATCCTGTGTAATGAGATCTGAGGACACACTTGTTCATCAAGATCCAGGGTGTTCATATAACAGTGTTCCTGACAGAATGGTGATTAATTCACTTCGAAAATGATTTTAGGCAGAGCTAAAATAGGAATATCATCATTATAGAGAGCACCTTCAAATAACTCTATAGGATTTGAAGACTATCATCATTTGGTTTAATAAACAGACCCAGAAGCTCTTGAAGGTCCGAGCCCAAATCTTTTCATAGTTGTTGAAACTTACACTAGCTCTAACTCTCTTTGCGAAAGTGTTTTGATGAGGGAATGCAAAGAAACATCATCTATCACCTCTACTAGTGGGAATGACCATGGACAGCATATGTTTTTCCCATTTGTAGAAGGTGTCAGGTTACAAGGATAGCTCATGTGTCTGCAGCCATCTGGAGGTCAGGTAGGTAGCTCTGCTGATCTTGGTTAGGCTTGCTGACATGTCTGGGGGTTAGGCTAGCTACAGGCTGATCCAGGCTGGTGGGACTGGTGTAGAAAAAATTATGTAGTGTCTTTATTATCTCTTATCTAGTTTATTATTGAAATTAGTAGTTAGAAAGACAAATCTTGGGCTGGGCACGGTGACTTATGCCTGTAATCCCAGCACTTTGGGAGGCTGAGGCGGGCAGATGACCTGAGGTCAGGAGTTCAGGACCAGCTTGGCCATGGTAAAACCCCATCTCTACTAAAAAATATAAAAATGAACCTGTAATCCCAGCTGCTCGAGAACCCTGAGTCAGGAGAATCACTTGAACCCAGGAGGCGGAAGTTGCAGTGAGACAAGATTGTGCCATTGTACTCAGCCTGGGCCACAAAATGAGACTCCGTCTCAAAAAAAAAAAAGAAAGAAAAGAAAGACAATCCAACTTACATCTTTTTTATCTTTATTAATCAGTAGCATTATTCCTTCAGAATAGCTGTTATAGTCTACTCAGGCTGCTAGAGGTGAAATTTGTTGGAACTTTTCCTCAGTCTCTGAATGCCTCTATAGATGTGGGAGCCCACTTTATGTTTCTATAAGCACCTTTATTCTCTCTTGTGGGCATGTATTTGCATGGATGGTTGATAGTCACTTTCATTTTTTGTAGAGCATTTTTATAGCTTCTTTAGTAGAGAATCTTTTTAGTATTGGAGTTTCAAGGCTGATCAATTACTCTAACCTGTTATTCCATTAAATATTACGAGTAAAATACCAAATATGCACAGGTTTCTTTTCACTAAAACCTATTAAAGCTACACATTTGGGTGTCCTCACTCTCTTCTATATTTAATTCAGTCTTCCCAAAGTTGAAAGACTTGAATCATCTCAAGCCATGTTGAGGATTGGGATTGCTTAATAAACAGAAGTTATGGGCAGGACAGTGATTGAATCTTTTTCAATAATCCTGATAGAATGTGCTGTTCCTGCTTTATAGTAATTATATTTAAACACCCCCAAAACAGGTAGTCTTGTGTTCAAGTTATATTATTACCTAATTCTTCTGTAATCACAGAGTCTGAACACCCTCATCTCCACTCAGAAAAGGCACTAGACTAGAATGTGGGAGGGGCAGCCAGCACCATATTCATGTTGTAAACGGCAATTCAATTTCAATAAAACATTATGTCAACATTAATTTAATGTTGTTAATTTGAATTTTATTGGTTTTGCAATTTGTTTGTAATTAGTGCATTTACTTTGGTTTTGTAATTGAATAAGAACTGCAACATAAGGAGTACATAACTAGTTTTATGTTCATACATGTTGAAGTAATATTATTATAAATGTAATTGAAGTCAACATCTGGGGAGCAGTGGGAGTTTTTTTCTTTTCTTTTTAAAGGGGTTTGTATAGCACCAGAGTTTGAGAAACAGTGATGGCACATTTATATACCAGTCCTATTTTCATTTCCTGACCAGACAACTTAAGTATTTTAAAGGTAATTTGAGTGCAATAATTAATAAATATTAATGACATGTATTTATATTTATGTAAAATATATATGTAGATGTATACATATGCATGAGAGCTGAAAGATGCTTTGAACTCCTCAGAGATACATTATGTTTACACATGCATTATTACAATAAAGTTATTACACTGTATCAAAGTATGTATACATTGTATCAGGGTATTAAACCCAGTGTGGCTAATCCTGACCCAGGACTGTAATCTATGCAGTAAGATATAATAATGGAGTGGAGTTATTTTTGACTCATTAGAGTAACTTGCTTTTTGTTTGCATTTCTCTTTCGGATTTTCAAGCCAAATGCCAGTACCAGATGAAGCATGCAGTCTGTCTGCTCTGACGGAGGGAACTAAACAGCATCCCTATTTCCCCTGCGTATGGTCACTGCTCTGCATCTGAGTGACAGGAACCTGGGAGGTGCTCAAACGAGTGTCATTTGATGCGGAGATGCCTCAAGACTTGGCACTTGGAGTGCCAAGTCTTGAAAAACAAACAAGAAAAAATCTTCTCACTCTGATCCTCTTAACCTGAAGTTCTTACCCTGGAGAGGACTCTGGGAGCTGGGGTGTGTGGGGGGGTGGGTGTGGGGGAGAGTAGAAGGAGAAAAAGGCCTCTCTGTGTAAGAGGAGAGCAAATTGAAAGTCACCAAGGGGTGTGCCTCAAGGCAGTTTGTAAATCCACTTCCTTTGTCATAACAAGAACAAATCCCACCTTTGAAGTTTTCCCTTCTTGTTACAAGGGGAATGTCTTTTGTTTAATCCATTTTAGCCCTTAATACCTGACCTGGATCAATCCTGTTGGTTAGATTACACAGTATTCATGCTGATTTTAAACTGGCCTGGGGGTGGGGGCTGGGACAGGTTCTGTCTCATTGGTGTGAGAATATGAAGAATAATCAACATCTATACCTAGTCCATTTTTACTTTGAATAACAAACTGTCCTTTTATATTTAAATGCATAATTATAATGAGCAACGTGAAACAGATTTTGGTGTGTTCTCTTGGTGGTGTATTTTGAATGGTCCCTTAAAAATGAATTCTTTTTCACTTATTTGCAGTAGGGTAGGAGACTGATTTTCATCATGTGGTACACCATGTCTTCAATTAAAAACCAAGAACCACTTTTTCTCTGAGGCCCCACATCAAATGTGGTGTAAGGACAAATTTTGCTAGCAGGAGACACTTAACGTCTCAACCCCAAGCCTGAGCATCATCTCTTTTTCACAGGGATCTAATCATTGAATAAGAAAGAGAAAACAAAGAGAAAAAAAAAAAAAACCCTGTTTCTAAAACTCAACCCTATTCCTCAATCTCTGAAAGAGCTTTCAGTTCCATTTCTTACAAGAATTCTCAAAGTGGGTATGGAGCAAAGGTGAGGATCCCTCTGCTTAAGACTCAAAAGGGCCATTTGTTAATTAAGTATTTTTCTAGGCAAGTGGCTATTAATTGATTCTTTTTTTTTTTTGTATTGTATTTGGGCTCTGGGGTACCCATGCACATCCTGCATCCTGCAGGATTGTTGCATAGGTACATACATACTGTGGTGGTTTCTCATCGTTTCTCAAATCCCTTCAGCTTGCCTGACTGCTAAGAAACCTTCCCAGAAAACCCAACGGATGGCTGAGCAGGGAGGAAAAGAGATGGAGCAGGCTGTAATTATCAGCGTGACTTTCTACTTACCTTTTTGTCCCAAAGGGACACAAACTTCATGACTCCTCCTTACCAGCCAGATATGTCTTTGAAAAAGCCAACTGCACAGGAATGATCATAAAATCTCCCAGTGAATAGGGCAGGATATGCACATTTAATACTCATGTAAAAAAAAATATGCCATCAGCCAAACTGCGAGGCTTTTGTGACGTTGGCTGCTGGCTTCTTCATTTCATTTCGGCTTGTGTTTGCTCTGTGAGGTTTCCCAAGCTTCACAAGGGCAGAAGCCATGATTATTCATCTCTCCAGCCACAAGTTACATCACAGAGCTTGCGGCTTTGTAAAGTCTAAAAGTAGGTTTCTGAGGAACTGATGAATTGACATTGAGAGTACATTGGGTGCTCCTCCCAATAAAGGTGAAACTATCTTAGCTTTGTCACCAATAATCACATCAAGTAAAAATGTAGAACATGCCACTTTCCTCTTTAACAGTCAGGGGAGAGAAGTATTATTTAAGTTACGGGATCTGAGAATTGAAATTGCTTATTGATGTTGTCAGAGGTTTTGAACCACAGTGACTCCATCTTGAATAGGGGTTAGGGAAAATAAGGCTGACACCTACAGGGCTACATTCCCAGGAGGTTAACGCATTCTTAGTCACAGGATGAGATAGGAGGTCAGCACAAGGTACAGGTCATAAGGACCTTGCTGATGAAAGGCTGCGGTAAAGAAGCTGGCCAAAGCCACCAAAACCAAGATGGGGATGAAAGTGATTTCTGGTCATACTCACTGCTCATTATACACTAATTATAATACATTAGCATGCTAAAAGTCACTCCAGCCAGCTCTATGACAGTTTACAAATGCCATGGCAACATCTGGAAGTTACTCTATATGGTTTTGAAAAGGGAGGAAAGATTAGTTCCAGGAATCATCTACCCCTTTCCTGAAAAACTCATGAATAATCCACCCCTTGTTTAGCTTATAATCAAGAAATAATCATAAAAATTGCCAACAAGGCAGGGTGGGGTTGGCTCACACCTGTAATCCCAGCGCTTTGGGAGGCGGAATACTTGAGGCCAGGAGTTTGATACCAGCCTGGCTAACATGGTGAAACCCATCTCTACTAAAAATACAAAAAATTAGCCAGGTGTGGTGGTGTCTGTCTGTAATCTCAGTCACTCAGGAGGCTGAGGCAAGAGAATCGCTTGAACCTGGGAGGCGGAGGTTGCAGTGAGCCGAGATTGTGCCACTGTACTCTAGCCTGGGTTACAGATCAAGACTGTCTAAAGAAAAGCCAACCAGCAGCCCTGAGAGGGAGTAGCCATTCTTTTATTTCTCGCTTCACTTTACCATATGGAGTCACCTGGAATTCTTTTTTGAGCCAAGAACCCTCTCTTGGAGTCTGGATCGGGACCCTTTTTTGGAAGCAATGTTATATTAATACATTTATTCCCACGGTGCTTTTTCTTCTCCATCTTTCACATTGGCAGTCGGAACGTAATACTGCCGGCAGAAGATAGGAAATACATGAAGTGATCCTGAGAGATGAAGGAATTCATGACACTCTACCCGAAAATATGGCACTTTGACATTTGAGAAAACAGCAAAAGCAAGAAGGCATCTCTGACCTTCTCTTGTCCTTCTCCTCTAAGGCAGAAACTGGCCATCAAAGAATTCTCTGATTTTCCTATCAGGTAAGAACAAGACCCTCATTCCAGAGGTCCTCCCTATACCTGGAAGAAAGGATTGGAAATACAGAGGCACAGAGATGAATCTGAACAAACAGGCGTTGCTATGTTCCCCAGTTAATGTGACCATTAGATCACATCCTTTGTCTTCCAATCAAACTTCTACATGTTCATAAAAATAATTTTGCCTGTTTCTTTGGGGCTCCCGAGTCGTGTAAAACTGATATCAAATAAGCGTATTGTGCTTTTCTTTTGTTAACCTGTCTTTTGTTATAAAGGTTTCAGCCATGAACCTTGTGATGAGTAAGGGAAATATATCACTTTTTTTTTTTTTTAAATTGAGATAGAGTCTAATTCTGCACCCAGGCTGGAGTGCAGTGGCATGATCTCAGCTCACTGCAACCTCCGCCTCCCGGGTTCAAGAAATTCTCCCACCTCAGTCTCCTGAGTAGCTGAGATTACAGGTGTGTGCCACCATGCCTCGCTAATTTTTGTATTTTTAGTAGAAATGGGGTTTCACCATGTTGGCCAGACTGGTCTCGAACTCCTAACCTCAGATGATCTGCCTGCCTCTGCCTCCCAAAGTGCTGGGATTACAGGCATGAACCAGTACCTGGCCTCCAAGATACTGCTTTTTATCTCCTACAGAGACAAAGCAGAACATCTTAGTCCACTCTCTTAATCATATGAATTAGATATCAAAGTTGCCAATTTATCTTAATATAAAAATGAATGCAGTTACAGACATTGATAAGCTGATCCTAAAATTCATAAGGAAAAGCAAAGGACCCAGGATAGTCAAAACTATCCAGAAAAAGAACAAAGAGGACTCACACCTTCCCAATTTCAAATCTTGCTCCAAAGTTGCAGGAATTAAGACTGTGAGGTGCTGGCGCAAGGCTAAGCAGATTGTGATGGTCAATTCTATGTGTCAGCTTGGCTAGGTGATAGTCTGCTGTTACTCAATCAAACACTAATCTAGGTATTGCTGTGAAGGTATTTTGTAAGTGTGACAAAATCTATAATCAGTTTACTTTAAGTAAGGAAGATTATCCTGGATAATCTGGGTGGGCCTGAGTCAATCAGTTGAAAGGTCTTAAGAACAGTACGGAGGCTTCCCTGAAGAAGAAGAAATTCCACTTGTAGACTGAAGCTTTAGCTTGTGCCTGAGAGTTTCAGCCTATGCCTCCTGACAATTTTAGGCTTGTCACAGTTGTGTAAGCCAATTCCTTGAAATAAGCCTTGTTCTCTTCCTTCCTCTGTGTGTGTGTGTGTGTGTGTGTGTGTGTGTGTGTGTGTGTAAGTCATCTCCTACGGATTCTACTTCCCTGACTAATATGTCGTCAACAGAATAGAATTGAGGGTAGAATCCAAGAACAAATTCTTACATTTTTACATTCAAGGCCAGTTGATGTTTGACAAGAGTGCTAAAATAATTCAATGAAGAAAGAATAGTCACTTAAACAAATGATGCCAGGACACCTGGACAGCCACACACAAAAGAATGAAATTGTGCCCCTATTTCATGCCAAATACAAAAACTATTAATATGTCAAAATGGACCAAAGACCTAAATGTAAAAGCTAAAACCATTAAAGTCTTAGGAGAAAACAGGTGTAAATGTTTGTGACTTTGGATTAGGCAATGGTTTCTTAGATGTGACCTGGACAGTACCAGCAACAGAAGAAAAAATATATAATTGGACTTCACCAAAATTAATTTTTTTAACTTTAATCATCAAGAAATTGAAAAGCACAACCCACAAGTAGAAGAAAATATTTTCAAATATATGTTAATAAGGGTAGTAGACTTTTATTATATCGACTACCAGAATACATAAAGAATGATTACAACTCAACAATAAAAGCACAAATAACCCAATTTAAAAATGGGCAAAAGATTTGAATAGCCATTTCTCCAAAAAAGACATTTAAATTTTGGAGACATGTCTATTCAAATATTTGTCAATTCTTAATCATTCTCTATATCTTCTGGTGGTAGACCTAGTAAAGGTCTACTACC
Organism: Cebus imitator; assembly: GCF_001604975.1. Classification (NCBI taxonomy): domain Eukaryota; kingdom Metazoa; phylum Chordata; class Mammalia; order Primates; family Cebidae; genus Cebus; species Cebus imitator. The sequence goes on from NW_016107385.1 coordinate 7,420,116, forward strand.
TTTATTATTATACAATTTGCAAACACTCAAAATTTTTAGTCATTAGAGAAATGCAACTAAAAACCTCAGTAAAATACCAGTGCACATCTACTAGGATGGCTAAAATCTAAAGACAGACAATAATAAGTTTTGGGTTGCAGAGAAATCCAAACCCTGATACATTGCTGGTGAAAATATAAAATGTAGCAGTCACTTTGAAAACAGTCTGGCAGTTCCTTAAAAGGTTGAGTAATTTGGCTACATGGTATACACCCAAGAGGAGTAAAAACGTATGTCCACACAAAAACTTGCACACAAATGTGCATAGTAGCATTATTCATAATAGCCAAAGAGTGGAAACAATAAACATATTTATCAACTGATGAACAGATAAACAAAATGTGGCATAGCCATATGATGGAGTACTATTCAGCCATAAAAAGGAATGAGGTAGTGATACATGGCACAATACGGATGAACCTTGAAATCACACTAAGTGAGAGAAGACAGACACAAAAGGCCACAAACTGTATAATTCCATTTATACGAAATATCCAGGATAGGCGAATCCATAGAACAGAAAGTAAATTATTGGTTTTAGAACCTGAGGGGCAGAGGAGAAAGGGAATTAATAGCAACGTGTATGGGAATTCTTCTTGGAGTGATGAAAAACTCATAGCATTAAATAGCAATAATGATCATACAAGTCAGAATATATTAAAATCCACCAAAATGTACACTTTATAGGGTAAATTTTATAGTGTGTAAATTCTATCCCAATAAAAGAATGGGAGATAAATGAGAAATTCTTTCAAATATGTCATAGAACACATATGACCTTACTGTAAGTAGGTCTTTATGCTTACAACAGGATCAACATGCAAAACACACAGCGTTCCCAAGCAGATCTGTGCCCTTTCCTAGGGACGAGGGATATCATGATCACCAGGTTCTTGGATATAGAGTTGTCTATGTACGTATGTGATACGGAGCTAAGAAATTTCCCACTTTATTTGTATAACATGGTTCATTTTGGTCTAGGATTGTGAAATCACCTGCAATAAGGAAACTCTGACCTGATAAAAGCATGTAATTGAAGATCCAAGATACAGTCATTAAAAGTAACATTTTTTTGAGCAGGTACCATATATCAAACACTTCACATATGTCATTTCATATTCATCATACTCCTATGAAGTTACTATTATTACCATATTTCACCAATGAGCAAACTGAAGTTTAACGAGGTTAGTTAAAAGGCTAACTTGTGTTGCTCTTTAGTAGAATGTGATAATGGCAAAGTCAAGATTCAAATCTCCAAAGCTTAGGCTCTCTCAGTGAAACACTGTCTTCCCAGAGACGGCGCATGAGTGAGGGGGATCTTACTTATACATTTGGGGAGCTGGGGTAGACAAAAAAAATAATAAAGCTGGGGTAGGTAAGGGCCTGGCTGCACAGGAAGCCAGCACACACAGGTAGAAAGGCCACCTTCTCTTTGAGACAGGGCACCTCTTCCTTGAGAGGCGTGTTCTTTTACAAACCCCAAATAATGATGTTTTCTCTGTGTGCATTTTATCCAGAAACACTATTTCTTAAAAGAATTACAGCACACAGCAAAATGCGTTGCAGTCCTCATTGATTCAGTTGGTGTTCATTGAATGACTACTGTGTGCCTGGCTCTGGGCTCAGTCTTGGGGACATAAATATGAATATGACATATATGAATAAGACTCCTCAAGGAGCCCAATCTAGTGGTGAGCAAAGACAAGAAAACAGACAGCTACAATTCAGTGTGATACATGCCAACATAGAGTTTGTCGTGAGGGCAGGGATGGGCATGCCTAGCACTGAGAAGTAGGGCCAGGTAAGGCTCATGAAGTTGAGTTCAGTAGAAGCCTGAGGATGAGCAAAAATTCACTAGGAACCTAGCCCCGTGTATAAAGAGAAAGGGAGAAAGGGAGGGGAAGAAAGGCATGCATGTCAATGGGAACACCGGTGATGGAGCCCATTGTGTTTCCATCCCACACCACCTGAAGACCACACTTAACAAACCAGTGAGTCTGGTATGGCAAGGGGCTGTGACAGACACTGTGACTCACCTACCCAATAACTCCCTTCCCTTCTCATTAATGGAATCCATGCCAATCCTTTTGTTCTTAGATGACACTCATTTTCCTAGCCTCCCTTAGAGTTGGGGGTGATCAGATAACCCAGTTCTGGTCTATGAAATGTAATGGGAAAAGTTTCTCCTTTCCTGAAAGAAGGGATAGAATGGCCGGCACCACCTCTTTCCCATTCTTCTTGCCTCGGCCATAAACATGATACCTAAAATAATACCAGGAAACAAACAAACTAAAATCCAACTTGCTAAGAACGAAGGACAGAAAAGACATGAATAACCTGTGTCCTTGATGCATAATAGAGCAGTTGTTACAACCACAAAATCCTCCCACATAGGACTTCTTCTCATGTGATAATCTCCCATTTTCAAGCCACCATTGCTGGACGTGCTGTAAGCAGTGATCAAAAGCATTTCTACGTGTTAGAGACAACTTCCAGCTCAAAACAGAGAAGCAGTCGTCTCCCTATTCCTTCTTTAAAATTCCTCCTCAACAGTTTTTCTCAGTTTGGTACACAGGCTTCATCCTTGACTGACCAGCTCTGTGGGTGTCCTTCCTAATATTCATTCATTCCTGACTCTGGGGAGTTACAAAAAGAACAATACCATTTTGCTCTAGCCTATTTGGGATAATGCAGTACCCATGGCAGCCATTATATTGTACAAGGTCCCTGGAGCCATGACAGAGAGCAAATGGCTGTGGTGGAGATGGCCCATGATCCTCAGGCCATGCACATGTCAGCCTGCAATTACCAGAAAGATTTCAGCTTTTGCTCCTGGCAGAGGACCTTGTTTATCTTTGTCATTGGCACCATTGCTTCCATTACTGGGCCAAAAGCTTATTAGCCACTGGAAGTTGGCAGAGGTGCATGGACCAGAGCAGCTGACTGTGACATGAGGAACTGATATTCTTGCAGCCTTAACTGTCTCCGCTGCAGCGTTCTACTGGCCAAATTTGTGAGGACCCACCTGTAGCAAGGGGCAACTGACTATATTTAGTCATCTGCATCAAATCCATCTTCAGCCCGAAAGACGGAAATAATTTAATGCTAGACTTGGATAGATTTGGTTAGTTTTTTCTTTGATGTTCTATGTAAGAAATGCCCACAAAGAAAGCAGCCAAAAAAACTCTGAGCTGAGGCCACCTAGATTTTATTCATCAGTGAAAGCTCTGAAAAATGACAGAACCCTGTGAAAATACACACAGTTGTCTCTCAGTATCCACTGGGGACAGGATCCCTGCAGATACGAAAATTCATGGATGCTCTAAGTCCCTTATACAAAATGGCACAGTATTTGCACATAACCTTCACATCATCTCTAGATTACTTATAATGCCTAATGAAGTGTAAATGTTATGTAAATAGTTGTTGTACTGTATTTTTGTTTGTAATATTTTTTATTGTTGTATTTATTATTATTATACTTTAAGTTCTGGGGTACATGTGCAGATCGTGCAGGTTTGTTACATAGACGTGCCATGGTGGTGGTTTGCTGCATCCATCGCCCTGTCATCTACAGTAGATATTTCTCCTAACGTTATCACTCCACAATCCCCCCACCCCCCGCTATTCCTCCCCTAGCCCCACTCACCCCAGGCCCCGGTGTGTGATGTTCCCCTCCCTGTGTCCATATTTTCTCATTGTTCAACACCCACTTATGAGTGAGAACATGTGGTATTTGGTTTTCTGTTCTTGTGTCAGTTTGCTGAGAATGATGGTTTCCAGTTTCATCCATGTCCCTGCAAAGGACATGAATTCATCCTTTTTTATGGCTGCATAGTATTCTGTGGTGCATATATGCCACATTTTCTTTATCCATTCTATCATTGATGGGCATTGGTGTTGGTTCCAAGTCTTTGCTATTTTGAACAGTGCCACAATAAACATATGTGTGCATGTGTCTTTATAATAGAACAATTTATAATCCTTTGGGTACATACCTAGTAATGGGGTTGCTAGGTCAAATGGTATTTCTATTTCTAGATCCTTGAGAAATTGCCACACTGTCTTCCACAATGGCTGAATTAATTTACACTCCCACCAACAGTGTAAAAGCTGTATTGTTATTTTTCAAAAACATTTTCAACCCATAGTTGGGTTGAATTTGCAGATGTGGAACCTGCAAATGGAGAGATGACTGTATACTTTCCCCGTGAATACCAGGGACCGACTAAGTGTAAGATCATCTTTAGAAAATCGTGGGCTCATCAAGGGCAGAAGCAAGGGTTTTATTTCGGCGCCTCCCCGCAGGACCTCATGTGACGCTCTCTCTTTGCAACTGTGTCTTGTGCTGCTTTCCTCACTCCCTTATGCATCTCTCTTGCCTCTCTCATCTCCACCTCTTGCATCTTTTCTTCTCTGGGAGGCTCCATGTCCATATACATGGAGATCAATTTAGCTTACTAAGGCTTCGGCAATTCCTCATCTCTACCTATTACCCTCTAAGCACAGCAAAGCCTGGCTAACCACGTAGTGCAAAAAAGGTTTCTCCTTAAAAGATGAGGGAGGGGAAAACGTTGTATTTGTACCTATATCCATACAATGCCCATAAATCATAATATCAACACATTTATTCTTCCACTTAAAAGCCTCTCTACTCTCTTCGCTTACTCAGTAAGCTCTCTCCCCTTCCCCTGATTTTCAAGGTCCTCGGTGACCAAGACCAATGTTCGTGAGAAGCAAGGTTTCCCAATATTGGCACTATTGACATCTGGGGCTGGATAAGCTCTGTTGTGGCGAGTCATCCTGTGTATTGTAGGGTATTTAGCAGTATCCCTGGCTTCTACCAACTCGATGTCAATAACATACTCCCACCCAGTTATGACAACCAAAAATATCTCCAGACACTGCCAAATGTCCCCTGGGTGGCAGTGGTACATTGAGAGAACCACAGCTTTATAGCCTTATCACCTGCTACTTCCCATACTAGGCCTGTACTCTGTCTACACCTGACACACTCGGAGTGATCTCTCCTTCATACTTTTGCTTACTGGTTTTCTCTGGTTTGCGACACCCTCCCTTTTACCATCCAACTCCATTTACCTAAAATCTCACTCTTTTTTTTTTTTTTGAGATGGAGTCTCACTCTGTCGCCCAGGCTGGAGTGCAGTGGCATGATCTCGGCTCACTGCAATCTCCACCTCCCAGGTTCAAGCGATTCTTCTGCCTCAGCCTCCCGAGTAGCTGGGACTATAAGCACGCACCACCACACCCGGCTAATTTTTGTATTTTTTGGTAGAAACGAGTTTCACCATATTGAAGAGGCTGGTGTTGAACTCCTGACCTCATGATCCTCCTGCTTTGGCCCCCCAAAGTGCTGGGATTACAGGTGTGAGCCATGGCGCCCGACTTACCCGCCCAACTTACCCTCCTCATTCTTTTAAGGCCAAAGTCTTTACTGCGTGAAATATTACCTAATTTCCTCTTACTCAAAGTTTTAAGCATTTGTCCTTTGAATTCTCAATAACATGTTGTCGATGCTTCTCTTAACTTTAATTCTGCATTTCCATTTGACTCCTTCAGTACAGTAACTATTTTGCAGGTGTTCCAAAAATGAGTGTTTGCTAATGCACATATGTATATGTGTGTTTGTGGTTGAAGATTGGAATGCGAGGGTAGGAGATGACGTTCCTTCTCTGTGAAGGAGGCATCAGGAGGGTCATTCTCATGCTTTTTGCATCCTTCTCCCTGAGTTGCTGGTAATCTATTGCAATAGATCTGAGGATTCCATAGACCCTGCCGTACTCAACAAAACTTAATAAGCAAAAGCGGATCTTATTTCCTCCTCTGCTATGGTTTGGATTTGTATCCCCACCCAAATCTCATGTTGAACTGTAATCCCAATGTTAGAAGAGAGGCTGGTGGGAGGTGGTTGGATCATGGGGGCAGATTTCCCCCCTTCCTGTTCTTGTAACAGTGAGTGAGTTCTTGCGAGATCTGGCTGTTTACAAGTGTGTGGCACTTCCCGCCAACCTCCCCTTCCTCCTGTTCTGGCCACGTGAGATGTGCCTGCTTCCCCTTCCCTTTCTGCCCTGATTGTGAGTCTTCTGAGGCCTCCCCAGCCATGCCTCCCGTATAGCCTGTGGAACCATGAGTCAATTAAACCTCTTTTCTTTATAAATTACTCAGTCTCAGGTATTTCTTCATAGCAGTGCAAGAACGGACTAATACATCCCCCAAAACACATGGTGGGTGCCCTAAACCATTGTCATTGTTCCTAAGTGCTGAGAAACGTTTAGGCCACTCTCCTACTCCAGCAAGGCCTGGAAATGCAAAGGTCAGCCTCATCTGACCAATCCAGATCCCATGACCATAGGCACTCACACGGAGAAGCCTTTCTGCCACAGTCAGTCATGTTGGAAATATTAAAGAAAAAATTAAGATTTTTCTAGGGCGGCTCAAACTTTTCCTTATAAGCCACTTGTCATCTCTGGCGACAGGACAGCTAGAAACTCATAGAGTCCAGGAGAGCTTTCCAGTTGTCATGGTAACTGACCCGATGTGGTGCTGGAAGCGTCCACATAGCTAAGCCACTATTACAGTGGTCCTTCATTGGGTGGTGCGCCCTCAGGAAATTCATCTGGAGTACTTCTCCACTGCCACCTTGAGGTCACTGGGAATAATGCATCCTCCTTCCTCGTCACTGAACAGACACCGGCCTGGGGATTTGCGTGCTCTCCCTGCCTCCCATGACAGGTGCGGCAGCCAGCTCAAGAAACAGCATGGCCCTTATCGCTGAAGCTTAGCCACTCTCGCTGTTCTTACCACGAGGCCGGCCTGTCAGCGTAAACATGTGATGTCTTATTGCTCGATGACATATCCTAGACATACCATGTTGCCTTCTTTAAAAGAAAAGCTTAGAAGTAAAGCTAAGAAAGAAATGGAATTACAAATATAGAAAAGAAGAAAATCTCTTTCAGAATCTCTACCCCCATGAGACTGGCCAGGGTTCAAACTTTTAAAAGCAAAAATAAGAATAGTGACCAAGAAATACATATTTGTGTGTGTCTGTGTATAAAAAAGATGAATAAAATAAGGCATTATTTAATTTCCCTCTGACTTCCCAAACAATTTCACATCATGGACTTGAAAACTTTCTCATTTCATGTGAGTTTTTTTTTTTTTTTTTAACCTGGATAACACAAAGTCTATTTAAAACTATATAACCGTTTATAACCCTGGAATAAACTTCCTTTTCCTGGGTTGTGCCTGGTGGTTGGTTTGAAAATCGGGTGGCTCCTTTTCAGAGTGTCTTTCTTAAATAAATGTCTGTCACATTAATGATTAAAATCAATTAAGTTCAATCATACACCTGAAACTAGCCAGAAGAGAATAATTCAAATACTCCGAGCATAAAGAATAAATATTTAAGGTGATGGACAACCCAATTACCCTGATTTGATCTTTACACATTATAAGAATGTATCAAATTATCACATGTACCCCCAAAATATGTACAACTAATATATATCAATTTAAAAAAATCAATTAAGTTCATTTTGGAAGAAATGATTTCCTCATTCTAATTAGGTGATGTACTGCCCTCTAGTGGTGCAATATGCTAAACAGTGCTATAAATCGAATGCAGGATGAATTTGCCTCCTTTCATTCCGTGAGTTATTGAAAAGCTTACTCTGTGCCATGTACAGCCCTGGGCTCTGCCTGGTTACAGCAGCAAAGAAGATAAGCCAGTGTCTTCACTTCAAGGATCATATGTTCCAATGGGGGGAGACAGAAAATTAAGACTTAAATGAGAAAAATCTTAGTGATACATGCTCGGTAGAGAATTGAAATAGAGTTATGTGGTAGAAAGTGGTTGAATAGATACTTTAGATTGAGCCATCTAGAATGTCCTCCCTACAAAGGTGATATTTACCCTTAGATATGAATGCCAAGATAGCTAGCCAAGATGAAGATCAGGAGAAGAAACATTTCAGGCAGAAGCATCAGCTAGAGCAAGAAGTTTAAGGCAGAAAAGAGAGATGTTCAAGGAGCAGAAAGATCCGAGTGGCTGGAGCTCGGTAGATGGGAGAATGCCGCAAGGTGAGTTTGGAAAGAGCAGATGTCGGCCAGATCACACCGGGCCTTGCAAAACCAGGGAGAAGTAAGTGGAAGATGTCAAGCAAGGAATTACACAATTTGATTCACGTTCCTTAAAAACTCTGGTTACTATGTGGAAAACACATCCTGTGTGGAGAACAGAGGAGGCGAGGAACTGGGTAGGAGGCTGCTGCAGTAATCCTCCGGGAGAAATGATGGGCTCAGCCCAGCATGACGTTGGTGGGACTGAAGATAGTGGACACATTTAGATATGTTTTAAAGGTGGCATCAGTGGGATTTGCTGAATCCCTTGGATATAAGTAGTGAGGAAAAGAGAGGACTTGAGAATAACACCATGATTTTTAATTCAGTAACAGAATGGAAGAAAATTATATATACCAAAATGAGAAATATTGCTTAATGGTTGTGTTTGGGAAGCAAATCAGGTCATGGCTTTCATGGTTAGGATACAAAACCAGAACAGTTTTTAAAAGAATGTGTTAATAATCATGAGCCAACGAATATAAATGTTCACATTTCGAGAGGTCCAAGAGAGCTCTAGAGTTTATCCAATGAAATTAGGAAGAAGGACTCCCAGACTGCAGTGTAAGTCACCCCAAACAGCCAGGAAAGAGAACCGAGCACCATGGAGACAAAAACTAGTTGCTTTGGAACCTTCTAGAGTTGTTTATCTCCCAATTTCCTCCCTGTATTCTTGGAACTGACATTATATACCATGAGAGATGGCTGCAAGAGTCACAGGACAGTAGAAGTGAAAAACCTTAGAGGAAAAATGAGCCCAACTCCCCTTAAAGACTTGTTTTACAAATAAGGCAGTAAAGCCCAGATCCCAGCAGGTAGAAGGGATGCCAGTGGCCCAGGCCCTCCTGCAATATGCCAGACGCTATATGAAGAGCATTGCATGCCTTACTTCATCATGTCTTTGAACAATCTTGCAAAGTATGCATACATTTCCATTTCCAGCTAAGAAAACACAGGCTCTGGGGAGCCCAAGGCCCTACAAATGGCTAGTGGGAGGGATGGGATGCGAACTCTCATGTTCCAGTGCTCTACAATCCATGCAATGCTGTGCTAACAAAGATTTTTTTAAAAATGTGAGAAGGGGAGTGAAACTAATGTGGGTAAGCCCTGTCAGAGTTTAATATTCCATCCTTTTACCTATATATGTTGGGGCAAGCCAGATTGCAATGCTTCTATGAAGCAGCCAAGCAAATTCTCCCAGCTAAATTTGAGGGTGATGATGATGATGATGTAGCTACCATTTACTAAGTGCTTTCTGATTTTTGTTTGTTTGTTTTGAGACGGAGTCTCGCTCTGTCACCCAGGCTGCAGTGCAGTGGCGCGATCTCGGCTCACCACAACCTCTGGTTCACGCAATTCTCCTGCCTCAGTCTCCTGAGTAGCTGGAATTAGAGGCACACGCCACCATGCCCACCTAATTTTTGTATTTTTAGTCTCTACTATGTTGGTCAGGCTGGTCTCGAACTTCTGACCTTGTGATCTGCCTGCCTCAGCCTCCCAAAGGGCTGGGATTACAGGTGTGAGCCACTGTGCCTGGCCACTTCTAAGTGCTTTCCATGTTTTAGTGTTTCAAATACCTTCATTTGCTTAAAGACAACACATCTACAATCTATCATCTCTGTTTTCCAGATGAAACTAAGACAGAGAGAGGTTAAATTATTTGCCCACGGTCACATCACCACTCTGCTCAGTGAAAAACCTTGATGTGGACACAGGCCTATCTTCTCTTTCTGCCCACATAGCCTTTTTAACGGTTTCTCTTCTCTGGAGTCTTAGTGCCATGGCCCACACAGGCATGTCCTCATCTACAGCCCTGGGGATACGAGGAATGGGACCATGGCTGGGGTGCCCTTTGGGCTACCATTAAGTGTCACACATAGTATGAAATCCTACCTAACACTGTACTCTGAACCTACAGGACACGTGAGAAGAGGAAAGAAAAGCAAGCGTGAGCCAATCATACAATCCCATAGCTACCCTAAGGGCCTGTTAATGTGATTCAGAGATAACCACGTAACTGACTCTTGCTTCAGTTTCGTAGTTTAGGAGGGAAACAAGACAGTGTTAGCCTTGAGAGACCAAGAACTGAGTGAACGCCTGAGTATGCCGTACTGTGCAGTGCTCTGTAATCATGTTGTTTATTGCATAACTCCGAGATTATCAGATATATCAGTCCCAGATGAATATATATACAGCACTGGCATATATTCATACTAGTTAATATGTAGAACCCTCTAACTTCCTAAAATTGAAGGACATTTAGTCTTTCTGTGATGCTCAGCTGCAAGGGTATTTTTAGCCCACTCTTCCTTGTGAGGATTTGAGAATCTGAAAGCTTGTCTCTCTGCCTGCCCTAGATAACTCTATTATTTATCTTGACTGCAATATTGTTTGGCTTAACCACATGAATTCCTGAGTCATTGGTCTCTCCATCAACCCAAATTTGCTGTTAACATTTGTCCATATAGTCACCTGGCAGACTAGGAATGGCAGGGAGAAGGTGGAGATTTGACGACTTTATTCCAGACCCATCGTAGATGAAGGGGACCAAGATGGTATTGCAGGGCTGGGTTGATCAGCTGAGTACTTGTGGTTTGAGATAGCTAAGAGCTTCAGGTATGTAACAAGAAGAACCATTTGCGAATCATGACCTTGGATCAGGTCCACTAATTTAAAATAGAGATTTTTTTTTCCCCCAAATGAGTGTGAAACAGGCCGTGACTTAGCTATTGTTTATTGTTGTGGTGAAAATAATTGAGCCAATAGAGGGAGCTAAAGTTGTATAAATGGGGCTTCTGGATTCAGAGTGTTATTGCAAAGAAATTCCCAAATACTTGAAAAGTGTATTTCAGGGAATTTGGGGACGCAATGGAAAAGAGGCGAAGATCACTAAAAAAAAATTGCTAACAAGAGAGCTGGTGGTAACTGGCGATCGCTCCAATATCTAAAATTTTAATTAGAGTGGATATCATGAATGAAAGGAAAATTTCTTGGCATGACTATTATCTAGGTGCCTAGTATACAAAAATATGCTCTTTTCTCTCTTTTAACTGGCCATGTTAAAGGGGAATCTTTAGATTTATCAAATCTTTGTATTTATTAAGGCTGAGAGGTGTGATAAATTCAAAATAGTACAAGCTCTCAGAAAAACAACAGCAAGTAGAACTTTTAATTAAAGAAACAGGGAATGGGTGGGTATTAATAAACACTAATTTTTTTACATATTAGCTCAGTTTGGTGAAGAAAATGTTAAATGAGACCTATTAATTTACCTTGGATTGAGTTCCACAATTATGTAAAAATGTTCACCAAGCTGTGAAAGAATGGGATTTAGTGATTGAACCTCATATTGCCTTGATAATGCCTTCTTTTCCACCCCTGAGAGAGAGATCCAGCAGGGACCATTTGCTTTTACATGGAATATAATACACTTCTATTATGTTATCTTAGGACTATATTAATGATTATATGTATGATAATAATTAAGAAGTAATCCAACCATGATAACTGCTATGGATTGCATCTTGTCCCTCAAAAATTCATATGTTAGAACTTAAACCCCAAGGTAATAATAGTAATCGGTGTGGCCTTTGGGAGGTGATAAAGTCCTGGGGGCTCCACTGCCATAGATGGGATTAGCACCTTTATAAAAGGGCATGAGGCAGTGAGTTTACCCCCTTCAGCCCTTCCACCATGTGAAGATGTGGCAACGAGGTGCCATCTTGGAAACAGTTTGGGTCCTTACCAGACACTAAATCTGCTGACACCTTGATCTTCTACCTTCCAGACCACAGATTGTGAGCAATAAATGGCTATTATTTTAAAATTATTCAGCATAAGGCATTTTGTTATAACAGCCCTAATGGGTGAAGATAACAACCGTCATCTGTTTTTTTTGTAATGACTTTTTATTTTGAAATATTTTAGGACTAACCGTATTTTTGAAATTGATAGTAAGTGAGAAGAACACTGTCACCCGTAGAAGGGGACAGAAAACATGACATCATCTTGTTGGCTGGTAAATATACCAAAATATAAGGGCTAGTACAAGTCTGAAGCATGTCTGTCTCAGCATATGCTGTGCTAAAGATTCACAGGATAATCCGTTGACACAAAAACAATTGGCTGAGAATAGTATTTTTAATTTCACCCTGAAATGGAAGCAAATGGGCTGACAGAATTGTTTGGGTGTTTTAGGCCATTTGTACTACTATAATAAAATATCACATACTGGGTAATTTATAATTAATAGAAATTTAAGTCTCACAGTTTTGGAGGCTGGAAAATCCAAGATTTGGTGCCAGTATTTGATGTATGGTGAGAGGCTTGCTGCTGAGTCCTCACATGGTGTAAGGGCGAAAAGGGCCTACGTCAGTTTCCTCCAGCCCTTTTATAAAGCACTAATCCATTCATGAGGGAGGAGCCCTCATGACTCAATCAATGCTCTGGTGTCAATGTGTCGCTCAGAATTCACATGGCGGAAACCTAATTGCCAATGCAACAGTGCTCAGTGGCGAGGCCTTTTGGAAGGTATTTACCTTAGGAGGGATCTACTGTCATGAATGGATTAATACCACTATAAAAAGGTCTGCAGGAGAGGTGTGCTCCCTGTTTGCCCTTTTGTCTTCTGCCATGTAAGGATGCTACAAGAAGGCTCTATCAGATGCTGGTGCCTTGATCTTAGACTGATCAGCCTCCAGAACAGTGAGAAATAAATTCCCGTTTTTTGTCAGTTACCCAGCGGCACTGTTATAGCAGCAGGAAATTAACTGACATTTCCCAAGAGGCTGCACCTCTTACTACCGCCATGATGGAGATTGTTTCAATGTGAATATTGGAGTGAACACCTTCAAACCACAGCACTGGATATTGGAGAAGTCATCCCATATCTGGGTATACTTTGGGTATTTCTTTTGTCAAATGTCATATTAAAAACCTGCTTTTAAGTAAGGAGAAAAACAGAAGATGCCAGTGGGTCCTTATAAGCTTATTGATCTTATAATTTTGGTAGTTTGCATAATAGAAACCTTTCAGACTCAAGGCTGGTAGAAACCAGGAGGGGTGTTAGTCATGAGACTTTAGAACTTGAACCTTACCTAATGCAGCTGCCTGTCACTCCACTTTTGAAAGCATTTTCTGCTTGTGATTACTGGTTAAGACGCCATGTCCTATAAAAGAACATTAAATAATTCTAAGACCCGAAATTCCCAAACTGTCCTCGGTAAGAGTTGACAGAGTTTTAGATACTGGAGGAGCAGCTCAAGAAAGGTTAGTGATAAGACAGAAAAGGTATATTAAAGAATATACAAAAGGAAGTGACCTGGGAGTGGACCACGGGACCCATAGCTGGTAGGTGCAGCCCTGGAGCCAAAACTGTCTTCACCATAAGGTTTACTTCTGGCAATAGGGATTTGTGAATAGATGAGAGTACAAATCCAAGAGAGCATGGCCAAGGCCAAGTTTAGGTCACTAAGCACAGTGCTCAATTAACTGAGAAGCATTATGGAAGTCTGTGACCATCCTCTCAGTCCATGGGCTAAGCAGAAAGTGTTCTGGTTGACTCTATGTTTTCCGACACAAAAACACGTCTCACCAAAACGATGGCTTGGTTGATATCTACCATTCTATAAGTTTTTCCTGGGCAATCTGTATCCAAGCGCTCATAATCTGGAAGGGTTTTGTGGTACCCTCACAGTCTGCTACCATGTACTGTTGGATTATTCTTGCTACTACTGTAACTACGACTACTGGTAATAATTATAAATAATAATAGCAAACTCTTAGATAGTGCTTATCATATATCTGGCACTATTCTAAGCATTTTACATCTCTATATATGTTATATACAGGATTGACTAACTCTAGCAAGTCACTGATTTTCAGAGAAAATTGACTACTCTTTCAGAGATAATAAAGCAAATATCTCTAAATAACTTTTGAAAAGGGGAGAGAGGGGAGGAATAAGAAAGGGAGGAAAAAGTGGAGTATTAGTAAGGTATTAGTCAAGATGCCTGGGTTACACAGTATAAAAACTTCAACTAAAGGCAGCGTAGGTAACATGCAAATGTGCTGGCTCATGTAACTAGAAGGGGAAAGGGCACATCATTCCCCTGGAGGACAGGTTCCCAGATTCTGCTTGGGGTCCTGTGACACTGACAGCAGGGAGGAATGCCTCTGAATAAAAGCAGGTAGAGCCATTCCAAACGCCCACAGGTCTATCCATAGGGACTCCATCTCAATTCCTCTGCAGATGAGACTACAAAGCAGGAACTCAGGTGCTCCTCCAGAGCTACCCACATAGAGGGGTAAAGATACCTCTCTTATTTCCATGAGAGTAGGAAAAGCTGCAGGGTACCCAGAAAGTTCGAGCAGGCTCCAGGCAGAGAGAGGGCCTACAAGCTTGCGAGGAGCCGGTGTTGTTTTGTTGCACAACCCCAGAGGGTACCATTTCATTATATTCTTTGTGAATGACACTCCTGGGTATTCGAAGGAGTGGCCCTGCAACAGCCAGGGCAGAGGCAAGAGCAGAAGCCAGCGGAGATGACTACGGACCCAGCACTAACAGAAAACTTTAACTGATCCCTAAGCAAGCCCATGAGGTCCTGCATCTCTGCAAGGGAACAGAACACAATGTGCGAAGGCATTGCCATTTGGAGACCTAGCGATCTTAATGGAAGTTAGAAGGTAGATATAATCAATATCTATTCTAGTCAGGTTGGGCCAGGGGAACTGAAGGTTATCTTCCTCTTCTAAGTCCTTGGGAATAGAGATCCTAACATCAGTGAAGGTGACCAATCTTGGAGTTGATGCTATTGACAGAGGAGGAAAGGGAGCCAAAAAGTGCACTGTGAAAGGTTGACATTACTCACAACAATGCCTAAGAACAGAGGAAACATTTTATAACCATGACAGAGACATTCATAAGAAAACAAATGAAAAAGCAGTAGAGCAGATCATAAACTTCCCCATGCAGCAAGTGTTTTTACAATAATAATAATAATGAAATATTATAGGCATATTCTTTTTATTTTGTTTTACGGCTGTCATCAGATGACATACCAAGACTGCACTGAGTGTCACAGGCCGACTCTAGCCCTGTGTCAGCCAAGCATTTGGTGATTAATGTTCTTGGCCCAGAGGAAATTGCACCCTTTCTCTCAATTCAATTTTTTTTTGGCATAAAATTTTGGAAACTAGGTGTAAAATTCTCCACGATGACCATCTTGTCTAATCTCAGGCTAGTCATAGAACTCATAACTAAACTAAGATTAATTTTGAAACCAGGGAGAAACAGTAAAGCTTTTTTTTCTTTCTTCTTTCTTTCCCTCCTTCCTCCATCCCTCCCTTTCTCCTAATGAATTCACTAATATATTTTAAATTGTACTTTGATTATAAAAGTAGTATATATTAACATTTAAAAATTGGAAACAGAAAATTTTAACTAAATGCCTCACAGTTTTCTACCCAAAACCAAACACTGCCAACTACAGACAGTTCCCAGCTTAAGAGGGTTTAACTTAAGATTTTTCCATGTTATGATTGTGCTAAAGTGACCCGCATTTAGTAGAAACCATGCTTCAGTACAGAAATCAATAAATTACATGGGATACACAGCACTGTTATAAAATAGGCTTTGTGCTCGATGATTTTGTCCAACTGTAGGCTTATATAAATGTTCTGAGCATATTTAAGGTAAGGAAAGCTAAGCTATGATGCTCAGTAGGTTAGGTGTATCAAATGCATTTGTGACTTACCATATTTTCAACATACGATCGGTTTATCAGGATCTAACTCCATCGTAAGTGGAGGGGAATCTATGTTTTTTATATTCGTTATAAGAATTGATATAACTCTCTTTTTTTCCTTTCCCAAAATCTGACCTCTTCACCATGAGGCAATGCTCCTAAACTGTTGAGTAGACACAGGGCTATCCACTGTCTGGGGGAAGGGGTCATGAAGAGCTACCCTAAAGATCTCGGGAAATTCACATCAGAATGTACCTCCCTTATTTTTAAATGGGAAAACTGAGCTCCAGTCATTTGCCAAAGTGAATGACTCTATCAGGACTCCTCCAATGTAACAGCTAATTGCTCCAAAATTCACTGTACTCCTTTTCAAGTGTGAAGTCCAGGGAATGGAGAGGATGCTGTAGTCCAGAAATGGACAGAATACGTCATGTGGTAAGAGGTCAGCAAGTTCTCCACAATTTTCTCTTTTGATGTGTTATGTCTCAACAAAGTGTGAAAACAATTCCTAAATAATACAAATGTAAGTCACAATTTATATCAAGAAAAATATTGTCTTATCCTATATAATGAATAACTGGTAGGTAAGTATGGTTCAATATGTGTCTACTGATACTAATGTCCAGTTGATTTGAAATATGTCAGAAAGTCTTTGAGGGAAGGAAATATTTTCATGACTCTAAATGGCCTTTTAGTTGTCATATTTACTTTGGATGTCCAATAGATATTAACTCTCTATGTGGACGTGATGGTAGATTTCACTTTTAAATGAAACAATAAGCAAACATAAAAAAAATACCACATAGGAATGGAGGCAAAAGCTTCCAAAGTCCAGACGAATGCCATGTCAACATTCTATGATCTACTTTTACTTTTAGACTGTAGACCATATATTGAGAATTTACACGACTTAGCGTTAGAAGGTACCGCAAGCCCATTGTACACTATCTTTCCCAAGTCCCACGATACATGGGTGAAATTAACATTTGGGCTGCCATTTTTTATTAAAAGTATGATGGTTTTTGCCAACCCAGATGATCCCTTGTCCACTTCCATCAAAGGCTCAAGGTGAGAGAGTAGAGATTTTACTGACATTGTCTATTTCTCCAAAAGGGCCTCAGCTGGCATTTGCTTTCCCATCAGGATGTTAACTATGGACCAGCAGAATCGACAACAGTTTCATCAGAGGAGCTTGTAAGAAATGCACACTCCAGACTTATTGAATCAGAATCTACATTTTAACACGTTCTCCCTGTGATTTATATGAGCATTAATGTTTGAGAAGCTCTGGGTTAATTGATGATTAAGAAATATAGTGCATCTGTTTGCCCTACTCTCCATCTGTTGCTCAACACACACACACACACACACACACACACACACACACACACACACACTCACCCTCTCTCTCTCTCTCTGTCTTTGAGTTTAAAATTAAAAAGCAGACTGGTTGAAATCATGGATTCACAGGATCTGACTGCTGAATGCAATACTAAAAATCATGAAGCAGAGATTAGTAAACATCTCCCACTATTCATTCTCCCCTTCTTCCCTGTAGTAATAGAACTCTTCAAGGTTTGGCTGAGCACACCACACAAGACAGTGCATTTCCGAAGCTCCTTTACAGCTAAGAATGGCTGTGCTATTAAATTTGAATCAATGAGATACAAGCACAAGAGACACATTCAACTTCCAGTGAGTTCCTCAGCAAAGTAGCAGCTTTTCACAAGCTTCCCTTTTTCTGATGGCTCGGAAGCAACAACAGCTAGAGGAGATACCTTGGGCCCAGAGACAGCAGTCACATACTGAGAATGACAGAGCTACTGGCCATCCCAGGTCAATAGATGACCTTCCATAGCAGAGCAGCCCAGCTATCCCAGAATGTCACATCAGCTCGGGACATGGAAGAGAAATTAAGCTCTCTCTTATCTTACCCATTGAAGTCACTGTGATTTTGAGTCTCTTGACGGCAGCTTAGCCTTTGTGCCCTGATTAATAACTTTACAAATGAGGAACTCAGGCCCAGAAACTATATGACTTATGGTGAAAATATCGTTTATAAATGTAAAAATAAGCCAGTCAAAACTATTTAAAGGTTTTTTTTTTTTTAGGCCAGGCACTGTGGCTCACACCTGTAATCCCAGCACTTTGGGAGGCCAAGGAAGAAGGATCACTTCGGGCCAGGAGTTCAAGATTAACCTAGGCAACACAGCAAGACCCACAAGAAATATCAGACTAGCCGGGCATGGTGGTGCATGTCTGTACTCCCAGCCACTTGGGAGGCCAAGGCAGGAGGACTGCTTAGGCCCAGGACGTCAAGGCTGCAGTGAACTATAATCACACCACTACACTTCAGCCTGGGTGAAAGAGCAAGAACTTGCCTCAAATCAATCAATCCATGAAATATTTTAAAAAATGTATACACAATTTTATAAAGAAAGCATTTAAAACGTTTTGAGGCCAGACGTGATAGAACACTTTGGCTTGACTAAGCTTCTTGGCTTGGAGGTTTTGTCTTAGCCACCTCTGAGGGATATCCGTGCTTGCTTAGCACACAGCGGCTACTTGATGAATGAGTAAATAAAAGGCTGAAGCGAACTCTCTGTTAAACTACCAGGTTAAATTTTTTTTTTTTGGTTCCTGCTTATTTTGAAGAATGTCATCCTAAAGTGCATCTTAAGTTGGCCCCTTGTCCAATCTGCCACCATGAAACAAAGTGACAACCAATCAAGGGTTTCAAATGGGCACATTTTTCATAGTTTTTCGAGTTTTCCTTTCTAGTAGATACGTCGGGGGGTAGCTATAGATCTATGTGTTTGCACTGGGTTAGGACTAGAGTTCAATGTTATTTCTTTTCTCTTTGGTTTGTGGTCATGCCTTAATAGTCATTATTTCAAAGTCATAAAGACAGTTGAAGACACAGGCCATGGTATTGCCAAGAGGGGGACAGTGTACTGACTCCATGGTTCGGTCACTTTTGAATTCAGAGAGTGTTTGACTAGCAGACTTCTTAACAGATTTTCCAGAACCCTGTTTCTCTTACCACAAGTTAAATTGTCACCTGCTATACAAAGATCCACACTTAGTCACCCAGTTATATTTATCTAATGATAAAATAATAAACTGTGACTATATGAGATCATTTTAAAATAAAAAAGTAATAAAACATTAAACTATCACTCTAGATTGTCTTTAACCATAGTAATTCATCATAGGGTTGCCTTACAAGGAAGGGTTACATGCCTAGATGTTTAAGCAAAATTTAGACTTATAATTTTATTTTTCTGTTTGCTAATAGTTGCCTATAACTGAAACAATGAATTATAATATTGACAAGGACTCAATGAATCCAATACAAAGTTGTCTAAAACTGTCAAAACTATATAAATTTAATGTAAACAAAATCACTTAAAATATTTTAAATACTTCATAAAAGTCTGTAAACAATTCACCTCTAGTTTAATTTTTTAGCATTAACAAATCATATTCCCAAATCCAATTAAAGTCTCCTATTTACCCAGTGGTTCTTAACCTTGGCTGCATATTAAAATCATCCAGGGAACATTAAAAATCACAAAGTTTGGGCCAAACTCAAGAAATTCCATCAGAATCTCTGAGGGGTGGGACCCCAACATCAGTATTTTCACATTTAGTTGTAGGTAGGGAAGTTGATTGGGTCGACAGGTGTAAATTATTAACCAAGGGTGACAGATGTTCATTCAGAATAAAGGGACACCAGATGTTCACCAGGCATTCCTTTCCAAGAGCTATTATTTTCCATCTGAAGCACATTTGCCTTCATCAGCTATTTCATGTCTCTTTCACCAAAGTCACCAAGAGGATTTAGTGCACTCAAAGTAGAGGGGCCTTTTTTTTTTTTGAGGGCTTTTCTGAAAAGCTAAACCTGAGAGAAATGAATAGTTTCTTATCCTCTACATAGAAGTCCCATTTAGCTCATTGATCTTCAGAAAAGTTTTTAAATAGCCAGGTGATGTCTTAAGCAGGTGCCTTGTATCCTATGTTAGTCGTCCCAAATGACCAGTCCAATCCAGGCAGTTTTCATATTTCTCCTTGAGCTCAGACGCTTTATCCCTAATCTGTCAGCACAGGAAATTGCGAGCAGGTATTTTATGTCACGCAAGAGGCAGGAAAAACACAGAGGTGGTGTGGCTCAGTGCTTTGAATACATGTTCAGTGGGACTGGAAAATTTTCCCTAGAACAAAGCTCTTCTATCTGTGGTGAGCAAGGCCACCTCACACGGAGACCAAAGTTAGCATCGAATCCTAAGAATGCTTCTGTGTGAAAATGAAAATAAGCCATATTTTTAGTAAAATTAGTAAAAAGCACATGTGATATAGCTTCTAAATATAAAATCATCCACGTTGCTGTTCAACTGCTTTGTTTAGTTTTCCCAGTCATATTATGGCGGAGCACACGATAAAACATTTTCCCTGACACCTCCATCCTGAAACAATTGTTTAAAACTGGATGTTTAAATTTGGGCAATTAGAATTATTAAATCACCATGAGCTGAATAATAGTGAATAGTATAGAAAGGTGAGAACGTGGCTAACTAATCGAAGTCCTCTTCAACTCAATAGGTATCTGCTGACAACCTAATGTGTACCAGGCATGTGTGTGGAATGAAAGACTTTATCCTTCAGCCGCAGCATCCCTCTGTTACGCTCAGAAGGCTAATTTCAAACTGATGATGAACCTCTACGTTTCACGGTTTCTGTTTTCATGGGTGTCCAACAATTTCCCTTTTCTGAAAACAGATTCTGCTACAGACACCCCTCAAAAACTCCAAGGTATATCTGGTCTTTTAAACAGGTCGTATATTGCTCAAATGTCGATCAGACTTTTCCTCATGGGACAATCCAAAATTTTCACCTCTCTGGTTTTCTTCGTTTAAAGAAGTTAACATTGCCATGATACTTGGTTGTTATATCCTATTCTCTAGCTTGCAATAGACAAAGACTCCCTGGCATTACCCTATTTCAAAGAGGTCATATTTTCAATTTTGTAAATTTTCCAAATGAATATAATATAAAATATTTATTTTAAAAAGATGCTAGCTCTCTGGGAACCCGTCATAATTTTCCTAACATAGCCTTAACACAAAATATGTTAGAGCAAAATAAATATCTATTAAAATATTTCAGGGGCTGAGTGCAGTGGCTCACGCCTGTAATCCCAGCACTTTGGGAGGCCGAGGCGGGAAGATCACTTGAGGTCAGGAGTTTGAGACCAGCCTGACCAACATGGTGAAACCCTGTCTCTACTAAAAATACAAAAATCAGCCAGATGTGGTCGCACGCTCCTGTAATCCCAGCTACTCAGGAGGCTGAGGCAGGAGAATCGCTTTAACCCAGGAGGTGGAGGTTGCAGTGAACCAAGACCGTGCCACTGCACTCCAGCCTGGGTGAGTGAGACTCCATCTCAAAATAAAAAATAAAAAATACGGCCCGGCACAGTGGCTCACACCTGTAATCCCAGCACTTTGGGAGGCTGAGGTGGGTGGGTCACGAGGTCAAGAGATCGAGACCATCCTGGCCAACACGGTGAAACCCCGTCTCTGTTAAAAAAAAAAAAAATAAAAATAAAAAATAAAATCTTTCAGAAAACGACCTTCAAAGAAGTCAATAAGCATTTATTGAGTATTGTGGGAGATCCTAAGATTAAAATACAATTTCTTTGCAACTAGGGTCTTATAATTTTATTGGAGAACCAAAATATAAAGATATGTACGTGTGTGTGTATGCATGTGTGTATATATATATATATATATAGATAGATAGATAGATAGATATACAGATACATATATTTTTTCAGACAGAGTCTCACTTTGTTGCCCAGGCTAGAGAGCGGTGGTGTGATTTCAGCTCACTGCAACCTCTATCTCTACCTCCTGGGCTCAGCTAATCTTCCCACCTCAGCATCTCCAGTCGCTGGGATTACAGACATGTGCCACCACGCCTGGCTATTTTTTGTAGACAATTATTAGCATGTTTTTGCCATGTTGGCCAGGCTGGTCTGGAACTCTTGGCCTCAAGTGATCTGCCCACCTTGGCCTCCCAAAGTGCTGGGAATACAGACATTGGCCACCATGCCTGGCCTGTATGTATATATTTTAAAGGAATAAGATAGCAACAAAAATATGTATATATTTTATATATATTTAAAATAAGATAGCAACAAAAAGTAATTTTAATGGGATTTCCAGGGAAGGGGAGGGTAAGAGGAAAGAAGAGAGGGCAGAGAGAGACGAAGTTTGGGGTGGGTGTCCGCCAGCATGGAGGAATTTAGAGATTTAGAGTCTTCTTGAAGTCATCTACTTTGCAGGGGGAGGGTCTTAAGAATGATGATGCTAATAATAACAATAATAGCTAATGTCTATTGAGTGTCTGTACCCTGCAAGTCCTGACATTAAATGGTTGTTCACTTACTGTTCACTTAGAATGTACACATGAAAAATATTTATTAATCTTTACCATGGTGCTGGGATACAGAAGAAAGAGTGGATAGAAGGTAGCCTCGCAAATAAACAAAGAAAGTCAGATATAATAGAAGTAGGCACTGAGTGTGGCCATGCATTTCCTCTTAACCGGCAACACGGTCTTGCATTTTTAGGCAAGGCTAGAACTCAGGGTGGGACATCTCACTGAGACTCAGAGGCTGTCATGAGAATTTCTGTGGGATATGGCTTTCACTCTGCAGTATTAACTGTGGTCAAAAGATGGCAGTGAGGTTCAGCTAGCTCTCGAGAAACCACTTCTCAAAAGTGAGGGGAGAAGGGAATAACAATCACATCTTTTACAGCTTAACGGGCAGGTGGGGGTAAGGTTGTCTTGCCATTTACACATGACATTTTTTTCCAATTGTATCTCACAATATTTATTAAATATTAAAAGTAACACAAGTTCCATGTAAGCCAGGTTATAAAATTCAAATTATATTTATTCATTCACTTGTTAATTTACAAATGTAAATATTCATTAATTTCCCAAATGTTTCGATACCTGCTAGGCGCTAGCACTGCACTGAGAGCTGATGATACTTGTCGACCAGAACAGACACAGTTCCAGCTCTCATTGAACATACGGCCTAGAGTGGGAATGACATTAAAAAGATAAATATAGAAATGAACTTGTAATTATTCACAGAATGTAATTACATGTGGTAATTCTATTGGATTTTTCAGTTTTCTAGAACTTGAGAGTAACAGAAAATACTCGAGCATTTAATTTTCAATTGCTTGACTAATTCTTCGAGTGCCTAGAGCAGTGCCTGGCACAAAGCAGGTGCTTGGTAAAGAGCTGTTAAGTGAGTGAAGGAGTGTAATTACAAATCTGAGACACATATGTTCAGAGCATGACTTGATCCAAGTTTCTAATGAAGGAGCATGACCTGGGTCTGGGAAAGTGATGTAGGTCTGAAGGAGAAGTAGGAGGCAACTAGGTGTCTGCGTGTGTCTGAGTTTTGGAGGTGGGGAGTCTCCGGGCATAGAGAGGACCACGGGTAAAGACCCCGTGATGTGGTGGATGTGGGGTAGGGAGGGGGTCAAGAGGAGGCATGGGAACATGACTTGCTACAGGGAACTAAAAGACCACTGCGGCCTCAGCACAGGGAGTCAGGGGGCCGAACAGTGATGTAAACATAGACTTTGGTGTAAAGAATGAGTCGGAGAGGGATGAGAGTGGATTTGGGTAGAACAGACAGGAAGTTATTGCAGTCCAGGTGAGAGATAATGGTGGCTTAGACTGAGGGCCGGACTAACGGAGTGGGAAGTTGTCAAAGTCACCAGAAGGGAGCACACAGTGACATATAGAGTGTGAGGGAGAGGGGAGCTCCAAGGATTACTGACTTGAGCAATGGGGTGTGGTAGAAAGGAAATTCTGGAGGAAAACCAATTTGGGGGAGGAGGGAAGATCCTCAGTCCTGTCTGGAACATTCTGAGAATTTGAGACATCCTAGTAGAAATATTAAGTACATAATTAGACTGAAGGGATAGAGCCCAGAGAGGTCTGGGGTAGAAATGGATTTTGGAGCCATTGGCATGTAGATGACATTTGAAAAGAAAAGGCCTAGTTGAATCCACATACGAAAAGAGTACAGGAAAAGAAATGGGGACTAAGACTAGCCTTGGGGAACTCTCACATTGACTGCCTGGTGGAGAAAGATGGCTGCAAACAAAACAGAAGTAGCCAGAGAAGAAAGGAGGGGAGCCAGGAAAGTGTGTAAATGCAATGGACAGAACTCTCTAGATGCAGGAAGGCCTTTCTCGTGTCCTGAGAAAGGTCATCATCTCCATCCTCCACCACAGTCCTTCCATCCAGCCTGTTCATTCATTCATCCATCCATCCATCCATTTAACTGTGGCCCTTGCTAGCTCCAACACAAATGTCCTTGGCTCTTGATAGAGCTAGTCCCAGGAAAATAACATCTTTTGAGTCACCAAAGCCATAGATCGTGGCAAATAGGAGCAAGGAATAATGGCATGGACATCAACTACAGTTAGTTACTGAAAGAAATTAATGGAATAATTTATTTACGGTTCCAAAGAAAAAGACCACTGGACTAAGAGTTAGGAAACCAGAGATCCAGTCTGAGCTCCCCTACTGGCCTGCTGTGCCAGTGTGGGGATTTTTCTGACTACGCTTCATTTCAGTGTTACCATCATTAAGTTTCAGAGCAGGAGACTGCGGTGGCTGGGTGGGAAAAGAGAAGGAAGAAAGGAAGGGAAAATAATACACACTCTGCATGCATAATAAGCTACTTATAAAGATCTTATGAGATCAAATGTCTAAAAGTACCTTGAAAAACATATAACATCAGATACTTTTTTATATAAGAATTTAAAAAATACTCCCATAAAAATGGAACCAGGCAATTTATAAATCTGGAGAGTTTCCAGGCTTTTATTCCTAAAAAGCTGTGTGAATGCCTTTTATTTCTTTCTAGCCTGTTGTTAGCACCATATCCTTTTTTAACTAAAAATAAAAATAAAAATAAAAAAACAAAGAAAAAACATCTAAAATCTGTTATTGATGCAAGGAAAAGGATAAATATAGATTTTTAACAATACGGATTCAGGACCACCCAAGCTAATGGATTCCAGGCCAAACAGCAAAAACAAAGGGATTATCCCTAAATCCTCAAATCTGTTTTAAAAGCTGGGGAGGAAGTCATGGGAAGATGGCTGGCCAGAGGCACAAGACACCAGCCCCTCGACCAAGAAAGACCAAAACTGCAAGAAGATAACCACACCTCGAATGGTGCTTGAAGAGAGAACCCTGGAATTGAGCAAGAAAATGACAGAGCACTTCTGAGGCTTGGAAGGAGAGGGGAGCGAAGCATCCTGGAGCCAGGAGAAATTCCCAATGGAAGGGGAAAAATAAGGGAGAGGTCCAAAGTGGTCCAGGTTCCCATTGTGAATTCCTGCAGTCCTGGCCATGGAAAAGGCCTTAGGCCTTTGTGGGCCCTGACACTAGTATGGGAACTGCTTGGAGGCCACATAATGGCATTGTTCTGGAGAGGGATTGGGGGCTGTGTCCCAATTCTCCTCCCCTCCCCAAGCAAATGCAACAGTAATATTTTGAGAGCCCAGTCCTCTCCAAACTACATTTTGTTCCGGCTGCCACAGCCCCTGCCTCTCCACATTCCAGAGCCGCACTGTCATCCCTCATGTCCACCTGAGCCGACAGTACTGCAACTGGGGTGAGTCCCGGTAGCGCAGCCCGTACCCACCAGTCTGGTCAACACAGTGCCCTACCCTCCAGGGAATGGGTGCAGTGCACCAGGGAGGCTGCCCCTTGGACCAAGGGAGCCAAAGTGTGTGCTCCCCAGAGCCCGAGAGCCTCCTGCCCTAGGCTGATACCAACCCTAGCCCCTCCAGCAGAAGGGCCATCACACTTCTGCACAAGCCTTCAGGGTGCCTGGGGAATGGCCCGTCCCAACTGCTACCACCAGCACCCACACACCCGCCATCTGAGGTCCTGGGGATAGGCTCACCTGCTGCTGCTACTGGAGCTTGCACACAATGTCTAGGGACAGGCCCATCACACCCACTGCTGCACCCTGGACCATGCTCGCTCAGGCTGCTGCTGCTGCCACCAGCTCCCATCCGGGGACCTGATGATGGATCTGCCCAGCCTGCTGCCACCACTGCTGGCACCCATGAGAGCCATTCAGGGTCCTGAAGGTTGGCCCCTGCTGCTGCTGCTGCTGCTCATGCCATATGCATGTCCTCCAGGGACCTAAGAACACCCCTTCCCAGCCTGCCACTGCCATCACCTGCACTAAGCAAGCCATCTGGAGGCACAAGGATGTGCCTGCCTGTACCTGTCACCGCCAGTGCCAGCATACGCCACCTGGGGCCCCAAGGACTGCCACATCAGGCCGCCACTGCCACCACTGGTTCCTAAAGACTGGCTCATCCCCAGCAAAGCCTTGCCTCAGGCTCCACTGCAGCCTAAACCACTGAGAAAATCACAGAAGCCATTGAGGCTGATTACAGCGAAAGAAATCATACAGAGACTACAGAATCAGAGCCAAAGCACCCTGCCCGACCAACCTTGTAGAAAGCTTTTTCCCCATGAAAGCCTATCCGTAAAATTAGGAGCAGTGCTGTTACACCAGATGTGCAGATGCCACCCTAAGGAAACAAGCAGCATGAAAAAGCAAGGAAACATGACACCTCCAAAGGAACAAATAATTCTCTAGAGCAGATCTTACAGAGAAGGAATCCATGAAATCCTTGAAAAAGAATTCCAAATATTGATATTAATACCATTCAGGACATAGGCGTAGGCAAGGACTTCATGACTAAAACACCAAAAGCAATGGCAACAAAAGCCAAAATTGACAAATGGGATCTAATTAAACTTAAGAGCTTCCACACAGCAAAAGAAACTATCATTAGAGTGAACCAGCAACCAACAGAATAGGAAAAATTTTTGCAATCTAGCCATCTGACAAAGGGCTAATACCCAGAATCTACAAAGAACTAAAGCAGATTTACAAGAAAAACAAACAAACCCATTCAAAAGTAGGCGAAGGATATGAACAGATACTTTTCAAGAGAAGACATTTATGAGACCAACAAACATATGAAAAAATGCTCATCATCACTGGTCATTAGAGAAATGCAAATCAAAACCACAATGAGATACCATCTCACTCTAGTTAGAATGGTGATCATTAAAAAATGTCAAGACAACAGATGCTGGAGAGAATGTGGAGAAATAGGAACACTTTTACACTGTTGATGGGAGTGTAAATTAATTCAACCATTGTGGAAGACAGTGTGTTGATTCCTCAAGGATCTAGAAATAGAAATTCCATTTGATCCAGCAATCCCATTACTGGGCATATACCCAAAGGATTATAAATTGTTCTGTTATAAAGACACATGCACACATATGTTCACTGTGGCACTGTTTACAACAGCAAAGACCTGGAACCAACCCAAATGCCCATCAATAATAGACTGGACAAGGAAAATGTGGCACATATACACTATGGAATACTATGCAGCCATAAAAAACAATGAGTTCATGTCCTTTGTAGGGAAATGGATGAATCTGGAAACTGTCATTCTCAGCAAACTGGCACAAGAACAGAAAACCAAACACCGAATGTTCTCACTCATAGGGGACTGTTCAACAATGAGAACACATGGGAGGGGAACATCACACACTGAGATATGTTGGGGGTTGGGGGGCTAGAGGAGGGACAGCAGGGGGTGGCGAGGTTGGGGAGGGATAACACTGGGAGAAATGCCTGATGTAGGTGATGGGGGGTTAGAGACAGCAAACCACCATGGCATATGTGTACCTATGCAACAATTCTGCAAGATCTGCACATGTACCCAGAACTTAAAGTACAATTAAAAAAAAAGAAAGAAAGAAACTCAATGAGCTATGATAAACATTAGATATGAGGGGAGGGGCTTTAGTGGCTAACTAGAGGTACCAGGCACTGGCCTCCTCCACAAACAAGAAATAAAATAGCAAGTAAGTAATTACTCTCTCAATAGATCATCTGAGAGAGAACCTTGAATTCAACAGAGAAGTGACAGGATGCACCTAAGGCAAGGAAGGAGAAGGAAGGGAGGCAGCCTGCTCCACTAGGATCAGCTAGGAGCCCAGAGAATTACCCCGGGTGAGGAAAGGGTAAGAGGCATCCTCAGTGGTCCACCTCACTACTGCCAACTCCTGCAATCTTAGTCAAGGAAGAGCCCTGCCACCCACCCTCACTGCCCTGACACTAACACAGGGAACTAGCTGCCTACAGATGGGGCTATGGCATTGGTCCAGAAAGGAAGCTCATGCAGGCTCCCACATACCATCCAAGACCTAGGCAAAAAAAGATGCATGGTACTATTTTAAGAGCCCAGCTCTCACCAGACTGCATCCTGCCCTGGGGCCCAAGAGGCTTGCACCTCCCCATCCCTGGAGTTTCAGTGACACCCCATGCCTGCAGCAGCTGCGGTTGCTGGCTGCTGCAATGGGGGCTAACGCAAAAGCCACTGATGGGAACCTCAGCACCCCTGGCAGCAGGGGTGTCACATATTTGCAAGTGCCCTGAGGACAGAGTCCCCCATGGACAGCGACTGCTGCCAAGTGACTAAGCAAGTTCCACTGGCAGTGACCCCATCCCACCTTGGTTAAGTTTGCTTTTGTTGCTTGTGTTTTTCGGGTCTTAGCCATAAAATCTTTGCCTAGCCCAACGTCCTAAAGTAGGTCTGCTGTTTTCTACTAGTAGTTTTATCATTTGAGATCTTGCATTTAGGTCTTTAATCCATCTTTGATTTTTATACATGATGAAAGATAGGGGTCCAGTTTTGTTTTTCTGTATATAGCTGTCCAATTTCCCCAGCACGATTTACTGAATAGACTGTCCTTTCCCCAGTGCTTGTTCTTGGTCCTTTTGTCAAAAATCAGTTGGCTATAAATATGTGGGTTTATTTCTGGGGTTTCTATTCTGTTCTATTGGACTATGTGTCTGTTTTTACACCAATACCTTGCTGTTTGGGTGACTATAGCCTTCTAATATATTTTAAAGTCAGGTTGTTTGATGCCTCCAGCTTTGTTCTACTTGTTCTAGATTGCTTTGGTTATTTAGACTCTTTACTGGTTCCATATGAATTTTAGGATTTTTTTTCTATTTCTGTGAAAAATGACATTGTTATTTTGATATGAATTGCACTGAATCTGTAGATTGCTTTGGGTAGTGTGGTCATTTTAACATCACTTCTGATCCATGAGCATGGAATGTCTTTCCATTTCTTTGTGTCCTCTTCAATTTCTTTCATCAGTGTTTTGTAGTTTTCCTAATGCTGAGGTCTTTTACCTTGTTGATTAAATTTATTTCTAGATATTTTCTTCTCCTTTTCTTTATCTCCTTCTTGAATTATAGATATTTTCTTTAATGTGGTTTTTGTAAATGGGATTGACTTCTTGATTTTTTGTTCAGCTAGTTTTTTATTGGTGTATAGAAATGCTACTGATTTTTGTATGTTGCTTTTGTACTCCGCAAATTTACAGAACTTATTTCACAGATCTAAGCGTTTTTTGGTCGAGTCGTTAGCTTTTCTAGGTGTAAGAGTACACCAATGGCCAAGAGTACATCAATGGCAAAGAACACTCTGACCTCCTCCCTTCCAATTTAAATGCCTTCTGTTTCTCTCTGTTGCTTGATTGCTCTGAGTAGGCTGTTGGAAAAAATGTTGAACAGGAGTGATGAAAGTGGGCCTCCTTGTCTTGTTTCAGTTCTTAGATGAAAGGCTTTCAGGTTTTCTTCAGGCAGTATGATTTAGCTGTGGGTTTGTCTTAAATGTCTTTTATTACATTGAGATATATTCTTTCTATGCTTTAAGAGTTTTACCGTGAACAGATGTTGAAATTTATCAAATGCTTTTCCTGTGTCTATTGAGATGATCATATGGTTTTATCCTGCATTCTGTTGATATGATGTATCATGTTTATTGATTTGCATATGTTGAGCCATTCTTGCATCTCTGGAAAAAAACCCCACTTGATTATAGTGGATTATATTCTTGATATGCTGTTAGATGGGTTGCTAGTATTTTGTTGATGGAATTTTTGCACCTATGCTCATCAGGGATATTGGCCCACAGTTTTCCTAATGCTGAGGTCTTTCATCTTGTTGATTAAATTTATTTCTAGATATTTTCCTTATTGTAGTTTTGTAAATGGGATTGACTCCTTGATTTTTTTCAGCTAGTTTTTTTATTGGCGTATAGAAATGCTACTGATTTTTGTATGTTGTATGTTGTTGCATCTTTGTCTGATTTGGTATCAGGGTAATGATGATCTTGCAGAATGAGTTAGGGAGAATATCTTTCCAGTTTTTTGAAATGCTTCCAGGAGAATTGGTGTTAGGTCTTTTTCGTAAGTTTGGTAGAATTAGGCAGTAAGGCCATCCAATCCTGGGCTTTTCTTTGTTGGGAGACATTTTATCATTGATTCAATCTCATACTCATTATTGGTCTGTTCAACTTTTTTATTTCTTCCTGATTCAATTTTGGTAGGTTTTCTGTGTCCAGGAATATATCTATTTTTCTGCAGGCTTTTCAGTTTATTAGTGTATAGTTGTTCATAATAGTCTCTGATGATCTTTTGTATTTCTTTGGTATCAGCTGTCATGTTTCCTTTTTAATTTCTAATTTCATTTATGTGGATTGTCTCTTTTTTCTCTTAGTCCGTTTAGCTAGTTGATTGTGTTTTTTTCGAAAAAACGATGTTTCATTGATCCTTTATATTATTATTTTAGTGTCTGTTTTGTTTAATTCTGCTCTGGTCTTTATTATTTTTCTTTCTACTAATTTTGAATTCGGCTTGTTCTCACTTTTCTAGTTTGTTGAGGTGCATTGTTTGATGGCTTATTTGAAATCTGTTTTTTAAATATAGGTGTTTATTGCTATAAACTTCACTCTTAGCTTTGCTTTGGTTATATCCCTTAGGTTTAGTTATGTTGTGTTTTGATTTTCATATGTTTCAAGAAATGTTTTGATTTTCTCCCTTTCTTTCTTGATCCAATGGTCATTCCAGAGCATGTTGTTTAATATCCGTGTATTTGTATAGTTTCCACAGTTCCTCTTGTTATTTTTTTTTTCTAGTTTTATTCCATTGTGATCTGAGAAGATACTTAATATTATCTCAATTTTTAAAAATCTATTGAGACTTGTGCCCTAACATGTGATTTATCATGGAAAATGCATCATGTGTTGGTGAGAAGAATGTGTATTATGCAGCTATTGGATGAAATGTTCTGTAAATAACTGTTAGGCCTATTTGGTCTAAGTGCAGGTTAAATCCAATATTTCTTTGTTAATTTTCTGTCTAGATTATCTGTCTCATGCTGAGAGTGGGGTATTGAAGTCCCCAACTATTATTATATTGGAGTATTTCTCTCCCTTTAGATCTACTAGTATTTTCTGTACATATCTGGGTGCTCTAGTGTTGAGTGTATACATATTTTGAATTATTATATACTCTTGTTGAATTGATCTCTTTATCCTGTGTAATGACATTCTTCATCTCTTCTTACTATTTTTGACTTAACATCTGTTTTATCTGATATAAGTATAACTAATCCTGTTTGCTTTTGGTTTCTATTTGCATGGTATATTTGTTTTCATCCATTTACTTTCAGTCCATATGTATCTTTACAGGTGAGGTGAGTTCTTGTAGGCAGCATGTAGTTGGGTCATGTTATTATTATTTTTTAATCAATTTGGTCAGTCTGTATCTTCCAAATGAAAAGTTTAATCTGTTTACTTTCCAGATTGTTATTGGTATGTGAGAGCTTATTCCTGTTGTCATTTTGTTAATTTTTTTCCAGCTATTTTCTATATCCTATGTTCCCTTCCTTCTCTCGTTATTTTTCATTGTAGTTTGGTGCCTCTATTCAGCCATCTTGAAGCATCCTCCACTATACCTTATTTTATCTTAGTAATTTGGTATTCCTTTTCTTAATAATCAGGTCCTCAAAATCTGCACCATCCATGCTCTCTGAATTAGCAAGAACATGCTAGACTTGCAAATTACCGAGACAGTCATAGCTTGGATTTGATAGTTTCCATCTACTTGTCATAACTATCTCGCTTCAGATTGAAAAGGTTTATTTATGTAGCCTGGATCCCCACGTTCTCTAAAATCCTGTGATCATTCTTTCAATTAAGAACAATGAACTGAGTTCCCCTTTCATATAAATGTAGGGAATCCAGCATGCTTCCCCCATTTCTCAAGTTTCTTGGGAGTGGGATAGAGGGGAAGAAGGGTGACTTTTTCCAGTCCCTTCTCAGGCTGAATTCTTCCTCTTGGCTCCCACACAGATCTTGGTCTGGCCATCTCACCTTTTGTGGCTGCTGTCCCCTCTTCTCACCACTTCTCCAAATTACCATTTATGCAAGAATGTTGCTTAAGGTAACAGATTTCTACTGAAAGGCTGAAGGGACTGAGGCACTTATGGAGCATCAGGAAAAAATTCAAAATTAAATATTTGATGATTTTTCTTTAAGATTATTCACTCCATGGAAAGATCTGCCCCTGCAGTTTTAGGGCCTGTTCTTCCAATGAAAACATCACTCTTCTCTCACATTTTCTAAGTCCCTCAGAGACCCCAAACATCCTCCCTTTAGAGAAGCTAGGAGAAAATTCTCCAATTCTTTTTACATTATTACATAGACCAATTTATCTCTTTTCATTTTAGTATTTTTTTCCCCAGGAAAAAATGCCCAGGGAAAGTTGCCTTGCATGACCAGAATGTGCCATTAAATAATGAATTTCATCATGACCCTTTAAGCTGGAAGGAGTATTGATTCTTCCTCTCCCCAATTTTAAATATAAAAAGTTTCTTTCCATTCTATTCAAACTTGAATTATTAACAGGACTCTAGTATTTGAGACCATACAGCATCACTCACAACTCTTAAAGTTTGAGTTGATAACTCTTAGCAAACTGGCATTCTGGGTAACTTAGAAAAGTCATCTTAGACAGACAGGACAGTGTCTTTTCACTTTGTTTCATCTTCCCATGCATCTTCTCCCACTCCCACCCCACCCATTTTTCCCTCTGATAGTGAACTTAGAATGTCTCAGTTCAAAGCTTAGGCAAGCTACAGGTGATTTAAAATCCATCTGGGCTTCGAGCACATTGAAAAACAAGCAACATTTTTGTTTCACAGAAACTCATTTTTTGTTTTCTTACATTTACTGAGAAAACTGTAACTTCTAATCAGCATTATCAGTTGACTATTTGTGACTTGTGTTTGGGAGCTTTGAGAAGGCAACTGGTATTAAAGTATAATTTTCACAAGGTTAAAGACGTGACTCATACAATAACAAAGTCCGTATACATTAAAGTACTCATTTCATTAATGAGAGACCCAGTAGGATAGTAAAACTGGTTCAAAGGAATGTGAGAGAAACAGATGTGTTTGTAGTTACTGAAAGAAGTAACACTAGAATCAATTATAAAATTACACACAAAATTGGTTAATGTCATTCAGGACAATAAAACTTAGACCTTTGGGTTATAATCCTTTTTACCAGGCAGAAATCATTTCTATCTCTGTGGGCAAAATTCCTTTGTATTGCTATAAGAATCATTTGCAATGCTCTAAGTTTATTACAAACTAATATTAACAAATCAACCAAAAAGATCAAAGGTAGATATCATATTATTACTCACATAATGAGTGGATTTGATCACTTGGTGGGTATCAACTTAGTGACCACAAGCAAGAAGGATTTAGGAAGGGCATTTCATTACTTGTAACGAGTAAGAAGAACACAGGAGATAATTCCCAAAGCACTGCCTCTCTGAGACGGGAACTGGATCAGGTTTTATAAGCATAGGGTAATGAGATATAATCTGATTGGATCTTGCAATGAGGTGATGCCAGGAGGCATGATGTGACTGGATCCTGTCATGGGGTGACACCATAACTCTATCTGATTGGATCCTGGATCCTGCCATGTGGCGTCCACTTCAAAACTCAGTTCCTGCTCTTCTGTCTGAGCACTTAGAGTCCCCCTGTGATTGCGGGATTGGTTCATCTGGGCATGCTCAGCTCACATGATCTGAGGGTCCAGCTCACAACTATGTTATATAAAAGTTGAATCAGTTTGGTCTGGTGCAGCTACAAACAATATCTCTAGAGCATCAGGCAATCCTTAGATGTGTCTGTTAGACATTGCTCCAGTGTGACACAGCAAAGGTATGTAGCCATCCTTTATTTCCAAGTTTTCAATTTTTTAATCTTAATATTAGAAGAACAACTGTGCTTTTCTCTCCACTTCTCTAGGTATACAAAATGTTTTGCTCAATAATGATTTCTATAATAAAGTCTATTACCTTAGAGAACAACATACTTAATGCACTTCTGAATTTTGGGGTTAGGTGCATTTATTTTATTCCCTATAATAAGATACTTATATACATACAGAAAACTGAGTAACACTGACCATGATTTCTGCAGCGTGACAGGTAGCATGACTGGACACTCCGTTAAAGGTATCATCATGATGCTTTAATCAAGGATACCTAGACTCAGTAACTTATTTCCTCTCCATTAACTTTGACATGTTCTACTCAAGTTATAAAACCATAAGAATAGTCAACACTTAGTTCTTTCAGGTGATAGGCATTACTTTTTATATGTGTGAAAGGGAGGAAAGTGTAAAACATATCAGCCTCCTGACTGCCTATCTTCTGATGGTCTGTTGAGCACTATGCAGCAAATCACAGTCCCGAATTAGCAAATGACTTCTATACTTGTGCACGTGAGCTGTGCCCACTTCAGTGACTGCGCAAATGCTTCCCAGAAGACCTCCTATGGATACTGCTCTGTGATATGGTTGGGATGTTTCCACCAGTTCCTACTTATTGGCACCACAGGAAGGGGATTATTTTGAGATAAGGAAACACAGGCAAGAGTTAGCTGTGCTTTGGAAACATTTATGTAACAAATAACCTAAGTGTTCATCTGCAGCCTCCTTGCCTCAATAACAGGAGGTACTAGCCTCTGTGCCAGTGTTCCAAATTCCAGCTCTAATCCTACAGAATTTCCACTGCTCTCCTTTGGCTGAGCTATTGTGGAAATTTTGCAGCTATTGAGGAAGCCAGTCATAGTCAGAAAAAAGATGGCACGTAACTACTGTATATCCAATACATGATGTCCACAATCACTAAGAATAAGTAGAATAAGAAAAATCTAAACTCAGCATGATCATCTGTAACCTTGAATATTGATTAGGTTGTATTAAACTTCACAATCCAATCGGATTGTGAATTGGACCAGTCATCAGCAATATTTATAAATTTAAATTGAGGCCGGGCACGGTGGCTCAAGCCTGTAATCCCAGCACTGTGGGAGGCCGAGGCAGGTGGATCACGAGGTCAAGAGATCGAGACCATCCTGGTCAACATGGTGAAACCCCGTCTCTACTAAAAATACAAAAAATTAGCTGGGCATGGTGGCGTGTGCCTGTAATCCCAGCGACTCAGGAGGCTGGGGCAGAAGAATTGCCTGAACCTGGGAGGCGGAGGTTGCGGTGAGCCGAGATCGCGCCATTGCACTCCAGCCTGGGTAACGAGAGCGAAACTCCGTCTCAAAAAAAAAAAAAAAATTTAAATTGATTCTTTTATTTCCCTTGCCTACTCTTGTTGAAGAACAATATGGGGAAAAGGCCAAAGAATAAGTGGAGGACGAGAGGAGAGGAGCAGTAAATACTACTGAGTTTCATACAATTGCATGTGTCTATTTACATGATGTGAAATACACTGGCATCATGCAGGAAACACTGCTTTTTTGTTTTTAAAATTGTGGTAAAATATACATAACATAAAATTTACCATTTTAATCATTAGGTGTACAGTTCAATGGATGACATCATTTACAATGATGTGCAACCGTTATCCCCAACCATCTCCAGAACACTTTCATTATCCTAAACAAAAACTCTGTACTCATTAAACATGGTCCTTGACCATTATTTTACTTTCTGCCACTATGAATTTGTCTGTTACAGGTACATCCTAGAATCATACAATATTTGTCTTGTCTGGCGCATTTCACTTAGCATAACGTTTTCAAAGTTCAACACTGCTTTTTTTTCTTAAACAAAATTACTTTCAATACTTTTAGTCTTGTAGAAAGAACAACTTAATAGTACCTTGTGACATGATTTAATATACCTCAAACTCAAAATCTCCAGTTTTACCTTATAAAACAGCTGGCAGTTGGACTTTGATTACTTTTTTTTTTTTTTTTAAAGTCAGCTATTGGCTCTATAAAATATGAACGGGGGATAAAAAGCAGTAAGAATCTTCACCAAGTGATTCATCTCAGCTGAGTATGACTTGCAATTCAATAATGAAATGAAACCTATCCCTTGTACCTAGACTGAAAAAGACCAATAACAATATGTTCTATTCATTGCTCCTTCCTGCGAGCCATGGAGAGATGGGGCCATAACTGATACCACTTGTTAGAGGATAATGAAATGCAATTGGTGTCCAGCAGACCTAGCAGAAATACTCCTAGGCACAAGAAAAATGTGCCCAGGTGGTATTCTCCATTTTTCAAACTAAAACAGCTAACTGCCTCTCCACTTTGTGCCCAGAATGCTGCCTTTTTTAGAGAGAAGTTCAAGCACTGACTTCCGTGTTCAATGAACCAGTGTACATACAAACCAGCCAATCAGAGCTGCTTTCATCCCAGCTCCCTCCTCATCACACAGTGTCTTAGATAATGAATGGGGGAGAGGGCAATGAATGAACCAGAACAATATAATGGGAAAATAAGATTACATATGATTACATAGTGACCCCCAACCTAGTTTCTCTTAGCTGTACCTGTATTCCAATCACATTCAGTAGCTCTCAGGTGTACAGCAAAACTGTAAGAAAATAGTAAATTCTTCTTTAGGATAAGACTCTCATAAGCCTCTCTAGTTGTATCCAAACTCATGTCATCAAATGCAAGCCTCAAATTGTGTGATTCTTAAAACACAAATACACATGCAAGACCAAAATGAGAAACAGTGAAGAGCATAAATTAGCAGCAGCTGCAGCCCAATTAAGCAAAGATTTCCACGAGGGAAAGCTTACTTGTAATTTACCTAAACAAAGCCTTTCTTTTGGTTGAGATTTGCTTATTATTTTCTCTTATTAAAATGACTACAAATAGTAACCAAGAACATCATTATCACATCAAGAAAAAAAAAAGTTCTTCCAGTCTAAATAATTTTTTGAAAGGATATTTTTAGTTGCATATTTGTGTTTGCAAAATTTTAAAAAACTGACAATTTAAAAAAATCAAAGATACACATGCACAGTTAAATGTGTCAAAGCTTATGATAAAACACAGTAATTTTCAAACTCAATTTAGTCATTTCACAACGTACACAATATCTCAAAGCAACATTGTTGCACACCATAAATATATATAATTTATTTGTAAATTTAAAAATAAATTTAGAAAACCCCAGTAATTTCTAGCTCCATTCCTCATCACCTTCTCAGAGGCCACAAAAGGTCAAATCTTTTGGCCATTTCTTCTGGTATCTCTGTATTTCTAGATAATATGCTTCTACTGTGATTTCATGATTTATGCATTTTTACTGTATCTGTTGAATTTCTATGATAAAGATTTACCACTACTAATTTCCCTTCCCTCCACAATTCCAATAGCCATGGGAGGGGTGGGTGAGGATGAAGACAGTATGTGGTCTTGCTCTACCACATATTGTGAAGTGCACATATATACACAATATAAATATATGTTATTGTGTATAATATAATATTATTATATAAAATGTATATTTAATAGAATTTAATATTTTATTAAATAAATTTTATTTATTTAATAAAATATATAAATATATATATTTATATTATATTATTTATTATATAAATAATATAATATATATTTATATTATATTATTTATTATATAAATAATATAATATATATTTATTATATAAATATATAATATGAATGAAGTATTATTTATTTTACTCTTGGTGTATATATACATATGTGGTTGAATGGGATAATCCTGGTACCTATTTTATAGGATTGCTGAGAGGGTCAAATGAGTAAATAGATGTAAAGTGCTTAGAACCATGCCTGGCACAAAGCAAGCACTATGTAGGAGCTTGCTATTAAAATAAAATAATTTAAATATAATTATGTATATTTATATAAAAACTTACATAATAGAATGGTAGCAAGCTCCTACATAGTGCTTGCTTTGTGCCAGGCATGGTTCTAAACACTTTATATCTATTCAGTCATTTGACCCTCACAGCAATCCTATAAAATAGGTACCAGAGTTATCCCCATTTTACAGATGAGAAAACTAAGGCACAGAGAGGTTAAGTAACTAGGAGATGTTGTAGGTCACTCAGCATCTCAACTGGATCTGAGATAATAGATGCGACAGCTCTTTGAAAAGTCAGAAGCAACAGACATAGGCCAAGGGAGATAACGACAACATGGATGATGACAATGGTGATGACGCTTGGTCAGTAGAGACACACGTATGCAAGTAAGAACCACAGAAAGAAGGGTGGACAAGAGCCAATCTGGGTTCTGCAGAGGCATGATGCTTATGCAATGTGGGGTCCCAGTTTTTAAAAAAGTTCAAAATTATATACCAAAATAAATATTTATTTAGAGGAAGAAAATAAATCACAAATTAAAAATCTAAAATTGTGACAAATGCGATAAACACTACAAAATAATACATCGACAGCCTGACATACCTCTCATAGTCTCTCTTTCCCATTATTGGCTGCATTTTCTTTAATCACCTCTTCATAGATCAACAATTGTGTAGTATCATCTGCTAAAGATAGCCTAGAAAACAAATTATTTCCTCCAGCGCAATAGATTAAAATGTGTTTTAAAGACTAACAGTCTACCACTTTACTTCAGTTTTAAAATTTGTTATTAGAAATAACGTGTGAATTTAAGATGGCTTTTGAGTTTGGGAAAACCCTGAATACACAGATCTTTTGTAGTGAGCTGATGATTTCAGGGCATTTCCAGGTTTACTGTTTTATGCCTGTTCTTCTGTACTCTTTGAATTAATGGCATTCATAAACCAGAGTCTGGGAAGGAACCCAAAGTGTGTAGCCCTCCAGCTTTCCAGCTCTGAGGGCACAGATCCCCAGGCTGCAAGCCTCGGACCTAATCCCCTCTGGCCTTCACTTCACAGCTCTGAAGGCATGCAGCTGTGTTTCTGGTGACAGAGTCTGCTGGTCTCCAGGAAGTGGCACCCTGCCCCCAAAAGCAGTTCAGATTTCATCCCCCAGGTTGAAGACTGAAGTGCAGCGACATGATGGCCCTGTGATCCAGGCCAATGTTGGCAGCACTGACAGTGGCACTGGAGGGGCAGGAGGCCCAGGCAGGCCCTAGAGTTAAAGCTGTGACTTATTCCAGGAAGGAGGCCAGGGCTCGATGGGCAAAGACTGAGCCGAATATGCTAATGAGAAGACTTGCTAGACTGTGCATGAGTTGAAAGGCAACTAGGCATTTCATCATTCAAGTCAAACACCCCAGGCATTCCAGCAGAAATCTTCAGTTGAGCAACTTTCATTACAAGCCATGGAAAGAGCAAAGTGAGAGAGCACTAGATTAGCAGTCAGGAGATCTGGGTTTCACTGCCTGTATTAGGCTGCAGCCAGCAAGCCATTTAATTCCCAGCCTATAATTCCTCTCAGTAAATGGAAATGCTGAAATGGATCATCAGCTCAGTCCTTTTCAGGACCCTGGACTAACCAGACAAGAGTGTGAATGGGAATCCCCACCCCTCATGTCCTAATTACCCAAATAGGCAATTAGCTGAGAGGGAGCACGGTCCTTGCCACTTTTCCTAGGTTCACTGTGGAACAGCCAAGGTCAGGCACCAGGCTGGAAATTTAAAAAAGAATCCATGAGAGGGCACCATAAACCATTCTTCAAGAATAGAATATTTTCTGTTGCCATCCTGCAGTTTTAGAAGTTCTACAAATTAATGAAAACCCTGGAGCCTGAAAAGTCAAAAAGAAAAGACAAGGTCTGGAAGAATTTACAAGCATCCTCTTCTAGTTTGAGGCTCATGGAGTGTATTTTCAGGAATGAAGGCAGAAATAAAAGAGCTTCTAAATGTTTCCAAATATTTTTCTCCTTCTCTGCTTTTTCTTTTTTAAAAATATCAATGTATAATATAAAAATGCTTGTCACTTCCTAAGCTGTATTTATTTAGGTATCTTAAAATAACTTGTAGGCTTTTCCAGCTAGAATATTAGTAAATAAGCTCTTAGGTTACTGCTTCTCCAATTAGTAGAAAAAATGTTTTAATGATGTATAGTGGTATGGCATACAAAGTTAGAATACACATCCCTGATGCAGTAAAGAAACTTCACCTAAAATTTAGTCACTGGTGTACAAATCTGTTCAGGGAACACTCTGACTTTCAAGAACAGCATCAAGAATGCTCTAGCGTCAGTTGTTTTTAAAAGTGAGCGTACAGCACTTTTTTTTCTGACCGATATTTTTTTTCTTATTTTAAATATCATTACTGTTATCTCTGATAATAAAGAAGCAGATGACCATAATAAAGATTACAAAGTATACGCCATAAAACCATGAAAGTTCTGATAATCCCAGAGATAAACACTGCTTGGTTTCTATTCATCCATATATTTTTTCAAAGCATGCTATTATAGATCTTCACAGTGTACATAAATTGAAATAAGAACATACATAATACTATTTTCACATTGCCTTTTTGTTAACTTGAATCTTAGTAACGGACATCCATTTATGTCTATGCATGTGCAGTTGCTTCCCTGTTTTACATTACCATAGTATCCTATTATATGGCACTATCATGATTATTTAATCTGCTATTGATATGCATTTGGGTTGTTTTCAATGTTTCTGAATGGCAGCAGTAATGAGTAAAAAACTTGTTTCATAATCTTTGTGCGTATCTGCAAGTGTTTCTGCAAGATGAATTCCTAAAAGGGGAATTGCTGGGTCAGGGGCTATGCATATTTTAATTTTGACACATACTGCCTGTCTTCTAAAAGGATCAAGCCAATTTATACCCCCACCACTATTACATAAATCAGCCTCCATTTTCCTCTTACATTTTTGCTAACACTTATACCCACTAACTTTTAAAGCTTTACCAATCTGATTAACAAAGAAAGATAACTTATTTAAATTTCTTACATCTGGATTTATTGTTACATAAGATATAAAGATATTATAGAAGGGATCACTAATGATAAAGTTACAAATAAGTAAATAAAGCAGTAATAAAAAATTTAGTTTAGTAGTCTTTAAAGCTTTCTTTAAATTTCATAAGCTTTCCTTAAGTTTAGACATCTAAATAATAGACCATCAAATAATGGTACGGATTACCAAGAGAGCAGTTTT
The DNA here is from genome assembly GCF_001604975.1 of Cebus imitator. Taxonomy (NCBI): domain Eukaryota; kingdom Metazoa; phylum Chordata; class Mammalia; order Primates; family Cebidae; genus Cebus; species Cebus imitator. The sequence continues at coordinate 7,461,507 of NW_016107385.1, forward strand.
ATATTGGAAGCAGCATGCTCATTCTTCAGTTTGCTGGGCTTAGGAAGTTGGATGTGTGTGTTCTGGTTCCTGCAATCTTCCTGACTTTTTACCCTCTCCCCCAGTCTCCCCAGCTCCCAAAATGAATTCCATACATGAGTAGGCAGGTTAGAAAATGATTTATGCGTATAAATAGGTTGCTGTTTCTATCTTCTAAAGGTTAAGTTTTCTAGTTTCAGTTCACAGGGCTTTTGGAAAAGCATGGCTTCATTTCTAGTGATTTCAAATTAGGAAAACCGGAGAGGTGAGGAGGAAAGGAAAGAAGGAAGAAGTTGAAAACATTCTTTTGGAGATTAGTAGCCAGAAAAAAGATTTTAGAACTGTTCAAATTATAGAAAATAACAAAAATTGAAAAACATTGGACAATATGATAATCTAATAACTGGTATATTATAGTTTACTCTGAAACATAATTTTTATCTCTCCAATTCCATAATTTCATTAAAGACAACATCATAATAGGACCAATTTATTTGTAAAATAAGTTTTAGTCTTATTATACTTGGCTTGATTATTTGCATAAAATGCAGCAAGAATAATCATTTGCCATACAATCTTTCTGTATCTCTCTCTCTCTCTCTCTTTTTTTTTTTTTTTAAAGTTAGCTTTGCTGGAACATTTTCTATAAGGAACCTAATATTAGACATTTTTTAAAATCCTCAAGCCCAGCCAAGAATATATCTGTGCCTGTAGATATCTGTATAAATTGGACAAATTCTTCTCTTTTAGAGATTCCAAGAAAACTTGGGGTTCCTGGACATGTCAGAAGGTGATATTCTTTATTTATCATAGGTCAGGACCCTGTAAAGGCCAAGGTATAAGGCCAGTTTTTCCAAGCGGCTCTTATCAGCAGTATAAGTCAGCCTCATTTTTACAAGGCAATCTGAAAATACATCATTCCAGTCAGTGCCTGGGTAAAATAACCAGTGTCTCCAATTATGTTATGTTATGTTATAAATCAAATTCTTATTGATTATGAGAAGAACTGTGTGGCCATAAATTAAGAATAGTCACAAATAGCTTCCAAATTTTGGAGAAATTAGGTAGAGAGAAACCAATTATATTTTAAATTTTGCTCACTAGATTATACTTTACTCAATTGTTAAAAGTTATAAATAGCTTAAAGAAAGGAAAGTTTCTCTGACTGTGAAAAACAAAACAAAAAGAATCAGCAAATGTTTTAAACAGAAAGTCATAAAAGATTACTTCAGTCTTCTATTAATTCAGTCCATGCAATTAACTCCTGTTCTGCTTGTTCAGCAAACCACATGAATATATCAGCACTCCATGAGAACCCTGGAAGTTTTTCTCTCTATTCCAATAGCACAATCTCTAAATTTATCAGAAACTTATATTTATGAGTACTCCTCAGAATTCTATAGTTGATTATAAACTACTGTATAAAAAGATCAAAGTAAATAACAATTGTGGGTGACAAAAGCCTTAGACCAGCCATGATTAAAGACACAACCAATGACAGCAGAAAGGGTCATGGCAGACAGGAGGCAGGAGTAGATTGCAGCTGTGGACAGAGCAGCATGCAGAGGCTTTCTGTATGAATTTTTAGCTCCAGATCAACTGTAAGAACAAACCAGCAATCCTAAGAGGACCCACAGACCCTCTGAAGAAAGTGGACTGCTCCTGCAGGACCCAGGAGACACCCAAAATACTGTGAGTGCCCCAACGGCAGAAGTGGGAAAGGGAGACCCTCCTCTCCCAAATACATACCCCCACTGGAGAAGGTGAAGTTCTGTTTGTGGGAGAAGTTTCTGATTTTACTTGGAGCTGAGTCAAGTTAGAATGCCAAGTAAAATACAGGGGTAGAGGAAGTAGCAGAAAGGTCCTAGGAGCTTGCTGAGTTCCCAAACAGCCCATTCCTGCTTGGAACCACAGGGATCCATCGGGAAGGTAGCCAGAGGAGCAGACGGTAAAACTCCAAAGGAAGAAGGAATTCTCTAGCTGCAGTTTGTAACAATTTGTACAGGGCAAGAAGCCTCATGGCCAGAACTCAGGGGAAGGTGTGAATCAGGCATGCAGACTTTACAGGCAGAGGAAGAACTAAAGCCCTTTTCTCTCACAGCTGGGAGGCAGATAGCCTCAGGCAGATTTTCAAGCCCATTGCCTGCTGCCTGGAAACAGACTCAGGGCTGTTGGGGGAGGAATGGTGGGAGTGAGACTGGCCTTTAAGTTTGCAGGGAGCTGGATGAAGCCTGTGACTTCTGGCTTTCCTCCACTTTCCTGACAACCTATACATGACTCAGCAGAGGCAGCCATAATCCTTCTAGACACACAACTCCAATGACCTGGGAATCTGATGGTCCTTCCGTATCCACTCTTGTAGTGGAAGACAAAGGGCATATAATCTTAGGGGTTCTAGGACCCTGACCACTGCCAGTCCGTCTCTGTACTACTATAGCTGATGCTTTCTGGGAAATGCTACCTTCTGTCAGGAGGCCAACTGGCAGAAAAATAGAGGATTAAACCACCAAAGCTAAGGACCCTCATGGAGTCCATTGCACCCTCCGCCACTTCCACCAGAACAGGTGCTGGTTCCATGGCTGAGAGACCCATAGATGGTTCACATCACAGGACTCTGTACTCTCAACCCCCAGTACCAGCCTGGAGCCAGTAGACTTACTGGGTGGCTAGGCCCAGAAGAGAGACAACAATCATTGCAGTTTGGCTCACAGGAAGCCACCGTCATAGGAAAAGGTGGAGAGTACTACATCAAGGGAACACCTCATGGGACAAAAGAATCTGAACAACAGCCCTCAGTCCTAGACCTTTCCTCTGACAGAGCCTACCCAAATAAGACGGAACCAGAAAAACAACCCTGATAATATGACTAAACAAGGCTCTTCAATATCCTCCCAAAATCATAGTAGTTCACAAGAAATGGATCCAAAAAAGAAGAAATCCCTGGTTTATCTGAAAAAGAATTCAGGATGTTAGTTATTAAGCTAATCAGGGACGGACCAGAGAAAGGCAAAGCCCAAAGCAAGGAAATCAAAAAAGTGATGCAAAAGTGAAGGGAAAAATACTTATGAAAATAGATGGCTTACAGAAAAAACAATCAGGCCGGGCGCAGTGCTCACGCCTATAATCCCAGCACTTTGGGAGGCTGAGGCAGGTAGATCATGACGTCAAGAGATCGAGACCATCCTGGTCAACATGGTGAAACCCCATCTCTACTAAAAATACAAAAATTAGCTGGGCATGGTGGTGCGTGCCTGTAGTCCTAGCTACTCTGGAGGCTGAGGCAAGAGAATTGCTTGAACCCAGGAAGCGGAGGTTGTAGTGAGCCAAGATCAAGCCATTGCACTCCAGCCTGGGTAACAAGAGCGAAACTCTGTCTCAAAAAAAAAGAAAAAGAAAAAACAATCAAAAATTCTGGAAACTTTGGACACATTTTTAGAAATGTGAAATGCTCTGAAAAGTCTCAGCAATAGAATTCAACAAGTAGAAGAAAGAAATCCAGAGCTCAAAGACAAGGTCTTCAAATTAACCAATCCAACAAAGACAAAGAAAAAAGAATAAAAAAATATGAATAAAGCCTCCAAGAAGGCGGCTTGGTTTGGTCTTTTAACATAATCCCAAGAAGTCTGGGATTATGTTAAATGACATAGTCTTAGGCGACATATACCAAACCTAAGAATAATTGGTATACCTGAGGGAGAAGAGAATTCTAAAAGCCTGGAAAACATATTTGGGGGAATAATCGAGGAAAACTTCCCCGACCTTGAAAGAGATCTAGACATCCAAATACAAGAAGTACAAAGAACACCTGGGAAATTCACCACAAAATACATTCACCTAGGCACACTGTCATCAGGTTATTTGAAGTCAAGACAAAGGAAAGAATCTTAAGAGCCATGAGACAAAAGCACCAGGTAACCTATAAAGGAAAACCTATCAGATTAACAGCAAATTTCTCAGCAGAAATGCTGCAAGCTACAAGGGTTTGGGGCCCTATCTTCAGCCTGCTCAAACAAAATTATTATCAGCCAAGAATTTTGCATCCAGTGAAACTAAGCATCATAGATGAAGAAAAGATACAGTTGTTTTCAGACAAACAAATGCTGCAAGAATTTGTCATTACCAATTACCAAGCCACCACTACAAGAACTGCTAAAAGAAACTCTAAATCTTGAAACAAATCCTGGAAACACATCAAAACAGAATCTCTTTAAAGCATAAATCACAAAGGACCTATAAAACAAAAATACAAGTTAAAAATTAAAAACAACAACAACAAAAACAAAGTACACAGCCAACAAAGAGCATGACAAAAGCAATGGTATCTCACATTTCAATAATAACATTGAATGTAAATGATCTAAAACCTCCATTTAAAAGATATAGAACTGCAGAATTGAAAAGAACTCATCAACCATGTGCTACCTTTGGGAGATTCGCCTAACACATAAGGACTCACACAAACTTAAAGTGAAGTGGTGGAAAAAGGCATTTCATGCAAATGGACATCAAAAGCAAGCAGAGGTAGATATTCTTATATCAGACAAAACAAACTTTAAAGCAACAGAGGCTAAAAGAGACAAAGAGGGATAGTATATAGTGGTAAAAGGCCTTGTTCAACAGGAAAATATCACAATCCTAAATATATATGCACCCAACACTAGCGCTCCCAAATTTATAAATCAATTAATAGTTTTAAGAAATGATATAGACAGCAACACAATAATAGCGGGGGACTCCAATACGCCACTGACAGGACTAGACAGGTCATAAAGACAGAAAGTCAACAAAGAAACAATGAATTTCAACTATATCTTGGAGCAAATGGACTTAACAGATATATAAAGAACATTTCATCCAATAACTGCAGAATATACACACTATTCAACAGCTTATGGAATGTTCGCCAAGATAGACCATATGATAGGCTATAAAATGAGCCTCAATAAATTTAAGAAAATTGAAATTATATCAAGCACTTTCTCAGACCACAGTGGAATAAAACTGGAAAAGAAATCTTCAAAACCATGCACATACGTAGAAATAAAATAACCTGCTCCTGAATGAGCATTGGGTCAAAAATGATATCAAGATGAAAATTAAAACAATTTTTGAACCGAATGACAATAACAACACAACCAATCAAAACCTCTGGGATACAGCAAAGGCGGTGCTAAGAGGAAAGTTTATAGCCCTAAAAACCTACATCAAAAAGTCTGAAAGAGCACAGACAATCTAAGGTCACATGTCAAGGAACTAGAGAAGCAAAAGTAAACCAAACCCCAACCCAGCAGAAGAAAGTAAATAACCAAAATTAGAGCAGAACTAAATGAAATTAGGACAAAAAAAAAAAATACAAAAGATAAATGAAACAAAATCTGGTTTCTTGAAAAGATAAATAAAATTGATAGACCATTTCGAAGATTAACCAAGAAAAGAAGGGAAAAAATCCAAATAACCTCATTAAGAAATTAAATAGCAGATATTACAACTGACACCACTGAAATACAAAGGATCGTTCAAGGCTATTATGAACACCTTCACGCACATAAACTGGAAACCCTAGAAGAGATAGATAAATTCCTGGAAAAATACAACCCTCTTATCTTAGGAAGAATTAGCCTGAACAGACCAATAACAAAAAATTTTTTATGTTGGTAATTTTTAAATTACCATTTAAAATTGTTGTCCTAAACAATTGTTAAACAGGCAACTCTAAATTTTTAAATTACCATTTAAAAATGCTCTAACCAAGATCAGAGCAGAACTAAATGAACTTAGAACAAAAAAAAAACTACAAAAGATAAATGAAACAAAAAATTGGTTTCTTGAAAAGGTAAATAAAATTGATAGACCATTAGCAAGATTAACGAAGAAGAGAGGAAATCCAAATAACCTCATTAAGAAATTAAACAGGTAAATGGTAATTTATTTTCTTACCAAAAATATAACACTGTATTTATCTTTTTTTTTACATCTCTTTTATTTACAGGCTCATTTTACCTTGCTTTATAAATAACTTTTGAATTAGACAAAAATTATTTCTTTTTAATACAAACGTTGTTTTTCAGAAAAATATATTCCTGTAATTTTTTTAAAAAGCTAGATGACCCAAACATTTAATGAATATCTAGGATTTAACTATATATTCTAAATTATTATATATATATACATTTATTTTATAAGCATTTATGTTATATTAACACAATTCAGTTTTTTAAAAATTAATTTACCTAGATTATTTATGAAAACTGTGATAATCATTTAAAGTTATTTTCTTGTTAACCATTTTTTACAGTCTGTGAATTTTAGTTGTTAACCTAAGTAAGAAACTTAAGGTTAAGTAAATGCAGATGTTTTTTCAATAACATAGGATTTAGCTATTTTTATTAAATCGATAATATTGTATGCCTATTTATCAAAAAATTACATGATAATCCTCTTTTGGGTTTCTTTTATAGCTTTGTAACCTTCATGTCAAATCTTGACACCCGATAATATTTAGCACAACTAAATATAAAACCTCTTGGCCAATAAATAGAAAAAATAATGTATGTTGACAATTCTGAAGCCATTCTAATTGTATTTTACCAATTAACTAAGAGCCAGCTTATTTATTAAAAATTTACTTAAGTAATATGAACTTGAAAAGCATATGGGCTTATTTACTTTATTTATGAATATTCCTTTATTTTAAAGCCAATTTGGTACCCTGTGGACACAACACATACCAAAACACATCTATATACATTTACTCATACAAATAAAGATACTATAGCTTTTACTTTGGAACTGTAGCCATGAGATATCAATACAAACTTACTGGTTTACAACAAAATGGTTGGATGCAAACAGTGGTTTTTATCTCAACACCATTAGAAAGGTCTTCTAAACTAGAAAAAGTTACATTTTTTTAAGCAAAAAGCACATGCTCTGATTTTTTACAAACTTTACCAAAATACATCTTATTCTTTCACTATTCTTAGTATTCTTAATTCCTAGTAAAAAACCTAGGATCACTTAATTTATCACAACATGAGGGGGTGTAGCAGAGGTGGGAATGGTTAATGGGTACAAGAAAATAGAAAGAATGAATAAGGCCTAGTATTTGATAGTACAATAGGATGACTATAGTCCAAATAAATTAACTGTTCATTTAAAAATAACAAAAATAGTATAATTGGTTTATAACACAAAGTATAAATGCTGAGGAGATGGATACCCCACTTTCCACGATATGATTATTGCACAATGCATGCCTGTACCAAAATATCTCATGAATATATACGTATACCTACCATGTACCCACAAAAAATTAAAAAGTAACGTGACTTGAAGAAGATTTTAAATTACTGGAGAGAATTTTGAAACTAAAGTTACCAAATTAATCTTACCAAAGAGTATTAAAGTCATGTGAACTGAAAAGACTCAGTCAGCTTCTATAAGTCTGATAAATGCTTACTTTTTAAAAGCCAATTAATTAGAGCTCTTTCACCAAATTGGTAGTGAAACATTATTTCTACATGACACATGTAAACATATAGACATAACAAACCCAGAGGTGAATATTACAGATTTAAAATTGGTAGAGAAACATTATTTATACATGACGCATGTAAATATATAGACATAACAAACCCAGAGGTGAATATTACAGATTTAAAATTTTTCGTTTACCTGTTTTCGAAAAGTTTCTCTTCCCTACTTTAGACTATTAATCTCTCAATTATCTGTTCCATGTCCTAAACAATTGTTAAACAGGCAACTCTAAATTTGCACCTCCAAAGACATGATTTAGGTGAAGCAAGGTAGAAAATATACATCTCAAAGTCACAGACATAAATCTAAACAAAGGCAAGGTCTGTTAGTAAACTTTAAGCCACTGTCTTTCCCCTAGGTAAATTTTCTAGTGCTTCAGGGACAGAGACAGAGATGCCCTTACAAAATGGAGATTTCCTTTAAAAATATACATTTCCCTTACAAAGAGTTTTATTAAAGTGACTTAGTTTGATTGGTGGAGGTTTCAGTTTAGCTTGATTAGATTACTGGCTTTAGGGTTGAGCCCTTTAAGAAATAGAGTCAAGAAAGCATGTACAATTTTCTAATCTAAGCATGCACAAAAACTAGTATTTCCCTGTGGTAATGACCATTTTCTGTAAACTGTCCTCAGCCCCCTTTAACATTGTGGCTCTTATCTATTACACAGGCCAAGGTCAAATTCTCTCAGTGCTAGGTAATCTCTGGTGCCCCCAAAAGCCAAAGAAGTCAGGTAACAAAATGCAAAAAAGCAGACCTTTAGATCTGAGAAGAATCTGTCCATGACTCTGGAAACTCCACAAAGCAAGCGGAACATCCCAAAAAGGGATGAGTGGTGCCCTTATATTCAATTCTTCAAGGAGCTTGAGTCATTAGAAGTCCTCTCTAGATTTTTTTCACTTGGTACTGAAGACGACAAAAGAGAAGGAGGAATAGGGTGGAAAAAAAAATATAAATGAAAAAACAATGGAAGTCCGGGCGTGGTGGCTCACACCTGTAATCCCACCACTTTGGGAGGTCAAGGTGGGCAGACCACTTGGGGTCAGAAGATTGAGACCAGCCTGACCAACATGGTGAAACCCCAGCTCTACTAAAAATACAAAAATTAGCTGGGCATGGTGGCGTCCACCGGTAGTTCCAGCTACTTGGGAGGCTGAGGCAGGAGAATCGCTTGAACCCAGGTGGCAGAGGCTGCAGTGAGTCAAGATCGCACCACCGCACTCCAGCCTGGGTGACAGAGTGAGACTCCTTAAA
>NW_016107385.1:7470370-7473514 GCF_001604975.1 Cebus imitator
AAACCAACTGCATGGGTACTTTTTTTTTTCAGCTGCGAGCAATTTTAGCCAGAGGTCATGTTCCCTACAATTTGGAATTCTCATTAAGATTTGACCAAGACAGGTAGAGTTGATCAAATCTCATGGGAGAAAGATGCAGCAAACAACGAAAAATAAAAACAAAAAATACAATTATTGAGTGACCTAATGGCAAGGAGAAATTAAGATCAACTAGTTGTTAGTCTTAACTTTTAGTCATTAGGAAGAATTTTCAAGACCAAACACCAATTTGGCTACCTAGATTGGTGTCCAGGTTAAAGGCTATTCTCTACCACCTTAGAAACAGGAAAAAACTCAAACTCACCTTCCTTACCAGAGGTGAGCTGAAACACTCACAAAGGAATTGCCTGCCCTTTATCATCACAGAAGCAGGAAAACTCACCTTCCTTGTTGGAAGTGAGTAAACCTCCAGAAAAAGACTTGTAGAGCGAAGCAAACCTTAGATCTCAACCAAACTTTGGGAGATCAGGGGTTCTCTGGAGGGGGCGCCTCTCAGACATTAGCAAATTGTCCTACTGGTTTTAGCAAACAAGCTGGTATCAAGCACCACTGGGAGATTTGTCAAAGGTCAGGGCCATCTCCACCCAGAGTCCCTTCATGGTCACCAATTTGTAAACCAAAAATACGAGACAGGTCTCAATCAATTTAGAAGTTGATTGAGTTCACCAAAGTTAAGGGCATGACCGGGAGAAAGAAAACACAGAATCACAGGAACAGCCTGTGGTCTGTGCCTTTCTCTAAAAATGAATTTGAGGGTTTCAATATTTAAAGGGGAACAGTGGGGTGGAGGAGCAAGAGGGAGGGTATGGTCATCCACATATTGTAAGAGAAAAGGAGCAGGTAGAGGAATAATCGGTTATGCATTTTTCTCATGCTCTGTAAATCAGCACTTTATATAAGATAAGGTGAACATACTTGTGGGGATATCTAACCTTTTATCTGCTTCAGAACAAAAGGAAGGGCAGCTTCTTACATGACTCAGTTTTCATCTTAATTTTTTCCTGTCGGCCTAGTGAATTGGGGTCCTGACTTTTTATTTTCCTTTCACACTGTGTTATAGGATTTTTGCATTTTAAGTGTGGCTGTATATTGCAAAATTGTTTTTGAAAGAAGTTGTACCAATTCATACTCTCACTGGTATATACAGGGCTTTTCCTCACTCTATCAAAGGAAGCTCTTTAAAAATTAGCAATCCTACAATTATTATGCATGATACAACTGTACTGAGGACATGGATTTTAAATGAAAGATGCAAATTGCATAAATTGGAAGCTGTTTGGACCCCTCAAGGGGGAGGGGTCAAGTCAGCCCCATTGATATGAGTTTCCCTTTATGGTGATACACCATTTGTCTCCATTTACACAAAGACTTCTGTGAACCACCGGACTTGGGCAATTCTACCCAAAATCACTGTCTCTGATGGAGGTGATGGTCCGAAGACCACTTAAGTGCCCATACCAAAACTGCTTTGTAGCATATATTCCATTCTAAAGCTTGAACTTACCCCCAAGTTATTAACAGAATCATCTTGTGTTGCCTCTGAATTATCCACTGTTCTAACTAAGCCACTGATTGCCCAAAGAGAAAATATCACATTCACTGTCACTAATCATAATGCTATCTTTGGATTATCGAACTTCTCCAGCAAAGCACTCACCGCATTTTAATGTATCTTATCTCGTTTAATCGCACCTCAGCTTGCTGAGGTGGGAAAGATGTGGTTGAGACTCTGTGGAGATATAAGGAGAGGTCTTGATATCCTCCACAGCAGCCATCAAAGCAAGGTCCTGTGCCAGAGTCCCAGAATAAATCAAGATGGAGCCAAAGAAACTAGGTGATGAAACTCTTTAAAAATCTATCAAGTGATATTTCTTTCTTAAGTCTCTTTTGGATTTCCTCAGAATCTGTAGGTGACCTTTAAAAATGCAGCATCAGGGCAAAAGTGGGCTCTGAGATGCTCGATCTCTTTCCAGTGGGTGTTAGTGAGGCTGGCAGATGGTTCCATGCTCCTGTCTGGCTCGTCATAAATCTAGACAGAGCTGAGAGCACAGGTGCCCACAGTCTTTTAACCCATGAATAAAGGAATCACAAAGTTGGGTGAGGATGATTAGGGAGGAAGAGCAGGTGGCAGTGGGAAAGACAAATTTGGCAGTTTTAACCCCGTCACCAGCTGGACAGGTACACGATTCCAATGTGTTAAAGCACGCTCTTTGGAGTATTTGTGGTGGCAAATTTTCATTAGTCTTCCTTAGAATTCACAGGCACAATTCAGATAGTGCAGTGGGTGTTTGGGTGAGAAACCCCACAGGTCCGAGAGGGACTGTCTACTGTTTATGGGACAGTAACCTAAGCAGTGAGAGGCTTGGTTTTAATTCCAGAGAATAACAGAAAGTTGCCTGTTGGCTGTTCTGAGCTCTTCTGTCAGAACACTGCCTTTGAAAAGACTCTGTCAACCCACCTGGATGTCCCAGAGCTGATCCCAGCCAGGGAATCCTCAGAGCCCCACTCTGCCCTGAGGTGATCTTTCCCTAGTGGAACCAGCTCCTGACATAAGAGCCCCACGGAGTGGGTCCTGAAGTTTTTGTACCATCCAAGGTGTGCCCAGCCTGAAACAGCGTGATAGTCAATACCGTCTAAACCCTTTAAGCTTCCACAGATCTCCAGGAGAGGGACAGGAAAAAGGGAGAGGGAGAGAGTCCTTTCTGTGTCTTGAGTTATGCTAGGAGTACATATAATATTCATAACTTCAATCGTGGTAGATACTGATTTAGCCGTTTTGCAAAGGGGGAACTTGAGGATCAGAGAGGTTAAATAACTTGCCCAGAGTCACAGAGCTCTGTAGTATCTATACAGACATGTGTTGTTTTTTCCTGCCCAGCATCCCTTTATCCTTAAGTAAGGGCGCCACCTTTCCTGAATTTGAATGAGATCATTCCTTCCCTCTCCCATCGCCCTACCCACGAGTATACATGTGACTTAGAACTGACCAATCAGCAGCCTCACCAAGTACCTGTGGTTTTTTTTTTTTTTTTTTTTTTTTTTTTTTAAGATTCTATAGCTTTTACTTTGGAGTAGCCATGAGATATCAATACAAACTTACTGGTT
>NW_016107385.1:7473555-7478877 GCF_001604975.1 Cebus imitator
TGGGTTCAGGCAATTCTCCTGCCTCAGTCTCCTGAGTAGCTGGGATTACAGGCATGCGCCACCATGCCCAGCTGATTTTTTGTAGTTTTAGTAGAGACGGGGTTTCACCATGTTGACCGGGATGGTCTCGATCTCTTGACCTCGTGATCCACCCGCCTCGGCCTCCCAAAGTACTGGGATTACAGGCGACCTGCGTTTTAACTCTCAGCAAAGAGACCCTCTTCTTCCTCCATTTATCATGTGAATATGGAGCTACTGAGGAAGCACTGTCCTCAGAATGAGGCCAATTGAGAAATCACTGGGGCAGAAAGAGAGAAGGAAATAGATTTCCAACGATGTCCTTTGAGTACCTGGATGTAGCTGTGTCTGAAAGCAAAATACGTGCCTGGATTTTTCAGCTGTTCGTTTAGCCAACGGGTCCTTACTTTTACTACTTTGGTTAATGCACTAAGAAGCTGGAATTTGAGCCTAGCTTTGTCTGACTCCAAAGCCAGTGTTCTTCTGACTATACAGAAGAGCTTCCCCCCAAACTTAGCATTCACTGAGCCTGTATTTTCCTAAGGCCTGGCCTCACAAATCCAAGTTGCAGGTTTCAAGGTGCAGAACAAATCACCAGTGCAGCCATGGAGTTGAGGACACTTGCAGGACTGGTCCACTGCAAATGTCTCCCCTCCCCAACAGACACACACTCTCACACACAAACATGGCTCTGAGGTTGGTGGGAAAGAAGCTCCCCTTGGCATCTGAGCCCATTCATACTCTGGTGTCTTGGGCTGTGTTGCAACCTATCCAAGCTGTGGTGGGTGGTGAGGTTGCTTGAAGGTGCCGGCCAAGATCTGTCCAGTTGTACATGTATGCTGGGACACTAAGCACTCCCAGGGGAATGGCAGGGCACCAGCTGTTGTCACAGTGTTCCTGGGAAAACATTGTTTAGTCAGCTTGGGTTGCCATAATGAAATAGCATACATTGCGTGGCTTAAACAACAAAAAATTTACTTTCTCACAGTTCTGGAGATTGGAAGTCCAAGATCAAGTTGCCAGAAGGGTGGATTTTTTTTGCAGGTGGCCACCATTTCACTGTGTGCTCATATGACCCCTTCTTGTACACTCAGAGAGTAAACAAGCTCTCTGGTGTCTCTTAAGGACACTGATCCTATTAGATCAGAGCCCTATCCTATGGCCTCATTCAACCTTAGTTTCTACTCTAAAGGCCCTATATTCAATTACAGTCATATCAGGGGTCAGGGCTTCAATGTAGGAGTTTTTGGGACGTGAGAGGGACCCAAACATTCAATCTACAACAGAGATGCACTGGAAACTTAATCACAGGAGATGTGCAGAAACGTCAGAAAGAATATTCAGGGGAGTCTACAGGCAGCTGACGCTGCTTCACAGAGCTTAGGCTTAGGCAGTTTGCAGTGATCAAGATAGATATTTTCTGGACCTGTGCTTCTTTGCTGTCTCATGACAGGACAAACATTGGCTTTTCCTCTTTTGTTTTGCTGGCAATATCTGTTGGGGCTTCCTGGTTTCGAGATAAATTCATGTGTTAAGGTTTGTGGTATCACAGCTGGGAAAGCTAAATTAGTTAATTGAAAAATGAAAAATAGGAAAATTAAACCAGCAATTTCTCCAAACATATTGGGCCAATTTAAAACCCAGGTTAACACTGATTTATTGTTTTAATAAGATGCCTATGTAAGGACAAATGACTGGTCTGCAACATAAATAAACATGGGAATGTGTTTATTTGGCTGCAATATCCAAGAGCAACAGGACAAATGACTCCTTAAGTTTTTTGCATTTTTCCCCTTATCTTTAAAACCCCTGGGCCTTCAATGTTATTCTTAGTCAAGACCAGTGTCCACAAAATAATGCAAATCTTCTTAGCTCCCCCTTCACCAAAAAGGACCCATGAAGCCATCTCAGAGTTCAGATGAGGGTATGGGGCAGACACTGCCTTCCAACTCTGCAGCCAGGACAGTGCCATGGCTGGAAGAGAAAGCCTGCTCAGAAGAGGCCAAGTGGAAGGACAGCTGGACCTGCCCCCCCAAGCCCAGCACCAGCCCTAGCAGGGTTCACCCTATCAGTACAAGGTGTCCCCACAGCGGGCTGAAGCTCCAGGAAACAGTGGCATCCCTTCCTCCTTTATGAGTCTCATTCATTTCAAGTTCAGAGAGCTTGGTCAGCTCCCCTTGGCCTCTCAAGCCGATCCTCATGCAGGGGCTTTGGGACTTCCCATTGAACATCCCAGAAGAGGTGGCCATGGGAAGCTATGTGCACTTCCATGTGATGACAAGGCCCAAGGAAAAGTGCTCAAAACTCATAGCCGAGTTCCAGTCATTACAAGGCTAACCCACAGCCTCAAAAATTACACAGTCAACCTAGATTTTGACAACACAGAAGCCAGAGACATAAGGGGTAACTCCAGGGCCTCACAAAGATGGGCAAGGACAATACCCAAGTCCCCATTCTCTCAGGAATTAGCCTCTGGGAAGTAACAGGCTCTATCTAGAAGGCATTGAGAATTTAACTGCTCCTAATATTATATTTCTTGAGCTTGGTGATAGATACGTAGGTATTGGCTTGGTTTTTCTTATCCTTTTTTCAATGTCTTAAAAACTGCATAATACATTTAAAAAATAAAGTAACATTTAAAAAGAGAAGGTTTGAGGAAGAACAGTAGGATTATCTTTTGAAACTCAATATGCTTGATGAAGTTGAAGGAGAACTGAAGAGTTATGTGTTCATAAGAAGTTCGGAGGAGAGACTTCCCATTCTTGGGCTACAAGTCTTTGCCCAGGGTAAAAGAAATCACATTTATCAGCTATTGAGTTGAATTCTAAAATAATAGCAACAGATCATTATTCTCCTTGTTTGGGCTCAATGGAATAGAAAATTCACAAGTTTTATCTTTCTGCATGAAGAGTGCACTTAACACTTTCAACGCTCATTTTCATGTAGCTTTCATACACAGACCAGAGAAGAGATAAACAGCCTTTTGTCTTCACCATGGAGGGTGAAATCTAGAAATATCACAGGAGGAGGCTGAGCACACCTTGGGAGGGAACAGGGGGGCTGAGGTTAGAAATGAAGGCATTTTACTCCACAAAGTCTCACTCTTTTCAAAAAGAGGCTTTATTCACTGCCCCGACAGCATGTATCAGATGTTAGATAAAATTAATTGGGAATGGGTATTTATTGTTACTGATTTGTATTTGATAGGTGTTTAGAACATTACATTATCAACAAATGGTAGAGGTAAAAAGGCTGAGGCGTATTGAGGGTTGGAAACGGTTTATGAAAAGACATCATCTCTATCATGGGGGATGTCTTGAGGGATGTGAACAAGCCCATGAAATTGATTTCCATGGAAAAGACTTTAGATAAAGATCCAAGGAAAACTTTTACAGTTACCACAACTGTTAGTTATCTTTTGGGGAATGTTTTTAATTGAGCTACAGCTTACATTCGATAATAAGGAGGTACATTAGTTTGTTTTCATGCTGCTGATAAAGACATACCTGAGACTGGGTAATTTATACAATGAAAAGGGTTTGTTGGACTTACAGTTCCACATGGTTGAGGAACCCTCACAATCATGGCAGAAGGTGAGGAGGAGCAAGCCATGTCTTACATGGATGGCAGCAGGCAAAGAGAGAGCTTGTGCAGGAAAACTCCCCCTTATAACCATCGGATCTCATGAGACTCACTATCACAAGAACAGCACAGGGAAGACCTGCCCCCATGATTCAATTACCTCCCACCAGGTCCCTTCCACAACACGTGGGAATTGAAGACGAGATTTGGGGGGGGATGTAGTCAAACCATGTCAGGAGGCCTATGTGAAACAGGTAAAGCTGAAAGGCCTTGTTACATACGGTAAGCATGTACTTCAAATAATAACTTATATGTGGCTTCATTCATTGCTCCACTGGAATTGATAAATTCCTTGTGATTAGGTTGATTAAAGAGTTACTAGTTGAGTCAATAAATTGGAAAAAAAATGAAAATATTGTTATATAAGAAGACTCATTTGCAGGATTAGAAAGAATACCGTGGACCTGTTTGATAAATGCACGGCACTAGTGCTCACCTGGAGAACTGTATCAATGACAAGTTAACAAGACAACATTTAAAACTGTAGTGTGGTGAGGTGGGAAAGAAGATTCCAGCTCAGAACTCAGGGAGATTTGGGTGGAACTTGGATCCACCTTTTACCGGATATGTGACCCTGGGCACCAGGCTGCTCATCTGTAAGATGGTAGTAATAAATACCCACCCAGGTGGTGGTTGCAAGGGAAAATGAAGTCATGTTTATAAAATTCCAAGCTCAGGGTAGGCACATAGTAGGTACTCAGTCATAATGGTCTCTTTTTCCACCTGGGGAAGAGATGCTTTTATCTAGAGGTCTCATTTTCTCAGGAGAAGACAGCCTTGGTTTTAACCAGTTAGAGCAATAGTGAGAGAAAACAAAGGAACTGGATTCTGTCAATATTTTCTCCCCGTGGCTCCAAAACCCTTTATGAGATACTTCGGGTTCTGGATTACAGATTTCAGCTGCCAGTATGCAGGGGTGTAGCATATCCAGTTGTTAAATACTGAAATGCTTCCTTACTGGCTGCTAAGTTGCCTCTGCATCCAGTCTTTTCACAACCACCCGAGCCACCTTGGAACCCCACACCTTCCCTTGATCCAGCAGCCAAAGAGTTAATGCCTGCTCACTGGGGTAGCAGGGCGGAGACTGTGCTTCCACTGCCTTTTTAGGAGCTCTGGCTCATCTTCATTCCAATGCACTGACACCCAGGCCCTATTGGTTTCTAAGTACTTGAATTATCACCTCTGTTTCTAACCAGCTGTCTTCATAAACCTCTCCTCAGTTCCCATCTCTTTTGTGGGAGAGCAGCAAACTTGAAATCACGCTCCCCTTGGGAGGTCCCTAGACTAGAGCTGCCTGTCCTAGCTGGTGTCTTGTCTGCTCAGTTTCCCCACTTTGCTCCAGCTGCCATGAGGTCACTTTTCCCTGTAAGGTTTGTAATGTGAACCGAAGGGATATAACTGAAGTCCCGGCCTACAGGGTAGCTCTGTTTGTTATGAAGGATTCAGAACCATGGAAGAAGGGATCTTCACAGTGTGGTTTTCTGTGGGCGGGCCTGTTCTAAACACTGATTGTCTCCCAAGGGCACAGACTTGGAAGGAGCTCCCAGAGCTTATCCTGTACCCGGCCCATGCACACACAAAACCGAGCAAGTTTGGCCCCCGTTTCTCTCCAGCGCTGCCCCCGCCTGTGAGCCACCCCTTCTCTTGTCTTTTTTTTTTTTT
>NW_016107385.1:7479057-7510078 GCF_001604975.1 Cebus imitator
TTAGTAGAGACGGGGTTTCACCATGTTGGCCAGGATGGTCTCGATCTCTTGACCTCGTGATCCACCCGCCTCGGCCTCCCACAGTGCTGGGATTACAGGCGTGAGCCACCGCGCCTGGCAAGCCACCCCTTCTCTAGGGTGTTGAGTTATAGGTCCCTGAATCCATATTCACCACAAGCACTTTCTTTATTCATCCCACTGATATTTATAGAGCACTGCCGTGTCCCTGTCCTCGCTGATTTTCAAATGTAATTTGATACCATTGTGATTAATAAAATAAAAATTAATCCAAATCTTACTGAACTCCGGTGCCTTTTATCACATATTTTAAAACTCAGCAGATACTAAAAGTACAACTACTATCATGTGGAAATGTTATAAAATTTGACATTAACAAGAAGTCCTCTTCCTAGAAAAGCGGGACAGCGTTGAGACTCATTTTGGAGGTGAGAAGAAGTACATAATTTAATGACTAGTATAAGGGTAAAGAGACGTCAGAACATCCACTCACCACTCTTCTGTTGGAGGTGGGGGGGCATTATTCCAGTCAATGAGGTGTTCTTGGTTCTGCATAACTGCAAAGCAAAGAGGCATATTAGGGTAATTCTGGAATCTGAAACCTCAGGGAAGTATGCTCACATCTAAACAGGACTTTTACAAGCAAGATCAGTGATGACTGCTGAATATGAGTATGTCATCCCCTCTGGAAGCACAGAGATCTGAAGAGGGCTGGAGGCCAATGCAATTAGATTTGCATCTTCTCTTCCTCCCTCCTCAGCCCTCTGCCCTCCTGTTCTTCCTCCTCTGGCTGGTCTTCAGAAAAGTGTTGGCAGGTAACTTCCAGCTGGGATAGCTGCCAGGTTTCTAGATGGAGGAGCTTTGCTGCAGCTGTGTTGGCAGGGAAAGAAACGGAGGAGCCAGGGTATATGAATTAAGTCCTGATTCTCCATGGTTAAGCTATAGGCCATTTTGAACACATGGGGGCAGCTGCTGGCTGCAATGCATCAGCTGTACAGTGTTTGCAACAAGTATAGTGTTGCAAACAGATTGAAATATAAGTGACCAAAATAAAGAGAATCACCATGCTAGAGCAACGTAGGGAGGGGTAACCTCCTTTGAAACAAAACCCCAACACAAATGTTTTTCTTTTAATCCCCTATTTTTTATTATTTGCTGAGGATGCTGTAATACACCTTCAGTCAAGCTGCACTATTTTCAGCAGACATCTCATAATCTTTTTCATCTAACCCCAAACTGGCACTATTCTAGGGAGTAGCCAGTTTCCAAGGGCAATATATGTCAGGTCTCTATAGAATTAAATAAAGGGAGAATTGGTAAAACGAAGGCGACAAGGGGAATGTAGTCATGTATGTCTCAGATCCAAAATGTATCACTCTTTTCTCAAGAAATGGGATAAGTCATGACTAAGCAACATAGTGGTGGAGGCATGCAAGGGCCAGGTCTCCAACAGACCCTCCTTCAATGTTTAAGACTCCTCAAGAGTTCACTTCTGATTCATCAAACTGATGAAAATACTAAGAATCTTTACAATTGCTTTTGCTTCAGTACCATTGTGGTAGGCAGAATAGCACCCTCCTCTCCCAAAACATTCACATCCTGCTCCCTCGCTACCATACATGGCAAAAGACTTCACAGATGTGATTAAGGATTTTTTTTTTTTTTTTTTGAGACAGAGTCTTACTCTTGTCACCCAGGCTGGAGTGCAATGGCATGAACCTCTGCCTCCTGGGTTCAAGCGATTCTCCTGCCTCAGCCTCCTGAATAGCTGGGATCACAGGCACCTGCCACCACACCTGGCTTATTTTTTGTATTTTTAGTAGTAACAGGGTTTCACCATGTTGGCCAGGCTCCAGACTGGTCTCGAACTCCTGACCTCAGGTGATCCACCCAGCTCAGCCTCTCAAAGTGCTGGGATTACAGGTGTGAGCCACCCTACCAACCTGTGATTAAGGATTTTGACATGGGAGATTATCCTGGGTTGTCTGGGATGGGCACGATGTAGTCACAGTGGTGTTTATAAGTGAAAGAGAATGACAGGTCAATCATTGTCAGTGATACGATGTGAGAGCAACTCGACTGGCCATTGCTGGCTGGGAAGACAGAGGAAGGCGCCACAAGCCAAGGAATGCAGAGGCTTCTAGAAGATGTAAAAGGCAAGAAAACAGATGATCTCCTAGAGCCTCCAGAAGGAACACAGCCCCACTGATACCTGATGACAGCCCAGTGAGACTCATTTAGGGCTTTTGCCCACTGAAACTGTAAGACAGTACACATGTGTTGTCCTAGGCCATGAAACTGGTGGTAATGTCACAGCAGCAAAAATTAATCTAATCACAATCATATCATGCCAGAGTTGCAGCTGAAAAGTACTGTATTCCAGGTTAGGATTAAAACCCGTCTATTCCATTTAGTAAAAGCTCTCTAACAATATTTATTAAACAAATATCTACAAAATATTTCAACTTTCATAGAACTGAATTTTCTTAGTTCCTTTTCTCAAGAGGGAGGTAAGTGTCAAACTCTAATTATATTCTATAGTTGGGTAAATATGGAGCAAGGTGTTTCTGTAAAACTTAAGGCACATAAAAAATATATAACAGACAGAAATGGATCTTTTGGTCTCGCATGGGTCACTCCAGTGAGAACTCAGCTGCTGTGTCTCACCAAGTTTTGGAAATAAACGCATGTCTAGATAAAACTCTATTTTTCACATATCCAGTTTCCGAGATACATTAGAAATTCAGCCTTCAGAAGTAGTTAGTACATTACTTAAACTAATATCCCCAAGAACTTAAATACAGTATTATACTGGCAGAAAATGGAGCTGTGAAACTTCATTCTTATGGCTTTCACAAGAGGAAAAGAAATAAAGACAGCTTTTACTTGAATTGTTCAGGTTAAGCTATTATTTTCTAAGGTGCATTTCAATGGCCTTTTTTGGGACCAGGCGTGCATTTCATGTAAAATGATCTCTGACTTAAAAAGGTTCTGGAGTGGGAAATATATATAAGAATCATTGGCCTCTCAGCGTAACATAATAATCCAGCCTGCTATCTCACTGCACAATACAATCCTAGGTAAGGTTGCTTGGAGCATATTTTCAAGCTCTATCTCTATTGGAATTTCTATGTATGCCAATTATGGATCAGCTGCAAGTAATCCAAGGTCCCCAGTGGTACCCTGTGAAGGAAATAAAAACAAGCTGGAATGGGTAGGGATCAAGACCATAGGGAAGATCCAGCTACAGCATTAGCTTCCGAGGAAGATGACCATTCCCCCAAAAGTAATGGGTTGGGAACATGGGAAGCATGGGTTCACTCCAGGATGGTTTTACTATTCAAAGAGTAGTATTCAAGTCTAACTGATAGATAGTATCTCTGAATGAAGGAAGTACCCCTTAGCACATGGGTAGTAGCTGCGCCTTCCAAGAAGGAATGTAATCCATATCCATCACATGGATTAAAGGAGAACAGCTTAAAGCTAGGGTAGGAGGAAATGGGGTAAAAACATATATAGCTCTATGGGGAGAAAGGGTTAAGCAGACTGCCATGGTGGTTGTTGAACTAGGGGGCAGCTCCACGCCAAGGAAGAAAGGCGTTGATTAAGCAGGACAAAATCTCTCTGCTGTATGGGTTCAGGGTTACTCAAGAGACCAGCAGTTCCTTGAGCAGCAACCAAACTTCAGACAGCTGAATTCTGTAACTCATGCATGATGGGTAAGGAACCCTGGATAAACTTCTTAGCTTGGCTCTGACTGGCTCGGGGACTGGCTGTGGCTGGTCCTTCCAGGTGAAAATCATCAGTCCTTGCAGACAGGCAGAGCCAAGGGCAGTGTGGGAGTGGCATTTCCAATAGTGTTGGCTTCCTCCACGTGGATCCTAATATTTTTCAGTAAGAAGTTGCGAGAATTTGAATTTTGCATTCCTTCTCCACTCTGAAAGCTGCTCTGTTCCCATCTCATGGATATTTAACTTTGCAATTCAGTTAAATGAGACTGAAATTTAAAATGGAAAAGTTAAAAGAAGTCTCCATCACATGTAATCCCCAGGTCTGGCCCTGCATTTGCTTAGCCCAAAAGAGTAAGGCAGACCAAGACAGATGAACCTGAGGGCATGGGAGCAAGGAAGGGAGGGGGCAAAGCGAACTCTGAACTGAATCAGAGCACATGCAAAGCACAAGGGTAAGCAAGGTCCAGCAGAGCCGATGAACCATCGCTGTTCAGGGCTCTCTGAAGACTACTAAAGAAAACCCAGCACTGCCAAGGAGGCCAGTGGAAATCCAGACAAGAGTCTGTTAAAGTCACAGCTCTTCTGAGACATCAAGCAGCCACCTTCCCCACTAACAGCACACACTTTCCCAGGGAGGGAGGCAGGGGAGCAGGTTGAGAGTGAGGCAGTCAACTCCTGGTGTCATTAGTGTGGAGAGACGTTTTGGTTCACTTGAAAGGTTTTAGCTTTCAGACCTGATACATTCCTAAACACAAGGAGGGCAAATTGCACACGTTAATCCACAATGGCAAAATGTATCGCAGTAGAAGTCTGCAGGGGGATTTCCTCATGGATCCCACTCCATGGGGGCTTGCGGGAAAATGGTGGAAGAATGTCTGCAAAGAGCTTGGACTTCACAGCCATGCGGCTGATTGGCAATCTTCTTGTTAACTTCTGAATGCTGTTTCACAGATTATCTTTTCTGTCCCTTCCTTCCACCCCTTAATACAGTCCTGATATGCCAGTGCTGGCAGATGGGGTCAGAAAGAGAGAGATAGATATAGAACTGGATGACCTCATTGTCAGAGTGTGAGTGGCCCTGGGGACCCACCAGGACTAAGGACTGATCTTGGACTTTGAGGACAGACAGGGCCTATGGCCCATGTAAGACCTGGTCACTGAGTTATAAGGAACAGGCCAAAAAATAGCTCCTTCCTTTTTTTAGTTTCCCTTTTGGCTGAGCTTACATCACCCCACCTGTCAGACTAAAGTGGTATGGAGCTTTGTAAATAAAAATGCCAGTTATGAAAACACCTGCAGCGATGATCTCAGGTGGCATCTCCAGGAAACAGAATGTGAGATGGAGATTGCATGCAGGTGGTTTATCAGGGAGTGCCATCCATTGGGGAGTGAAGGAGGCCAGACTGGGCAGTGGAAGAAGCTCACCAGTGATGCAGACACAAGCAAAGATCTCAGCTTAACCATTGGGAGCTCCGAGGCTGGGCTGGCTTTGCAGAGTTGTCCTGAATTGGGATGAGGCTGATAGATCTTAACACTCTGCGTGGTCACTCATTGAATGTCAGCGTCCAGGAGAGAAGGATGTGACCTCAGTCCTGGTGGCTTTCTTCAGGCCCATCCTGGAAAGGGGTCAGTCACCCTCTAACACAGGGAGAATGAAGGCTTGAGTTTGCAGGATGCAATCCAGGTAGTGTGCCACTGTGTCCTCTGCAGCCCTCACTGCATGGCTCTCATTTTCTGGCTTCATACACTACATTCTGGGAGCGGTTCCCTCAAGATACTGAGGGATCTTTTTTTCTGGAAGACACTTTTAAGACAAAAGTTAGTGGTGTGAACTACAACTCTTGTCAAAGCAGTTGATCTTGGAGGTATAACTGGTTCTCATCATTCTCCTTCTTTACTATCCATTCTAGACACCCCCATCTACTCTAGCTAGTGTCTTACTGGTTTAGATGGTTTACCTGGGGGGTGGTCATACCCTCATGCCTGAGTAACTTGGGTGCCTAGTCGCTATGCACCTCTTGAGTCATGGATGCTGTTCTTGTTCATTTCCCATCAAAGTGGGGCAAGAGTGTCTCAGGAGACATCCAAGCAGATCACGTGGTGCCACCCATATGTTTTCCAGCTCTTCTTCCTCAGTTTCTCCAGCTAGAATGGTGACTCCTCTCTTTGCGTGGCATAAGAAGTTTGCAGCAACCAGGTGGAAGCCATAGTCTGAGGTTTAGTGGGATACTTGCTATGTTCTGTGACGGATGCATTTCAGAGGGAACCAGGACCTCTGAATCACAAAACTCAGAGTTCTGAGGACCAAACCCACAAATCCTCCAAGTCAGGCAGTGACAGAAAGCAGGGCCACTCCTGCTTCTACTTCTCAGTCCCCAGAACCCTTCAATCTATCTAATGGTTTGCACACAGGTAGTTCACTGGGGAGTGTTCTCAGTATTATACTTGTGGGGGTGTGAAGGACTTAGAACTGGGCAGCTGGAGAAGGACCATGATATGGTCATAAAAAGCCTCAGCTAGTCCCACAGAGAACTTTGGGGCTGCATGACCCTGCAGAGCTATCCTGAATTGGGATGAGCAGACCAGACCTTTATACTTCTGCATTGCCATTTAACGGTTGTTGATTTAGGGTATACCCTGAATCCCGAAGGGTGACACCCCATCCTCGTTGGGTAACTTCTCCCTCTGTGGTTACTCTTCCTCTGACTTCCTTATCCTCAATCTTCTCATCTGTCTCCTTCCAGGCCCCTGACCAACCAGCCAAATATTTATCACTGTCTGTAAAGATTCTAACCTCAGATGACTACTTTTTTCATCCAAAATAGATACACAGGTGAATCATCCAAAACTCTGCCCCATGGTGAGAATTTCCAGCTTACACCTACATGCTGAACTGATACATCCATGCACCAAATGTGACCTTTACTCTCCGTTGTCAGGTGGTCATAAGAGAATCCCCCAAGTGGCTGAAGGAGAAGCACCAGTTTCTCAGTGGATGACACAGGGATCTGGGCCACCTGCTCATGCATCTTACTTATGCCCTGTGGTCCTGTTTGTGCCAATTCTCAGATACCCCACTTCTACCTTACTAATGACAGAGGGTGCAAGAGTTAACATAGTCCTGGGAAAAGATCACATAATTCTCTTGTCTGTCCAAAGTGATTGTGAACTATTTCTGATCTTCCTTTCTCACTAGAACAACCCCCTCACATTATCCATATTAATAGCCACATACTGTGTGTCAAGAGCAAGTTGATCTGTTATAGCAAAGATGTCACATGTTGACAAAATTTGTAAAATTGTGGTTGAGTTTACAGTAATCCACTGTTTCACTCTTCAAGATCTGTCTGCCTTTTGTAGTGAGGCAGACTGGCTCATTAGAGGGGACATGATGGGGACAACTCTCCTCCTCCCCTGCATCTTTAGGTCTTTAAAAATTGTACCAGTCTTTGACATTCATTGCCGCTTGGTTGCTGTGATAGTTAATTTGGGGTGTCGATTGGATTAAGGTCTATCCAGATAGCTGGTAAAGCATTATTTCTGGGTATGCTTGTGAGGGTGTTTCTGGAAGATGCTGGCATTTGAGTCAGTGAACTAAGGAAGAGACACCCTCACCCAGTGGGGGTGACACCATTCAACTGGATGAGGGCCCAGATAGGACAAAAAGGCAGGAGAAAGGTGAATCATTTCTCTTTCTTCTGGAGCTGGGACATCCTCCTTCTCCTGTCCTTGGATATCAGAACCCCTGGTTCTCTGGCCTTTGTATTCCAGGACTTCCATCAACAGCACCCAGGTTCACAGGCCTTTGGTTTCTAACAGAGTTACACCATTGGCTTCCTCGGTTCTGAGGCCTCCAGACTTGAATGGAGCCATGCTGCTGTCTTCCCCGGTTTTCCAGCTTACAGAAGGCACAGCGTGGACTTCTCAGCCTCCATAACCATGTGAGCCACTTCCCCTGATAAATCCCCTCTCACATATGTATAGGCACATCTATTGGTTCTCTCTCTGGAGAGCCCTAATACAGTTGTGAAGTTGTTTTCTGTTAACTGTCTTGGCCAGTAGGTGAGGAGATGGTTTTCATTCAGGCTTCCTTGCATTAATAGCTCTTACCCCACAGCTAAGGAGCAAGCATGGGTGTTTTGTCAATCACTGTTTACATCTGTTCCTATTACCCATTCCAGATCTGGGGAAGAGACTTCCTGGTGGATCTGTGCATCAGTAGACACACTAAGAGACAGATCTGACCAGCACCTCACTTACAGTCTGGACTCCATGCACCTGCACTTTAACAGGGGGCCTAGATGGCACTTCATCTCCCCAGGTGTCAATATCAGCTCATACTCTGTGTCCAGCTGTCTCTGAATATTTGCATATTCCCTTTTTCTCAGTGTATGAGTACACAAGTTCTGGAAGAAGCATGTTCCAAGGACTTTCTGGCCTTGCATAGCATATCCTCTCCAACATGCCTGCTTCTCTGAGTCTTTTGGTCCTGTCTCTGCCATCTTCCATGGTAGTTCTGACACTTCCACTTCATACGATATGAGCCATCTATTTCTCCAAGTTCCAAGAGACATTGTAGCAGCCTTTAGATTGTTTTCTTGGGGTCCTCGTCAGAGTGTTACATTCTGTATCACGGGAGAGGATTCTCATATCCCTAAACTCTCCCTTGTCCAACTTTCTTTTCTGTCTAGGATGCAGAACTCACAGGGCCAGTACTAGCAGTAGTACCCTGGCTTTTACCAGTACATGTTAGCTAGGTCCTGCAGCCCCTTCCTAGTGTAGCCTTCTTCTCTTCCCAGCCAAGTCATGTTGTGACTCAACCCTAGTCATAAACCTGTTGATCAGGAGGGAAGCTGTGAGTGGATTTGGGGGAGGAAGGGCATGTTGTCTTGTAAAGCAGAGACCTCTGTGCCATGTTCAAGCAAGGGAGGGGCATTAGCCTTTAACAAGGAGCAATGGGCCCCAGCTGTGGTCCCAGAGGGTTCAGAGGAATCTGGAAATTCCCATGTTTCTATTACATCAACCCAGATACACCTATCCCAGGGTTCAAGGTCCCACTCCCGGCCTTAGCATAGCAGACCTGTCAGGGGTAAGAACGCAAGCTTCTCTAGAGCTCTGCTACTTTCATGATTAAGCCCTTGGCCTGTTCCTCAGTTTTTCAGCCCTCCATCTGCAAGAGATGAGTCTCTTTACACGCTGTGAATGAAGCCTTCTGGCTTCCCCTTTTAGCCTTTAGTTTGTGATTTATCACTCTTTGTATCAACTGTTGCAGGTCTGGATCCATGAGAAACAACATCTGAGACAGATTTGCCCACAAAAAGCTTATTAGGAAGTGGAACTGCTCTGGGGATCATCTCTTGTGTGACAGTGAAGGAAACAGAGTTGGGCCAAGGGAGACGATGAACCATGATGTGACCACAACAGAGGCCTCATGGATCCCGTGGGGAGCTCTGGAGCTGGGATGGCCCTGCAGGGTGGTTTCAAGTTGGGATGAGTGTGGCAGGCCTCTGGCAGTCACCCAGTAAGGGTTGTTCCTAGGAAGGAAGCTTAACCTTGGTCAAGGTGACTGACTCTCTGTAACCCAGAACAAGTCCCAAACAAGGACTTAGATACGAGACGTTGGCCTTTGGGAGATGGAATGAATGCTTGAGCTGCTAGGGGGATCTAGACAGAGAATCATGAGATCGTCTGCAACAACCTACCTAACACATAGAGAGTTTTACAAACCTTAACTGCATAAGAAGTCATCGTTTTCAGATCCTCAGGTAAAATTTAGGTGAAATACATTTTTGCGAGCCTCAATTACACCACATCTTGAGTTTTCTAGGGGCCTTAGGTTTCAAAACAAACCAAGATCTTTTTTTTTTTTCTTTTTAACATAGACAACAAAAGGGGTCCATGTGGCATTTGGAGCAGATGATCCCAGTGATGCTCCTGTAAATGTCCCCAGAATTTCAACCCTCCTGTCTACCCTTCCTTTGCTACGTGGAGCTGAAAGCCACAACCGACTCTCTAAGCAACTCAACATGCTAATAGCCCCATGGACACATACATATGTTCTCTGAGCCATGCTGAGTCATGCTTTCATGGTCCTGAGCCACCCATAGCCATCCACTATCTGCAATGGGTCTGTAGACAACACACTGATTGCCCCCAGTGCAAAGAAGCAGCATAATAAGCACAGCCCATTCCTTAGCAAGGAAAAGCAGTTGAATTTCACGCAATGAAGACAAATTGGTCATAAACTCTGCAAGCCACAGAGGTTATTTCAGTTGCTAAATGATTAAAGTCTCTAAGCTCTGGAGTGGTAATAAAGAACACCAGAGAAGGGGGCTGGGTTTGTGATGCCGGGGGAAGGTGCAAAAACGTCTCTCTTGAGACCATGCCAGAGTTAGCCCACCCCATAAAAGAACCACAGATAAGTAAGACATCATTAATAAATCAATGACAGGAAAATGAAAATGGAAGCAGATGAATCAGCCAGCGGATCGGCTTGTAGATGAGAAACAGCACATCTGTTGCTGCTGTTGGTGCATTAACAAATAAGTCTGCTGGATCAGATGGTCTTTCACGCTAATACTTGGAATAATGAAGCTTCAAGAGCGATTAAACCATAAATCAATTTTTAAATGTATCTTGTACCTCCCCCAAACAACAGGAGGCATATTTTTCCTCGCTTTGAATTCTTTTTGGCAGGCATCAGAAGGTGCAGGGATAAAGAAAATGCTGCCTCATTTTGGCTCTGCTGTGAGGTACAGGCACACAGCTAATTTAGAGTTTAGCCTCATGCTTTGACTCTTATCAGCTGAAGGCACTGAGCTGTGTGCTTCATCGATATGTTAAGTCCAAGCCAATGCATTTCAGCCCACGCAGTACCCACTGTCTTCTTGTCCAGGACAGCTTGGTTCTAGTGCCTGTTCCTCCAAGCAGCTATTGATTTACATTTCATTTTGTTATTTTTGAGGACTTCAGCAAAATAAGGAATTGAGGTGGTAAAACATTTCTCTCCTTTGAAGCATAACTTTTTGTTTTCTTCTATACTGATAAAAGTTGCTTCTCTCTAATGGCAGAGTGGCCTGGTTTTAGGACATTAAGGATGGACATGAATGGTTAATTTGGCAAATTCTACATCTATGTCCAAAAGGAAGAGATGTGCTCTCTGCATATTTTTTATTTAAAGATGTTGGGACAATAAGGAAGGTAAAAAGGGAAAGGTTCAGGCTAGGAAAGGCAGACAAGGCCAGAAAGGACATAGGGTCACAGATCAGAAAAGGAATTTAAGTTTTGCTCCAAAATTTCTCTGAAAAGCAGAAAATCCTGCGAACTGCCCAATAAATGAGTTCTTACTGAATAAGACAAGTAGGGGAAGAAATAGGAAGAAAGAAGGAAAAAGAAAGATATGTAAGAAGATGAGTGGAAATGGTGAGAGGAGAATCCAGGATGAGGCAGAGGGAAACCAGGCCGTATTTCCTCTCAGCGCACAACCCTCACTCCACGTTACACCTCCTAACCAGCCAGGGACAGTAGCACTCCAAGGAAGTAAACTATCTTCCCTTCTTCTTCTTCTTTCCCTTGAAACACAATGGCTCTTTCAGGAAACAAGCAAACAAAGCCAGGAAGAAGCTATTTTGTTTCCCGTGTCGCAGAAAACAGGCTACCCTTGGGTCAGTAGATAGGGTATTCAGAGTTCATTTAGAAAAGTCAGCAACACCCATGCTTGGTGAGAAGATGCCAAAAAAGTTATAGCAAGTGTAAACTTTTATGTTAATTAATGAGTGACAAGCAAATAAAACCATCAAGGCTCATACAAACATTTCCAGAAATAAGTACAAAGTTAGACAGAGGCTGTCTTTTTTTTTTTTTAAATCATTGTAGAACCTGACAATATAAACTTTTCATATTAGATATTACCTAGACACAATTAGAATCCAAATCAGTAGAAAAATTCCATGGCCACCTGATAACTTCATATGAAGATATCTGAAAAATTTAGGGACAAATGATATCCTATAAACCAAGGTTTCTCAAACTTTTATGTGCCTACAACTATCGGAGGATCTTCTGGAAATTCAGATTCTATGGAAACACTTCTGGAATGGTAGAATAGACTTTTCTGTAAGAAGCAATAAAAGTCCTCGCATAAATAGTCAAAATCAATTTTTTTCAGAATTGTGGAAATTAGCTAAAGGTATACAGCACTCCGAGCTGCATTTCTTCAAGAGAAGCGGCTGAATATTGGTAAGAACATTAAGCTTTGTGGCATTCTAGCTTGTCCTATCCTCATTCCCTTCTCCACAGTTCCATAACAGTCTTGAAAGTGAACAGCCTCACAGCCATAGTAGCCGTAAAAACCAGCAGCCTAGCAGTTACTGAAGGAGGAAGAATGGGTTTGGAGCTTAAGTCTAAAGACACTCAAGATTCAAAAACAAATAAGTTAAAGGTAAAAGGAAGGAAGAAGATTTGCTATACAATAGTAACCTAAAGAGAGTTGGAGTGGCTATAATATTAATAGAAAAACAGACTTT
This sequence comes from Cebus imitator, assembly GCF_001604975.1. Lineage (NCBI taxonomy): Eukaryota > Metazoa > Chordata > Mammalia > Primates > Cebidae > Cebus > Cebus imitator. The sequence goes on from NW_016107385.1 coordinate 7,491,332, forward strand.
AAGACCATTATTACTAGAGATAAAAAGAACATTTTATAATCATAAAATGGACATTCAATCAGGAAAACATAACAATTACAAACATGTATGCCCCTAATAACAGAGGCCCCAAATACATGAAAGAATAACAGAATTGAGGAAGAATTAGATGATTCAGCAGTAATAGTTGTAAATTTCAGTATCTCACTTTTAATAATGGATAGGCTGATAAGGCAGAAGATCAACAAGGTAATGGAAGATTTGAACAACACTATAAAACAGCTAAACGTGACAGAACTCTATAGCACGCTCCACCAAATGGCAACAGAACACACATTGTATCAAGTGAACACTCAGCATTCCCAAGAATAGAACACGTTAGGTTATAGAAAGAAGTCTCAATAACATCAAAAAGATCGAAATCATACAATCTTCTGTGACACAATGGAATGAAATTAGAAATCAATAATGGAAGAAATTTTCAGAAATTCATAAATATGTGAAAATTAAAAGACACACTTCTAGATAACCAATGACTTAAAGAAGAAATTACAAGGGAAAAAAACCAATACTTTGGGATGAATACAAGAAAACCACAACATATCAAAACTTAGTCCATTTTGGTTGCTATAATGCAATACCACAAATTGGATAGAGTTTAAGCCACAGAAATTTATTTCTCACAGTTCTGGAGCCAAAACAGTCTTGAAAAAGTAAAACAAAATAGAAGGACTCATACTCGCTAATTTTGAAACTTATGACAAAGCTCCAGCAATCAAGAAAGTACGGTACTGGCATGAAGATAGACTTAGAGATCATTGAAATGAATTGAAAGTCCACAAAGAAGCTGTTAATTAATGGCCAACTGAATTGTGAACAAAGTGTCAAAGCAATTCAAGGGAGGAAGAATAATATTTTCAACAAATGGTGCTAGAACAACTGGATAGCCACATGCAAAAGAAAGAAGTTGGTCCCTTTCCTCATGCCATATACAAAAACGAACCCAAAATAGATCAGACAAAAATGGAAATACTAAAACTACAAGTTTTTTTTTTTAACTTTTAGTTTCAAGGGTACATGTACAGATTTGTTAGATAGGCAAATTGTGTATCATGGGCACTTGGTGTAGAGATTATCTCATTACCCTGGTAATACGCATAGTACCTGATACGTAGTTTTTTGATCCTCACCCTCCTCCCACCCTTCATCATCAAGTAGGCTCCAGTGTCTGTCATTCCCTTCTTTGTGTCCCTGTGTACTCAGTGTTTAGCTCCTATTTATAAGTGAGAAAATGCAGTATTTGGTTTTCTGTTCCTGCATTAGTTAGCTTAGAATAATGGCCACCAGCTCCATCCATGTTGTGCAAAGGATATGATCTTGTTCTTTTTAACGGCTGCATAGGATTCCATGCTGTCTGTATACCACACTTTCTTTATCCAGTCTACTGGTGATAGGCATTTAGGTTGATTCCATGTCTTCACTATTGTGAATTGTACTGTGATGAACATGTGTGTGTATGTGTCTTTAGAGTGGAAAAATTTATATTCATTCCTTTGGGTATATACCTAATAATGGGATTGCTGGAATGAAAGATAGTTTTAAGTTTGAGAAATCACCAAACTGCTTCCCACAATGGCTGAACTAATTTACATTCCCACCAGCAGTGCAGAAGTGTTCCATTTTTCCTGCAACCTTGACAGCATCTGTTACTTGACTGTTTAATAATAGTTATTCTGATTGGCATGAGTTGGTAGGTATCTCATTGTGGTTTTGATCTGCATTGCTTTAATGATTAGTGATGTTGAGCATTTTTTTAATATGCTTGTTGGCTTCGTGTGTGTCTTCTTTTGAAAAGTGTCTGTTCATGTCCTTTGCCCACTTTTTAAAGGAATTGTTTTTTGCTTGTTAATTTGTTTAAATTCCTTATAGATCCTGGATATTTGATTTCTGTCAGGAGCATAGTTTGCAAATATTTTCTCCCGTTCTGTAGGCTTTTTTACTCTGTTGATAGTTTCTCTTGCTTTGCAGAAACCCTTTATTTTAATTAGTCCCATTTGTTAATTTTTGTTTTTGTTACAATTGCTTTTGGCATCTTTGTCACGCAGTCTTTGCCAGGGCCATTTACAGGATGGTATTTCCTAGGTTCCATTCCAAGGTTTTTATAGTTTTAGGTTTGACATTTAAATCATTAATTTACCTGGAGCTGATTTCTGTATATGATGTAAGGAAGGGTCCATTTTCAATCTTCTGCATATGGCTAGCCAGTTATCTCAGCGCCATTTACTGAAGAGGGTGTTCTTTCCCCATTGTTATTGACTTTATTGATGATCAGATGGTTGTAGATCTGTGGCATTCTTTCTTGGCTCTCTATTACATCTCATTGGTTTGTGTCTATTTATGTACCAGCACCATGCTGTTTTGATTACTGTAGCCTTGTAGTATAGACTGGTAGTATGATATCTCTGCCTTTGTTATTTTTGCTTAGGACTGTTGTGGCTATTCATGCTCTGTTTTGCTTCCATGTAAGTTTTAAAATACTTTTCTAATTCTGTGAAGTGTGCCATTGGTAGATAGATAGAAACAGCAATGAATCTGTAAATTGGTTTGGGCAGTATGGTTATTTTAACAGTATTGATTCTTCCTATCCATGAGCATGGAGTGTTTCTCCATTTGTTTATGTCAAATCTGATGGTTTGAACAAAGTTTTATAATTCTCACGGTAGAGATCTTTCACCTCCCGGTATTTGGCTGTATTCCTAGGTATTTTATTATTTTTGTGGGTATTGTGAATTGGATCATGTTATTGGTTTGGCTCTCACCTTGGACATTGTTGGCATATAGAAATGCTACAGATTTTTGTAGATTAATTTTATATCCTAAAACTTTGCTGAAGTTGTTTATCAGATGTAGGAGCTTTTGGGCAGAGACTATGGGATTTTCTAGGTACAGAATTACATCATCTGCAAACAGAGACAGTTTGACTTCCTCTCTTACTATCTGGATGCTTTCTGTTTCTTTCTCTTGCCTGATTTCTCTGGCAAGGACTTCCAGTAACATGTTGAATAGGAGTGGTGAGAGTGGGCATGCTCTTGTCTTGTTCTTGTTCTCAAGGGAAATGCTTCCAGCTTTTGTTCATTTAGTATGATGCTGGCTGTGGGTTTTTCATAGATGGCTTTAATTATTTTGAGGTATGTTCCTTCAGTGTCTAGTTTATTGAGGATTTTTAACATAAAAAATGCTCAATTTTATCAAGTTGTCTCTGCATCTATTGAGGTTATGTGGATTTTGTTTTTCGTTCTGTTTATGCAATGAATCACATTTATTGATTTGCATATGTTTAACCAAACTTGCACCCCAGGGTTAAAGCTATTTGATCATAGTGGATTAGATTTTTTATGTGCTGCTGGATTCCATTTGCTAGTATTTGGTCGAGGGTTTTTGCATCTATGTTCATCAAGAATATTGGCCTGAAGTTTCCTTTATTTGTTGTGACTCTGCCAGGTTTTGGTACCAGGATGATACCAGTTTCATAGAATGAATTAAAGAGGAGTTACTCCTCCTCATTGTTTTTTGGAAAAGTTTCAGTAGGAATGGTACCAGCTATTCTTTATTTGGTAAAATTTGGCTATGAATCCATCTAGTCCTGGGGTTTTTCTGGTTGGTGAGCTTTTTATTACTAATTTGATTTCAGAATTCCTTATTAGTTTGTTCGAGGATTCAGTTTCTTCCCAGTTTAATCTTGGGAGGTTGTATATTTCCAAGAATTTACCCATTTCTTCTAGGTTTTCTAGTTTGTGTGCATAAAGTCTCTGAGGATTTTTTATATTTCTTTAGGGTCAGTGGCAATGTCTCCTTTGTCAGTTCTGATTGTGTTTATTTAGATCTTCTCTCTTCTCTCTTTTTTCTTCATTAGTCTAGCCAGAAGTCTATAAATTGTATTTATTCTTTCAGCAAACTAACTGTTGGATTTGTCAATCTGTTGTGTCTCAATTTCCTTCAATTCAGCTCTAATTTTGATTATTTCTTGTCTTCTGCTAGCTTTGGGGTTGGTTTGCTCTTATTTTTCCAGTTTCTCATGGTGTGATGTTAGGTTACTAACTCGAGTTTTTGTTTTTGTTTTTCTTTTTACAGGGTCTCACTCTGTTACCCAGGCTGAAGTGCAGTGACATGATCTTGGCTCAATGCCACCTCTGCTTCCCGGAATCAAGTGATCCTCCCACCTCAGCCTCCCAAGTAGCTGGGACTACAGGCATAAACCACCATGCCCAGCTAATTTTTTGTAAAGATAGGGTTTTGCTATGTTGCCTAGGCTGGTCTTGAACTCCTGAACTCAAAGCAATCCACCTGCCTTGGTCTCCCAAAGCATTGGGATTACAGTGTGAGCCACAGCATCAGGCCCTCTAACTTTTTTATGTGGGCATTTAGCACCATAAACTCCCCCTTTTAGCACTGCTTTAGCTATGTCCTAGAGATTAGGGTATGTTTTATCTTTGTTCTCATTAGTTTCAATTTCTTGATTTCTGCCTTAGTTTCATTGTTTTCTCAAAAGTCATTCAGGAGCAGGTTGTTTAACTTCCATGTAATTGTATGGCTTTCAGTGATTTTCTTAGTATTACTTTCTATTTCTATTGGACTGTAGTCTGAAGGTATGGTTGGTATGATTTTGGTTTTTTTCAATTTGCTGATAATTGTTTTATGGCTGGTTATTGTTTGGTTTATTTTTGAGTATGTGCCATATGCAGATGAGAAAAATTTATATTCTGTTGTTTTTGGGTGAAGAGTTCTGTAGTCTGTCTGGTTCTGATATGGTTTGGGTCTGTGTCAAATCTCATTTCGAATTATAATCCCAGTATTGGAGGTGGAGCCTGGTGGGAGGTGATTAGGTGATCATAGGGTTGGGCTTCCCCTTTGGTACTGTTCTCATGATAGTGAGTGAGTTACCATGAGATCTGGTTGTTTAGAAGTGTAGTGCACTGCACCTGCCTCTTCCTCCTGCTCTAGCATGTGTAACACATGCCTGCTTCCCTTTTGCCTTCCATCACAATTGTAAGTTTCCTGAGGCTCCCTAGCCATGCTTCCCGTACAGCCAGCAGAACCATAAGCCAATTAAACCTCTATTCTATATAAATTACCCAGCCTCAGATGTTTCATTTTAGCAGTATGAAAATGGACTAATACAGGTCCATTTGGTCAAGTGTCGATTCAGGTTCCAAACATCTTTTTGTGTTTTCTGCCTCAGTGATCTGTCTAATATTGTCCGTGGAGTGTTCCCACTATTATTGTGTAGTTATCTAAGCCTCTTTGCTGGTCTCTAAGAACTCATTTTATAAATCTGGGTTCCACCTTGTTGGATCCGTATAAATTTAGGATAGTTAGGTATTCTTGTTGAATTGAATGCTTTACTATCATGTAATACCCTTCCTTGTCTTTTGTGATCATTGTTGGTTTAAAGTCTGTTTGTCTGAAATTACAATATCAATCTCTGTTATTTTCTGTCTTCCATTTGCTTGGTAGGTTTCTCTCTGTTCCTTTATTCTGATCCTATGTTTATCATGAATGTAAGATCCTCTCTTAAAGACATCATACAGTTAGATCTTGCCTTTTTATCAAATTTGCCACTCTGTGTCTTTTAATTGGGATATAAGCCCATTTACATTCAAGGTTAATGATATAGGTTTGGCTGTGTGCTCACCCAAATCTGGTCTTTAATTAGAGCTCCTATAATTCCCATGTGTTGTGGGAGGGACCCAGTGCGAGAAAATCTTCACAAACTATGCATCTGACAAAAGACCAATATCCAGAATCTACAAAAAACTCAAATAAATCAGCCAGAAAGAAACCAAATAATCCCATCAAACGGTAGGCTAAGGACATGAGTCGACAATTCTCAAACACACACACACACACACACACACACACACACACACACACACGGCTGGACCACAACAGCTCACACCTGTAATCCCAGCACTTTGGGAGGCCAATGTGGGTGGATCATTTGAGGCCAGGAGTTCGAGAGACCAGCCTGGCCAACATGGTGAAACCCTGTTTTTACTAAAAAATACAAAAATTAGCTGGGTGTATTGGTGCATGCCTGTAATCCCAGCTACTCAGGAGAATCACTTGAACCTGGGAGGTGGAGGTTTCAGTGAATGGAGATCACACCACTGTGCTCCAGCCTGGGTGACAGAGTAAGATTCTGTCTCAGAAGAAAAGGAAGATATACAAATGGACAAAAACCTATTTTAAAAATACTCAACATCACTAATTATCAGGCAAATGCAAATCAAAACTACAATGTGATACCATCTTACTCCTGCAAAAATGACCATAATTTAAAAATAAAAAAATAATAGATTTTGGCATGGATGTGGTGAAAAGGAAACTCTTTTACACTGCTGGTGGGAATATAAGCTAGTACAACCACTATGGAAAACAGTGTGGAGATTACTTAAAGAACTAAAAGAAGATCTGCCATTTGATTCAGCAATCTTACTACTGGCTATCTACCTGGAGGAAAAGATGTCATTATAGCAAAAAAGACAATTGAACATGCATGTTTATAACAGGACAATTTGCTACTGCAAAAATATGGAAGCAGCCCAAATTCCCATCAATCAGTGAGTGGATAAAGAAAATATGGTACATATATACTATGAAATACTACTCAGCCATAAAAAGGAATGAAATAGTGGCATTCACAGCAACCTGGATGGCACTGGAGACCATTATTCCTAAGTGAAATAACTCAGGAATGAAAAACCAAACATTACATGTTCTCACTTATAAGTGGGAGCTAAGCTATGAGGATGCAAATGCATAAGAATGATACAATGGACTTTGGGGACTCGAGTGAAAGGGTGAGAGTGGAGCAAAGGATAAAAGACCACACTTTGGGTACAGTGTATACTGCTCAGGTGATGAGTGCACCAAATCTCAAAAATCACCAGTAAAGAACTTATCCATGCAACCAAAGACCACATGTCCTTCCAAAACCTATTGAAATATAATTTTAAAAGAAAGTGAAAAGACAATAGCAAAAACATACCATCAACCCAGGTGCCCATCAACAGTGGACTGGATAAAGAAAATGTGGTACTTATACACCATGGACTACTACACAGTCATAAAAGAACAAAATTATGTTTTTTTGCCATGACATGGATATAGCTAGAGGCCATTATCCTAAGCAAATTCTAAGTAACAGGAAACCAAATATCTTACATTCACACTTATAAGTGGGAGCTAAGCATTGGGTACACATGGACACAAAGATGAGAATAGACACTGGAGACTCCAAAAATGGGGAGCGAGGGAGGAATGGAAGGGCTGAAAAACTACCTATTGGGTACTATGTTCACTACTTGGGTGACGGGATCATTAGAAGCCCAAGCCTCAGCATCATACAGCTAACCCATGTAACAAATGTACACATGTACCCCCAAATCTAAAATCTAAAAAGAAAGTGAAAAGATAATGCACAAAATGGAAGGGAATATTTGAAAATCACATATCTATCATCTATAACAAATCCTTACCATGCAATAATAAAGAGAAATAACTCAAAATTGGGCAAAGTACATGAATAGACAATTCTCCAAAAAAGATATATAAATGGCTAGTTAGCACATGCAAAGATGTTCAACATCATTAGCCATCAGTGAAGTGCAACTCAAATATATAACGATATACCATCTCATAGCCACTAAAATGGCTATCCTCTGCCCTCTCTCACCACTCCTATTCAATACAGTATTGGAATTCTGGCTAGGGACATCAGGCAAGAGAAAGTTTATAAAGACTATTCTAATAGGAAGAGAGGACGTCAAATTGTCCCTGTTTGCAGATGATATGATTGTATATTTAGAAAACCCCATCGGCTCAGCCCCAAATCTCCTTAAGCTGATAAGCAACTTCAGCAAAGTCTCAGAATACAAAATCAATGTGCAAAAATCACAAGCATTCCTATACACCAATAATAGACAGAGAGCCAAATCATGAGTGAACTTCTGTTCACAATTGCTACAAAGAGAATAAAATATCTAGGAATACAACTAACAAGGAATGTGAAGGACCTCTTCAAGAACTACAAACCATTGCTCAAGGAAATAGGAGAGGACACAAATAGATGGAAAAACATTCCATGCTCATGGTTAGGAAGAATCAACATCATGAAAATGGTCATACTGCCCAAAGTAATTTATAGATTCAATGTTATCCCCATCAAGCTACCAATGACTTTCTTCACAAAATTGGAAAAAAACACCTTAAACTTCATATGGAACTAAAAAAGACACCACATAGCCAAGTCAATTCTAAGCACAAGAAAAACAAAGCTGCAGGCATCACACTACTTAACTTCAAACTTCATTATAAGGCTACTGTAATCAAAACAGAGATATAGACCAATGGAACAGAACAGAGGCCTCAGAAAGAATGCCGCATGTCTACAACCATCTGATCTTTGACAAATCTGACAAAAACAAGCAATGGGGAAACAATTCCCTATTTAATAAATGGTTGGGCTGGCTAGCCATATGCAGAAAGCTGAAACTGGATCCCCTCCTTACACCTTATACAAAAATTAACTCTAGATGGATTAAAGATTTGAACATGAGACCTAACACCATAAAAACTCCAGAAGAAAACGTAGGCAATACTATTCAGGACATAGGCATGGGCAAGGACTTCATGACTAAAACACCAAAAGCAATGGCAACAAAAGCAAAAATAGACAAATGGGATCGAGATAAATGTAAAAGCTTCTACACAGCAAAAGAAACTATAAATAGAATGAACAGGCAACCAACAGAATGAGAAAAAATTTTCGCAATCTACCCATCTGACAAAGGGCTACTATCCAGAATCTACAAAGAATTTTAACAAATTTACAAGAAAAAAACAAAAAACCCCATCAAAAAGTGGGCAAATGATATGAACAGACACTTTTCAAAAGAAGGCATTTAGGCAGCCAACAAACATATGGAAAAAAGCTCAACATCACTGGTCATTAGAGAAATGAAATCAAAACCACATTGAGATACCACCTCACATGAGTTAGAATGGCGATAATTAAAAAATGAGGAGACAACAGATGCTGGAGAGGATGTTGAGAAATAGGAATGCTTTTACACTGTTGGTGGGAGTGTAAATTAGTTCAACTGTAGTGGAAGAGAGTTTGGCGATTCCTCAAGGACCTAGAAATAGAAATTCCATTTGATCCAGCAATCCCATTCCTGGGTATATATACAAAGGATTACAAATCATTCTACTATAAGGACACATGCATACATATGTTTATTGCAGCACTGTTCACAATAGTAAAGACTTGGAACCAACCCAAATGCCCATCAGTGATAGACTGGATAAAGAGAATGTGGCACATATACACCATGGAATACTATGCAGCCATAAAAAAGGATGAGTTCTTGTTATTTGCAGAGACATGGATGAAACTGGAAATCATCATTCTCAGCAAACTGACACAATAACAGAAAACAAAACACCGCACGTTCTCACTCATAAGTGTTGAACAATGAGAACACATGGACACAGAGAGGGGAACATCACACACCAGGGCCTGGTGGGTGCAGGGCTAAGGGAGGAATAGCAAGGGGTGGGGGGATTGGGGAGGGATAGCATTAGGAGAAATACCTAATGTAGATGACAGGGCATTGGATGCAGCAAACCACCACCATGGCTCGTGTATACCTATGTAACAAACCTGCACGATCTGTACATGTATCCTAGAATTTAAAGTATAATAAATAAATTTTAAAAATAAATAAAATAAAATGGCTGTCCTCAAAAAGATAACAAGAATTGAGACAAATGTGGAGAAATTGGAAATACAATATAGTGAGGCACTTTGGAAAACAGTTTGGCAATTCCTCAAGTGGTTAAACCTAGGGTTACCATATAGCCCCACAACTTTACTCCCAGGCATATGTATATATCCAAGAAAAATATAAAAACACATGTTCACACAAAAATTTGTGATAAATGTTTGGAGCAGCATTATTTACAATAGCCAAAAATTTGAAACAACTTAAGTGTCCATCGACTGATGAATGGATAAATTTTAAAATGTTATGTCCACACAATGGAATATTATTTAGTCATAAAAAAGAATGAAGTACTGACTTATAACAAAAATGAACCATGAAAGCATACACCAAGTGAATGAAACCAATTACAAGACCACATATTGTATAATTCCATTTACGTGAAATGACTGGGACAGGCAAATCCATAGAGACAAAGTAAATTACTGGTTGCCTAGAGCTGAGGTAGATTTGGAGAGAAGTTCAGAGGGGCTGCTATTGGGTGTAGGGTTTCTTTTTCAGGTGATGAAGATGTTCCAAAAGTGACTGCATTATTGGCTCTAAAGCTCTGTGAATATACTAAATGCCTTTGAATTGTGTACTTTAAATGAGTGATTTTTAACTTCAAATGTCTTTAACACATTTAAACAATTTAACAATTTGTTAAACTTTAAATTTGTTCCTGTGAATTATATTTCAATATAAAGCTGTAATCTGGGGGGAGAAAACACAATGAGAGAAAGAAAAAAGTGAGGATGGGAAATTACTGGCATATTCCCAATTCTATTACTAAAAGAAAGCAAGCAGGATGGATATTTGTGAACACCTAGACTCTGCCACACCCCCCATCTCCACCACGTCCTGCTCTCTGACATAGCCTTCATGTGTGCAGATCAGGGAAAAACTCCCCAAACATTCTTCCTATGCTGCTCTGACAGCTAAACATGACCATTTCCCAGCAGGCACTGCTCCCATCTGCTGCAAATTGCCTACCATGGAGTTTACCTATTCTTCTGCGATACGGTTTTGTTTACTCAAAATAGAAAGGCCATGTCCTGACTTAGTGTGGTATCCCCTTTAGCCTATATATAATGTCCTGGCCTATACAAAGCAGAGCCTATCCACTTCTGAGGGAAATACGTCTTTGAAAGAGAAATTTACTCCAAGTTTTTGAGGGCTTAAGTTAGATGCTCTGTGGATAACTTTCCCTGGTATCAAACTCTCCATTTCATGTCATCTTTACCACACTTTTTCTTTTTTATTGAGACAGGGTCTTACTCTGTTGCCCAAGGCTGGAGTGCAGTGGCATGATCTCAGCTCACTGCAACCTCCGTCTCCTGGGCTCAAGTGAACTTCCTGCCTCAGCCTCCCAATTGGCCAAGACACTACAGGCACATGCCACCACATTCACCTAATTTTTGTATTTTTTGTAGAGACCGGATTTTGCCATGTTGCACAGGCTGGTCTTGAACTCCTGAGGCTCCTGGTGTGCTAGGATTACAGGCATGAGCCACCACGCCTGGCCACCACACACTTTCAATGACCTTCTACTTTAGGGTGAATTCTTTAGAATTCTTTAGCATCCTAAAGGGGTTTGGAGGGTCTCCAGCTTAATAAATAGCTCCGGGGCCTTTACCAGTTTATAACCTGTAGGGCCCAAGAAGTCTCTGTGCAGGAAAGCCTAAAATCCCTTCCTTCCAATGGTGAGTCCCGTTGTATTCTTCACTACACTTATAAAAGGAAGTTTATTAGGTGTCAAGTAAGGGCTTGTTGATCTATTGATTCAGCCTCACTACAGAACTGAGAAAATTCAGTCTAAAAAGAAGTGAAATCATGCATAAAGCCTGCACTATAGGGTAGTGTAGAGGGTTCACCAGGGTGCCTCAGCTGGCCCATTTGATAAATGAAGATGTTATTTTTGAAGTGTATGAGCATCTCCAGATAAATGCTCGTAAGTGAGAAAATGGATTCAGCACCTGACTATCTGAAAGTGGAAAGAGTTGACAGAAAAGCATTCCTTCTCTGAAGTCAGGCTTCCCTGTAAAATGGGGGAGAGGCTATTTTTCAGCAAGCTCAGGGAAAGAACACAGGCAGAGAACTAAGTTGAGAAGGGTAAGTTCATGGCTCAACAGACATCCTCTTCTGTACTTTTACTTTCTCTTCTTACTTAAGCAAAGTTGAAATGATTTCTTGCTGAGCTTGTTTTTCCAAAGTATTAGCTAAGGTGGTTGGTAATTGGGATACATTTGTTCCTGTTAAATTCAGGATTTCATGAAACAGCTGAATTTAAACTAACCTAAGTGTGATATATAAAGATCTTTAGTGTTCTTCAACCCAGGCCATTATTAAACTTCCTGGAATATGGAAAAACAAAACCAAAAGAATTAAATAAACTTGCATCATGTTGTAAAGTCCATTTGCATTGCACATACCAGCGGATCATGCTTGGGTGGGGTTTTCTTCTATTTCTTGATTTATTTCCTTTACTAATGACCTCCGTACTCATTAGAAGTTGTTAGCACATTACAAAGACATTATGATGCACCGATAGGTGTACATTTGTCCCATATTTAATTTTATTCCAGAGAGTAAATGCTCAGGTTTTCCTTCATGCTGGTTTTCTTTGTCTACCAGCACAATCTGGTATTTTGCAAATAAAACAATCAGAGATAGCTTCACAGGAGTACAACCTATGTAACCACACAGGGCTCCATGTTTAGAAAGTCCCCAGACTTGGAAGGATCACGTACTTAGTTTAATGTTCTGCTGTCATTACTTCCAAAGAAATTCATTTCTTTGGAGAGCCATTCTCTCTGTGGTTTTAGGTTGATATAAGTGACTCCATTTTGGTACTGATAACTTTCACATTGTCTTGAGATTCTCAATAATTTTTGAACAAGGGGCCACATATACTCATTTTGCACTTGGTCCTGAAAATTCTGTAGCTGGTAGTAACCATAGTACTTGGAATTTCAGTTCTCACCTTTGATCATTATCAGCTCTGTGACCATAGACAAGTTTCTGAACCTCTCTCAACTTCACTTTCGTCAAATGTTAAATTTGAAAGAACATCTGTCTCAGAATTGTAAGAATTAAATAAGATAGAAAATGCACATGGTTCTAGTAACTAACTCTTATTAATGGTACACTCTGTGCCAGGCACCATGTATGCAGTTTACATAGATCAGCTCATCAATTTCTTGCACCTGTGGATGATGATCAGCCAATACACCGTTTGCACTTACAGGATTTTTATAGCCAGTGTCCATTTCTCACTGGTCCAGCCTCCATTCTAGTTGGTTGGTGACGGTGGTGATTGTGGTTATCACCACTTCTCTCAATGCTCTGTGCAGCTGGTAGAGCTTCATATCAGGGGTACACGATGTCAGTATGTCCTATCTAGTGGTGATGTTTACTTTGATTATTCAGTTAAGGTGGTATCTGCCATGTTTTTTCCACTGTAAAATTTTCATTTTTGTTTGTAATAGACAAATAGTTTGGCGACAATACTTTGAAGCTACAAGTATCCTGTTTCTTGTTAAACTTTGGTCCACTGATTTTAACATCTGTCAGTGGATCCTGCCTACAATTGTTACTGTTTAATGTAATGTCTGCCTAGTGGTGATGTTGTACTTTCTGCATCTATTCTACATTTATTAATTGCAACTCCTCTGTAAGGAAAAGCTGTCCTATCCTTTTCCCCTATTTATGTATTTATTCATTTATTTATATTAGTATGGATATTTATTTTATTTTATGGGTTACAATCCGGTATTATTATTTTGTTGCTCAAATTGTTCTTGATTTGCCCACTGGGACTGCCTTCACATTGGCTACTATGTGCTTTTGTCATGCCCCGTCCTGTTTTGAGCAATTCCTTATTTTCTGGGATGGCAGCATGTTTCAGGCTCATCGTCTGCTTTCCTCGCCCTAGCCCTGGAATCAGCAACTTCTCCAAGAAGCTCTGGTTCCTCTTATTGGAGAATAAATATCTTGGATTTAAAATGTAAAAGATGAACTCAAATATAAAAATATATTGTGGGCGCATATTTGGGTCATATAGTTTTTCACGTTGGAACTTCTGATACAGGTCACAGAGATAGCAGGAAAGGTCAGATCAACTCTCTGCTTTGAATTTCTAAACACATGCTCTAAACATGTACCAGAAACAATAATCTTAAAGGAAGAGATTTTTTCATTACTCAAGCCAGAGCCAAGTTTGGCCCGGACAATAGAATTTTTTTTTTAATTAATAATTTTTTATTTTTAGAGCAGTTTTAGGTTCACAGCAAAATCGAGGAGAAAGTACAGAGTTTCCACATAGTTTCTAGCCCAGCATACACAGAACCGTCTCCAATACCGGCACCCCTCACCAGAGTGGTACAGTGGATGAACTTACATTGACTATACTATAGTTTATTCATTCCCCTACTTAAGAACATTTTGGTTGCTTTTAAGTTTAACAATTATAAGTAAAGCTACTATCAACATCTGTGTGCAGGTTTTTGTATGGACGTAAGTTTTCAACTCATTTGGGTAAATAGCAAAAAGTGTAATTGTCGGATCACATGGTATGACTATGTTTAGTTTTGTAAGAAATTACCAAACTGTCTTCCAAATGGCTGTATCATTTTGCATTTCCACCAGCAATAAATGGGATTTTCTGTTGTCCTGTCTCACCAGCATTTGGTGTTCTCAGTGTTGTTTCACATTTTGGCCATTCTAATAGGTCTGCAGTTATATCTCAATGTTGTTTTAATTTGTGTTTCTCTGATGAGATATGATGTGGAGCATCTTTTCATATGCTTATTTGCCATATGTATACCTTCTTTGATGAGAAACTTTCTCTGCTTTATTTTTTTTTTTTGCGATGGAGTCTCGCTCTGACATCCAGGCTGGACTATGGTGGTGCCATATCAGTTCACTGCAACCTTTGCCTTCCAGATTCAAGTGGTTCTCCTGCCTCAGCCTCGCAAGTAGCTGGGATACAGGTGCATCCCACCACGCCTGACTTCAGTATTTTTAGTAGAGACAGGGTTTCGCCATGTTGGCTAGGCTGGTCTCAAACTCCTGACCTCAAGTGATCAGCTGCCTTGGCCTCCCAAAGTGCTGGGATTAGAGGCATAGGCCACAGTGCCCAGCTTTGCCCATTTTTAATTGGGTTGTTTGTTGAGCTTTAAGGGTTTTTAGTATATTTTGGATAATAGTACTTTATCAGATGTGTCTTTTGCAAATGTTTTCTCCCAGTCTGTGGCTCGCCTTCTCACTCTCTTGGCATTTTCCTTCACAGAGAAGTTTTTAATTTTAATGAAGCCCCGTTTATCAATTATGTCTTTCATGTATCATGCCTTTGGTTTTGTATCTTAAAAGTCATCTCCATACCCAAGGTCAATTAGGTTTTCTTTTATGGTATCTTATAGGAATTTTATTGTTTTGTGTTTTATATGTAAGTCTATGATGCATTTTTAGTTAATTTTTGTGAAGAGTGTAAGGTCTGTGTCTAGATTTTTTGTTTTATGTAGATGTTCCAGTTGTTCTAGCACAGTTTGTTCAAAAACACTACATTTTCTCCATTGAATTGCCTTGGCTACTTTGTCAAAAATCAGATGACCAACTATGCAGGTCCATTTCTGGGATCTCTATTCTGTTTGCCTCTTTATCTATTTTTTCACCAAATGCCACATTGTCTTGATTACTGTAGCTTTATAGTAAGACAATAGGTTTTTAAGAATACAGTACTCACCAGGCTGGTTTCTTAAAAGCAGTCCAGGCAGCATGGTGCAGCAAAAATACAGGAGAGGCGATGGGGCCAAAGAGGGCTTTCACAGCTGTCTAACTCCCCAGTACACCCACAAGAGGATGTTTGCCTTACTTCTGGATGTATCAAGGAAGTGATATAAAGGGGCCCAGTGGATCTGAAGGAGCTTTCAGTTGAGATGAGGGGTACACAGAGTATATGGACATGCTAATCTGATACCAAAGAGGAGCCGGTAGATCAGATGGTACAAGCAATATCTCAGTGAATGCTAGTCCATAGTGAAGGCCAACTCCTCCTTCCCATTGCTAGAAGCTTCAGCCTCCCCTGCCACTTAGAAAGTCCATGGAGAAAGTTGGGGAGGGCACCTAAATACATCAAGTTTTACAAACTTTACAAGTTACCAAAAAATACAGAAAAAACTGACGTATTTTAACACACTTGTTAGCTTGGGTTTTGAAAGTCTTACTAGGTCAGATGCAGTGGCTCACACCTGTAATTTCAGCACTTTGGGAGGCCGCGGTAGGTGGATTGCCTGAGGTCAAAAGTTCGAGACCAGCCTGGCCAACATGGTGAAACCCCACCTCTACTAAAAATACAAAACTTAGCCCAGTGTGGTGGCGTGCACCTGTAATCCAGCTACTTGGGAGGATGAGGCAGGAGAATCGCTTGAACCTGGGAGACAGAAGTTACAGGGAGGCAAGATAGTGCCATTGCACTCCAGCCTGGGCAATAGAGTGAGACTCAGGCTAAAAAAAGAAAAAAACAAAAAAGTCTTACCTGCTGTAAGATTATGAAGTAAACTTAATGCTTAGATATCAAACGTAAACTGAATGAGGTTACTTGCATATCTGAGTTCAGACTTCTAAGAGCATGGAAGGCAGCAGAGTTCTCTTGAGGGGCAGTAGGGCCTCTTTTTTGTTTTTTGTTTTACACATTCTAGTTGTACTAAGTAGGAAAGGTGTACCCCCATCCTACTCCAGGTAATCTTATTAAAACATTTGCTCCAATTGTATTGGGTCATGGCTCATTAGATGAGAACATTTAGGTTTTAGAAGTCCACATCATCTAAGGTCAAGCTTCCAATGAAAGTAACATGGAGGTGATGCAATTATACTGATTTCTGAGCAGATGGCTGTTTTCTAGAGGGAAACAGTGCATAAAACACACAAATAATGCAAGACTTAAGAGAGAAATTCTTCATGGCAATCATGACTGTAAAATCAACACAAAGGGACTAATTCACAGAATTGGTAAAATATTTAAAAGCATTACGGAAAATAGGAGGTAATTGCTGCTCTGATGGGGCATTCTGCCTGGACTTGGAGGCATAAGGGCATAGGATGGGGTAAAGGTATACACCTTTTTGTATGTATATATCTCAATTCACAAACCCAGGTATAGGAGTTAATACTAACAATGACCCTCTTCTCTTCCAGACAATAGAAATTTTATTTCATTCATTTCCAGGTACCTGCCTTTCCCCTTTGATTGAATCTCAGTTTGAGGGTTACACAATGCCAGTGAATGAAGGTTAGGAATGGGGGGCATCTCATCTGAGCTGGCTTCACTTTTCACTAGCATAGCCGCTTAGACGGGACAGGGACACCTGCTGTCACTGCCAGTCATCCCTTGTATCAGACCATACCACAGCAACTCTGGATCTGTTTTTGAGTGGAGATCCCTTGATGCCTCCATGCCATTCTGGGATCACAGAAAACTTGGTGGGGCCATCCACAGCCATGTATCTCTTCCTTGGTACTCTTGGGTACCCACAAAATTCCACTGTCCAGTACCCCAAACTCACCATTCACAGGTCTACTCTGAGATATTTTCCAACTTTTAGGAGGGCTGGGGATTATCCAAGGTCCTGAGTAACATGCTACCACAGGAAGAAGCATCTGCTGCTCAGGTCTGGAGACAGAAACACAGACACACCCACCCACACACCCACACACACCCACCCCCACCCCCACACACTCACACTCACACACACACACACACACACACAGGCTTCACACACCACTGGGAGTGTCCAGCCAGATACTTAGTACTATGAGGTGGGCTTTGAACCCATCCATGCTCCAAAGGAAGAGACACCTTTCCCTAATTCACACGTCCATTCTCCCTCCTTCCCATCCAACGCTGCCTCCTCCTCACGCCCACACGTTATTACGTAGAATGACATTATTCATGGCTATCAAGTTAAAGCACTGTTGATAACGCTCTGATTAAAAACAACAGCACAGTCCAAGGGAGAACATGATTGTCTATGAAATGTGATTCATTCATTTAGACATGGCTCATGATGACAAGGACACACCCCCCAGGATGAAGCTCTGCCCTGTACCAAGCCTACCTGTGTGTCCGCACGCCTCCCAAAATGCTTCACGCCATCATTGCACCCACAGAGACCGACAAGAGGACTCTGAAGGACTCATGTGTCTCCCATGCTGTCTGAAAAGGACTCCCATGTCTCCTAGGAACCAAAAGTCATAACAAAGTAGCTTTTCATTTGGAGAGCACACAACTTTTTCAATATACACAGCTAAAACGGTCCATGCTTTAAGTGCTTTAGCTGTTTATTCTGAAATAAATAGCTGTGTATTCTGAAAAACTTGTCTAGCACTTAACGCTCGGACAGTTTTAGCTGTGTATTTTCAAAAAGTTGTCTCTCTGTGCCATAGCTAATGAAGTCAAAATGAGGGGTCTGTGTCCACTTGAGTTGAGCATTCTTTTAGTAATAAAGGATTCCGTTCTATTGGAATTCTTTAGAACGGATTCTCATTCTTGTCAATCAACTGTCCATTTTCTCTGCTAATTTCTTGGAGAGGTAACAGACTTAATCCAAAACCATAGGTGTACGAAAGTCCAGATTGACAAGTATACTCAACAAACCAGGCACTGAGCTGGAAAAGGGATCATTTCCCAGTGGGCCTTAAGGCCCACAGCAATCCCTGTCCAGAAATCGAGAAACAGAGACAGAAAGTCACCCGCCTAAAACTTGTCACTGGAAAGTGTGTGGCCGACTGACTGGCACAGGGCTGGAAATCAAATCCAAATCTTCAGACCTCTAATTTCAGAGGGTGCACTGCCTCCCCCAGGCCCAATGTTACACTTAAATGGCTTCACAAGAGCTCTACTGGATTGAAGTCAACATCAAAAGACATTAGATTCCATCGGCACCGT
>NW_016107385.1:7510514-7564107 GCF_001604975.1 Cebus imitator
AGGGCTGGGGATTATCCAAGGTCCTGAGTAACATGCTACCACAGGAAGAAGCATCTGCTGCTCAGGTCTGGAGACAGAAACACAGACACACCCACACACACACCCACCCCCACCCCCACCCCCACCCCCACACACTCACACTCACACACACAAGGTCATGAGAATAGACAGCCGTCGTTACTTGGGGGTCTTGTCTCCTTTCTAGAGTATACCAGGAAAGGTAAACACAGGTTTCCTTTGTACTACAATTCCAAAACCTATCTGGAGTTCCTGTTGTGGAACATTCTCCCTGGCACCTACCAGAAAGACAGCTGGGTGCAGGCTTTTTCATTCAGGACTTATTACCATCTAAGATGGGGGTGTTCAATCTTTTGGCTTCCCTGGGCCGCATTGGAAAAAAAAGAATTGTCTTGGACCATACATACAATACACCAACACTAACAATAGCTACTGAGCTAAAAAAATTTTAAAAATCTCATAAAGTTTTAAGAAAGTTTATGAACATGTGTTGGGCAACATTCAAACCTATCTTGGGCTGCATGTGATCCACAGGCTGTAGGTTGATCAAGCTTGATCTAAGCTCTCATTTTCTTCTCCAAGCTTTCTCTGTTTTCTTGGTTGGTTGATGAAGGGAGCTTGGGGCACATTTCAGTCTAAAGGAGGGAGAACATGTGGATTCAGGAAGCTTCTTTTTTATTATTCATCACTTCTCTCACATCTATTGTAAACACTCCAGTTCTGTTCTCCCAAGATCAAGACTTTAAAATCTACAAAGCTAATAATGGACTCATTTTGTGTTATTTGCTTTCTTCCCAGTTAATTCCTTTCCTGAGGTAGTGATGCTGACATAGGTAGAAGGATCATGGGTTAGAAGAGGGGTGAAAAACTACGCATACATTCTAGCCACACATACACTACTCTGTTTCCACAGCATCATCCCCGTCAAGGTTAGCTACAGCCTGCAATGTACACTAGGAAAAAAATCAAACAATGTGGACTTAGCAACTGGATTAATAGTGGAGTCAGCTCAGGAGATCTTACCTTCAATTCTTTGGTTCATTCTCTAGTCTTATTCTTCTTGGAGGGCTCCACGTATTATATTTTAGAGACTGGGACTTCATCAATCAGAGATCATTGCTAAAAGGAGTTCAATCTTTTTCTTGTCTCCTTTCACTTTGCCTCTTCTCCTTTCTCTCTTTTCTTCCTGCCTCTCCATTTTGCTTTCTCTGCTCTGCTCTGTCCTTCCTCTCCAAAGGCAAATCAAAGGACATGATTCCAGGACCTTTGCAACAGATTCTCATTTGTTTTGTTGGTGAATTTATTGTTCTGTCTGACATCTGTGGCCCCAGCATCATATCCAGTTAGTGCCTCCTTTCACCTTTGATAGTGTTCAGATTTGAATGATGAATTATATGGCCACACTAGTCATTACAGACCAGCTCATCCTTAAAAATATTTGACCTCAGTTGAAAACTGAGAAAAGACCCAAATAAATAAAATCAGATTTAAAAGGAGATATTGAAACCAAAACACAGAAATTCAAAGGATCATTAAAGGTTATTATGAGCAACTATATGTCAATAAATTGGAAAACCTAAATAATGTAAATTTCTAGAAACATACAACCTACGTAGATTGAATCATGAAGAAATCCATATTATGAACAGACCAATAACAAGTAATGAGACTGAAGCCAAAATAAAAATAATCTCTCAGAAAAGAAAATCCCAGAACCTGATGGCTTCACTGCTCAGTTTTAACAAACATTTAAAGAAGAACTAATACCAATTCTACTCAAACTATTCCAAAAAATAGAATAATAGGGAGTACTTCCAAACTCATTCTATGAGGCCATTATTACCTTAATACCAAAACCAAAGAAAATACACCAAAAAAAGAAAACTACTAGTTAATATTCCCCATGAACATTGATGTAAACGTTCTCAATAAAGTACTAGGAAACTGAATTCAACAGCACCTTAAAAAAATTGTTCACCATGATCAAGTGGGATTTACCCCATGAATGCAAGAATGGTTCAACATATGCAAATCAATCAATGTGATACATTGTATCAACAGAATGAAAGACAGAAAACATATGATCATTTTAATTGATGCTGAAAAAACATTTGATAAGTTACTAATTCTTCATGATAAAAACACTAAAAAAACCTGGATATAGAAGGAACACACCCCAAGAGAATAAAAGCCATATATGACACACCCACAGCTAGTACCATACTAAAGGGGAAAAAACTAAAAACTTTTCTTCTAAGATGTGGAACACGAAAAGGATGCCCACTTTGACTGCTGTAATTCAACATAGCACTGGAAATCCTAGCTAGTGCAATCAGATAAGAAAAACAAATAAAGGGCAACCAAATTGGAAAGGAAGAAGTCAAATTAACCTTGTTTGCAGATAATATAATCTTATATTTAGGAAAACTTAAAGATTCCACCAAAAAACTATTAGAGCTGATTAACAAATTCAATGAAGTTGCAGGATACAAAGTCAGTGCCATTTCTATATGCCAACAGCTAACAATCTAAAAAAGAAATCAAGAATGTAATCCTAATTACAATAGCTACATGTAAAATAAAATAGCTAGGAATAAATTTATGTAAAGAAGTGAAAGATCTCTATAATGAAAACTATAAATCGATATGATAAATTGAAAAGGACACAAAAAATAAAAGATATTTCATGTTCATGGTTTGGAAAATTAATATTGTAAAAATGTCCATACTACCGACAGCAATCTGTAGATTCCATGCAATCCCTATCAAATTATCAATGACATTCTTTACAGAAATAGAAAAAATAATTATAAAATTTATATGGAACCACAAAAAACCCAGAATCACCAAAGCTATCCTGAGCAAACAGAACAAAACTGGAGGCATCACATTATCTAACTTCAAATTATACAACTGAGCTACAGTTACCAAAGCAGCATGGTAGTGGCATAAAAACAGATACATAGACCCATGGAACAGAATAGATAACTCAGAAATAAATTTATACATTTATATTGAACTCTTTTTCAACAAAAATGTGAAGTACATACACTGGGGAAAGGAGAGCCTCCTTAATAAATGGTGCTGGGAAAACTGTATATCCATATGCAGAAGAATGAAACTAGTCCCCTATCTCTCGCCATATATAAAAATCAAATCAAAATGGATTAAAAACTTAAATCTAGGACCTCAAACTATAAAACTACTACAGGAAAACACTGGTGGAACTCTTCAAGACATTTAACTGGGCAAAGATTTTTTGAGTATACCCCACAAGCAATGGCAACCAAAGCAAAAATAGATGAATGAGATCACATTATGTTAAGAAGCTTCTACACAGTGAAGGAAACAATTAACATAGTGAAGAGATAACCTACAGAATGAGAGAAAATATTTCAAAACTACCCATTCATCAAGGGATTAATAACCGGAATGTGTAAGGAGTTTAAAATACACAATAAGAAAAAAATCTATTAATATTAGGAAATAGACAAAAGATCTGAACAGAAATTTCTCAGAAGAAGACATACAAATGGCAAAAAGGTACATGAAAAGGTGTTCAACATCATTTATCATCAGAGAAATGCAAATCAAAGACAATGAGAAATCATGTCATCCCAGCTAAAATGCCTTTTATCTAAAAGACAGGCAAGAATGAATGCTGGTGAGGAGGTGATAAAAAGGGAACACCTGTACACTACTGGTGGTAATGTAAATAAGTACAACCCCTGGAGAACAGTTTGGAGGATGCTTAAAAAACTAAAAATAGAGCCACGATATGATCTAGCAACCCTACTACTAGGTATACACCCAAAAGAAGGGAAATCAGTGTATTGAAGAGCTATCTCTACTCCCATGTTTATTGCAGTACTTTTCACAACAGCCAAGATTTGGAAGCAACCTAGGAATGGATAAAGAAAACGTGGAACATATACACAACGGAGTACTATTCAGCCATAAAAATGACATCCTGCCATTTGCAACAACATGGATGGAACTGGAGACCATTATGTTAGGTGGAATAGGTCAGTCACTGAAAAGACAAACCACATATTCTCACTTATTGTGAGCTAAAAATTAAATCAGTTGAACTCATTCTACTCTCTTGGATATAGAGAGTAGACTAATAGTCATCAGAGGCTGGGAAGGATATAAGGAGAAAGGAGAAGAGGAGTTGGTTGATGGGTACAAAAATATAGTTAGAAGAAATAAGATCTAGTATTTGATAACACAGCAGGGTGACTACAGTCAACAGTAATTATACATTTAAAAATAACTAAAAGAGTATAACTGGATTGTTTGTAACACAAAGAAAGGATAAATGCTTGAGGTGATGGATACTGCATTTACCCCCATGTGGTTATGCACTGTATGTCTGTACCAAAATATATCAGGTACTCCATAAGTATATACACTTTCTATGTACCCACAATTATAAAGGAAAAATTGGGCTTCAAATAGAGCTAATAGTACACAATGTGAGATGGTCAAACAGAAGCCTGGGCTAAGTCTCATTGGAGCCTACAGGGTTAAGTCAGAGTTGGGAAGCTTTGGTTGTCAGACCTTGGTGGGAGCACCAGCTATCAGTGGGCTTGGCCTTCAAGTCCTGCTCTGAGGTGTGTGGATCTCTTTGGGAGTACTGAAGGATGGAGTTGGAATTGGGGGAGGAGCAGAAAAAAATGTTGGAGTGCCTTCCAGTCTTCAGCCTTGACAAATGTCAGGTTATCCAGGAATGAAGCTGGAACATAAACAAGGAGATCAAGAGAGATCCTGGCCAAGGAGCTGTGTCTTCCCAGTGGATAGGGTGGGGAGCTTTAAATCGGACTTTGCTCTTCTCTTAAAGGACTGCATTGGGTAAGCTTTGAGAAGATATATTTATGAAAATGAAAACTCTTTATGTAGCCTAAATAATTCATGAATTAAGAACTATTCTCTAATTACCATAAGTTATCTTTACAAAAGAGGGGAACAACAACAAATATGTATTTTTAAAAAACTGGATCTTTCATCTAACATGTGTGAATGATAATAATCAATAGCTCTTAATTGAAAGCCATAGATTTGAAACCAAATTACAGCAAAATCTAGAATCCATACTATGTAGCAGATACACCTTTCTAGTTATGTTTAGCTTAAACTATTTGGGAGATAGTTTGGCAGTGTTCTGAGCACTGGAGACTTTGAGCTTGGAATAAAAAATTTACATTAGAAGAATCCTCAAAGTGAATGAGAATTTGTTATGTATCAAGTTCATTATTCTTCAGGTTAAGGGCTATACAGACTATATACAAGAAACCATTAATAATATTAAAGCCATTGAGGACATTTTCACAGTTATATTGAAAGAAGAGGCTGGATCAGTATAGGGGAGTTATTTTGTCTTCTGACGCCATTTCTTCGTGTGGTCCAATGAAATGTCTTTTGAAGAACAAAGAGTACATGTAGCCTACTACCAACAGTTGTTAAAGTGATTAGTGTGGCTCTCTTAGTGATATCAAACCTGGATTACGCAATACCCAAACTGAGTCACAGTTAAATGACCAACCGGAGCTCACCTGCCACCAGAACAATAAAGTCTCCTAGAATCTCATCAAAATGCTTTTCTTTTTATAGGGATTAAAAAAAAAATAAGCGAAGGTGATCTTAGCTAGAGATGGAAACGAAAAAAAAAAAAAAGACTCAAAAGAAAGAAACTATGATATTGGCTCTTAAACTTTTAGCATAAAAATATAGACAAGCATAACTGTGGTCGAAGTCAAAAAGGCCCATTCCTGGGCTCCACCTGCAGAGATTCTGAATCCAGATTAGAATCTGGACCCAGGAATCTGGGTCTGATACAGCTGCTGTACTGGTTTTGGTGATTGGTTGCCAAATGAAAAATCTTGTGGTTTGGGGCTGGAAGTGAGAGGAGGAGATGATGAAACCTCAGGCCTTCTTAGCCAAAGCTTTGATGGCTCTGTTCTATCAGACAGCTGCGCATGTCAGGGTTGAGGAAACATTATCTGTCTAAAACAATTAACTGGTTTGTGACTAAATGGGGAGGCTCTTCGGTGTTATTCACCCAGAGCTTTCTTAGGGAAAGAAAACAAAAGCTCATGACCACAGCCTGGGGTCTGCATCTGCAGAACAGCACCATTCCCACCAGGACTGAGAACTGAGATGTTATTCTCCCCCAGAAACACGAGCAAGCTCTGCTGAGCCCAAGCCCTCCATGACATTAGTCTTGCCTCTTGCGCCTTTATTTTTTCCACATGAGCCTAATTCATTATCTAGTTCCTTTTAACAGAGCATTTGATAATTCAGAGAGGAGTGGAAGACCTCTTTGGGAGCATAGACAGTAAGATTTTTGGATCCTGTTTATTTTATAATTTTGCATGTAAAAAACAGGCAGCCTTTTTAAAAGCAGAAAAATAGATGAAACACATATCATCTATTTTTCCCCTCTATGTTCATTCTTCCCAACAGAGTTCACATTAAAACTAGAGAAATAATATTTTTATAATCCCCAAGCGGCGGGCACAGCTAACAGGCAGTGGAAAATGGCATAAACACTCCCCACCCACCAATACATCCACAGGCCACATGGCGTGTACACCCCACAACGCACACTCTCACACCCTCCAACTGTTTCACATTTCTTTTAAAAATGTGCCTTTTTACTTTCACACACATTCTCATGTTCTCTCACTCCCGACTTTGTAATGAAGCCCACTTTTTATTTGGTCAGGATCTTAAGGATTTTACCACAAGACGATCAGATTTCATCATACAAGATGCTCCTAGTGAAAGATCTCTACAATAAAAGGTCTCAACACAAACAAATATGATGCAACCTTCTGATGAGTCAGCCCCACTCTGCAGATGGTCTGTGTGGGCTTAATAAGCAGGTTCAGGCTGAAGACCTTGGATATACAAATTGGCTAAACAAACATCAATTTGTCTACCAAAGTGCCTCTGAATCACAAATGAGTAAAATCAAGTTGTCTTGGAATCTGAGTTATTTGGCTTTAAACTTGGCTAGCGGCACCATTAACTATTGATCTGTTAATTTACAACGGTTTAGAACAAGTCTCTGATGGAAGGTACTAGAGCTTTGACCAGAAAGTCAATAAGCCTTTTATAAAACAACCTTACCCATGTATTATACATATGCTCACTGGCAAGACTTCATCTGGGGCATTTCTCAGTCTGGCTTACATTCACTGACTATTCATAATATTGAAAACCTCCTATTAAACCCAGGGCATTTAAATTTCTAATTATCTGACCATTATACATTACCTTAATACTGATGACTCAGTACTCTGTGCCTCTCTAATGCGCTAATAAAAAGGGAGGGCAAATGATTTTCATATGTTCCCTTTTCTAGGAAATGAATCAGACACTTTTGCTGCAATGCTTGTGTTCAAAGTTTATTTTAAAACCAGAGTAATTGAAAAACATTTCTCTATTTGGAAAATCTAATGGAAACGTTCTTATGCTAGAGCAGAAACATGGGTAAGCTTAATGGGGCAAGCGATGGAAGGACCACAGTGATTTGAAACTGGAACAAGCAAAGAGAAATGCACTGTGTGTCCTGGGCAGCAGGTCCTTAGCAAGTGTTTGTTCTCGCTCAGCCTTTCCTTCATTTTCACAGTCTTACTTTTCTTTTGCCCACAAGACTCCGTGTCTCTTTGTTGACAGGAAGCCATCCAGGGTCTAGCTTTTTATAAGCCAACAGTCCTGAAAGATTGACTTCCATCATTACCATGGTTTGGACAGAAGCTTATTTCACTGGGCTGAAGGCATTCTGCAAGTCGGAGGAGTATGCGCATGACAAGCAACAGGAGTTTTTGCACATCTGGAGGCTTAGTTCCAACATGACCTTAACTGTGCCCTCAGCGCCACGTTCATCTGCTCAGTGTAGTCGGCAAATGAGCCTCTTCTGTGGACCACTGATCTTTGAGAAATCTTTTCAGATAGTTTATGAAAAGATGATGCAAATTATTAACAAATATATGAATAAAAAGCCTGTGTTCTCATCAGCAATTAAAGGACAGCAGGTTGAATCAAAATTAAGATATGTGTGTGTGTGTTTGAATAAATTTGAGAAAAACCTTTAATGATTACAATGCTAGTGTTCCAGTTAGAATGCTTAGGCTGCAATAACAACCCCCAAAGCAAACTTCTGAAACAGTATGTGTAATATACCATTTCACATACAAAGAGGTCCCAGGGAAGGGCAGCTCCTGAGTTGGTTAATTTGGGGCTCGACAGCATTAGCATCTCTCTTCCTTCACTGGTTTTACTTTCAGGCTGTAATGGTTCAAGGTGTATGTGCATACACAACCATGTGCTACACACAAAAGGAGACTGTTCCTTTCTGGTCTATGTTTAAGAATAAAAAACATGTACCTAGTAAACATCACAGTTTATCTCATTAGCCAGAATTGGGTCACATGCCCGTCTCTAAACCAATCTCTGGCAAGAAAAATGAGATGAGTAAATTTGGCTTAGACTGATAAGAATTTATTCTCAGAGGAAGCATGGACATCTGAACAAATCAAGTCTCTAATAACAGGGCAAAGGGGGAAATAATGAGTCTTGGGTAGGCAACCTGTAGTGTCTGCTCTGGCTGCCAAGGATATAGCGAAATGGGCCACATGCAGCTGGTAGATATTCTGGAAAGTAATTTTGCATTATATACTAGGATACCTAAAAGTGTCTATATACTTTGACAAAGTAATTTCACTTCTAGAAATAAAGCTTATGGAAGGTGAGCCCAAATGTAGATAAAGCTTTGTGCTCAGAGTTGTTCATTGTAGCACTTTATAAGGGAAGGAAGGAAGAGGGGAAGGAAGGAAGGAAAGAGAGAGGGAGGGAGGAAAAGGGAGGCAGACAAACAGAAAGAAAGAGAAGGAAGGATAAGATGGAAGGAAGGATAAGATGGAGGGAGGGGAAGGAAGGGAGGGAGGGAGGGGAGGGAATGGAAGGAGGAAGGGGAGGGAAGGGAGGGAGGGAGGGGAGGGAAGGGAGGGAGGGAGGGGAGGGAAGGGAGGGAGGGAGGGGAGGGAAGGGAGGGAGAAAGGAAGCAAGGAAGGAAGGAGGGAAGAGAGGGAGAGAAGGGAAGGAAGAAAAGAAAGGGATGGACAGAAGGAAGGATCGAAAGAAGGAAGGAGAAAGGACGGACGGACAGATGGACAGAAGGAAGGAAGGAAGGAAGAACTTAAGAATCTAATAATAAGGAGTTAAATGATTCCAGTACATCTGTTTGATTAACTACTCTTTGGTATTTTATTTTAATATATCTATTTTTAGAGATAGGGTCTCACTACCTTGCCGAGGTAGACTTGAACTCTTAGGCTTATGTGATCCTACCATGCAGATGGGACTACAGCTGTGTGCCATACCACATGGATTCTCCAGCATTTTAAAACAATGTTTACAAAGAGTTTTTAAGAATGCGGCAAAATGCTCATATTACAGTGTTAAGCAAGGAAAGCAGGATGTGAAGTTGTATATATAAAACTCTATGTAAAATATTAATAACAACGATCTTCTTAACATCCACTATGAGCTGCGAACTTACACACTGTCTCCAACCCTGACAACAACTCTGAAATGTAGGTATTCTTATTTCTGGTTTGCAAATGAGGCAACTAAAGCTAAAAGATGGTCAGTGGGTTTCCAGAGGCACTGAGATATCAAGTGGTAGAACAGTGGATTTGAATCTGGGCCTCTCTGGCTGTTTGGAACACAGTCTCACAGTTGAGAAGCAAACTTCTTTCTTTCCCCTTTGTTCTGTTCTACCTCCTCTGCAGCTGATGGATATGATGAATAAAATATCCTCAAGTTCGTCTACATGAATATGTCATGTTTAGGAAGTGTAAACATTCACAAATATTTAGTGAAGTGCAATTGAATAAGGACAATGGGAAATGAGAGGGGCCAGGGTGGGGCAAACAGATAGGAAAGTGAGAAGGGGGAAAGACAGGTGACTGCAGTGACTACTGAGAACTTGGAAGAGACTCTCTGATGTCTCTTTCAGCTGAAATGGTTCTCCAAGGGCCTCGTTCAGTACACAGGCCTCATGGTCAAGGACGATCCACACCAATTCACCAAGACCCTCTCTCAGGACTCAGATGTTTATTTAGATGTTGGAGCCCAGTCTGATTCACATGCTAATCAGAAATCTCTTCTACCAGGGCCTGCCCCATCAGGAGAGGCAGGTGCATTTATGATCGCAGGAATAAAGGTAGTGATGGATACATCTGTGAAAGAAGTGGGTGGGGAGCCCACACATTGGAAGTCATACATTGTTTCATAGAATAAAATTCACAGGCCCAAGAGAAGGGTCTACTTGCAACTAATAAGTGAAAAACTATGAAATAAGGAGAAAATAAAAGGAATGACTATCTTCTGACATTTGCTTCTGTGGTTTTTCACTTCAGTGCTACCTCTGCTGTTAAGAACCCAGTTGTGTACAATGGCTGAAGACACAGTCTGTTGCTGCAGAATTTAAATATAGACATACTTTGTTTTCATATTTATACTGTGACCAAGAGAATCCTAAGTCAGACCTCAGCCTTATATTTTTGCTACCATTTCCACACAGGAGGTGAAAACCCTGCTGTCACGGTGCTGGGCTATGGAATAATTAACATCCACAGGTCCCCTGGCTCCCTTGTTTGTATGAGAAACACAAGAATAAAACAACCATGCAAGAATAATGAGCATCACAGCTGATTTCGGAAAGCCCATTAAAATAACAGATCAGCAATGTCTTCAACAAAAATCACTGGAGATAAGAATCATACAGAGGACTGTTTCTTTTGCAAGAAACAATGTATACTGTTGCTTTTTTTTTTTTTTTAAGCTGGAGTTTTAAAAAACTCATTTAGTCTTTCATTTATTATTTTCAGGTTTATTTACTATGCCTGATATGTTATATCTAGCAGTATGTTAAATATGGGAAAAGAAGAAATTCTCATGTGGCAAAATCATCCACGTGGACATTTTTAAGTGGTGTGTCTGTGCAAGATTCCCAGTCAGCCCTGAGCAGGCAGCACGCCACCCTGGTAACCTAACTCCTTTGCCTGAAATCCTTGATTCCCATAGCCTTCCCCAGTCATCATCCCAGATGTCATGAGAAGCAGCCCGACAGCTCTAGGGCTCCCTACTGAAAGCCCAAGGAAAAATTCTTTGGTGTTTAGGCAAGCAAGATTACTTCTGGGCTCCAAACTCTAGACGGTCTCCCTATTCTTGCCCTTGAAAGGAGCTTTCCCTGGGCTAGAGAAGGTCCTTGCTAGGAGGAGACCCAGGGCTGGGGGCTTGCTGATGCAAGATGGTAACCAGAAGAGCTGGAACAGAAAGAGCTAAGAAGAAAGAAAAACAATGTTTGAGGAACTTGCCAAAAGGAGAAGGCGTGAGACCAGACCCACTCTCAGATCCAAGGGGGCACATTTAGGGCCAGGAGTGGAAACAAGGCTAAAAGGTCAAGAGTCACTACATAGTAGGAGGGGCCAGGATGACCAATTAGAAGCACCCACAGTCTGCTGCACTCAGGAGAGGAATGAAAGGAGCAAGTGAATTCAGCACCTTCAACTGAAATAGCCACTTTGTCACACTGGAACTGACTAAGCAAACAACTCTATCCATGGTGAATGAAGAAAAGCAGGTCAGAGTGAAGGCCCACCCTAGAGTGGCATGGAGCCAAAAGAACCTTCACCCCTAGCCAAGGGAAGTGGTGAGTGATTGTGCAACGCTGCCTGGGAAACCATGCTTCTCCCATGGATATTCACAACATGTGGATGAGGAGATCCCTTATGAGCCCACTCCACCAGGGCCTTGGGTCCAATTCACATACAGAGTTGTGCAGAGTCTCAGCAGAGCAGCTGCTCAGGCACACACAGACCCAGGAGGTTTATATATTCTGGTCCCCAGTTCTCCGGCAAGGTGGGAGATCTGTAGGTACATATCCCTAGGAAGGGGGCTGAGTTCAGAGAGTCAAGCAGCATCGTTCTGCAGGCCCTACTTCCATGGCACCTCACAAGTTAAGACCCACTGTCTTGGAATTCCAGCTAGCCAATGGCAACAGTCTGGAGTCTGCCTGAGATGGGACTGAGATCCCCAGGGCAAGGGGTGGTCACCAGATCTGCAGTTTGGTAGACTCAGTCATTCCAGCCTGCTTGCTTTAGAGAATACAAATGATTCACAAGAGAAAGGGTGCCCCCACAGTGCAGCACAGATGCCTTACCAGATTGTGGCCAGACTTCCTTTAAGTGGGACCCAATCCATTCCTCCTCACAGGGCAGGACCTCCCTGTGTGAGCTTCAGCCACTCCATTAAGGGTTCTACTCCCCAAGGGTCCTAGCTCCCTAAGATGGAGCTCTCTGGGGGAGGGCCGGCTGCCATCTCTACAGTTCAATCAACTCAGTTATACTAGCTCACTGGCTTTGGAGAAGACAAACAGTCTGTGAAAAAGCGTCCCCCCAGCAATGCAGCACATCTGCTCTACCAAAAAGCAGCTGGACTGCCTTCTTAAGCAGGTTCTCCATCTTATTTCTCCTGACTGGGTGAGACCTTCCAACAGCGATTTTCAGATACCTCTTATAGGAGCATTTGGGCTGGCAACAGGTCAGTATCTCCCTGGGCTGGAGTTTCCAGAGGAAGGAGGAGGCTGCCATCTGTGCTGTTTTGTAGCATTCAGATCCAAGGGGACACATTTAGGGCCAGAAGCAGGAAACCAGGCTAAAAGGTCAAAAGTCACCACATCATGGGAGGGACCAAGATGACCAATTAGAACTAGCTACAGTCTTTAGGTGTGGGAAAAACCAAGGCGACTAGGATCTGGAACAGACCACAGCAAACCACAGTAGCCCTATGAAAGAGTAGCCTGACTATTAAAAGAAAAGCAAACAGAAAATGGCCACAACATCAACAGAAAAGAGCCCATAAAAACCCCATTCAAAGGTCAGCAACCTCAAAGCTCAAAAAAAGATTAGCAGTTTACCCATCTGACAAAGGGCTGATATCCAAAATTTACAAAGAACTACAACAGATTTACAAGAAAAAAACTAACAAGCCCATTCAAAAGTGGGCAAAGGATATGAACAGACACTTTACAAAAGAAGACATACGTGAGGCCAACAAACATAGGAAAAAATCTCATCTGGTCATCAGAGAAATGCAAATCAAAACTACATTGAGATACCATCTCACACCAGTTAGAATGGCGATCATTAAAAAATCTGGAGACAACAGATGCTGGAGAGGATGTGGAGAAATAGGAACACTTTTACACTGTTGGTGAGAGTGTAAATTAGTTCAACCATTGTGGAAGACAGTGTGGCGATTCCTCAAGGACCTAGAAATAGAAATTCCATTTGACCCAGCAATCCCATTACTGGGTATATATCGTTCTACTATAAGGATTACAAATCGTTCTACTATAAGGACACGTGCACACGAATGTTCATTGCAGCACTGTTTACAATAGCAAAGACCTGGAACCAACCCAAATGCCCATCGAGGATAGACTGGATAGGGAAAATGTGACACATATACACCATGGAATATTATGCAGCCATCAAAAACGATGAGTTTGGGTCCTTTGTAGGGACATGGATGAACCTGGAAACCATCATTCTCAGCAAACTGACAGAAGAGCAGAAGATCAAACACCGCATGTTCTCACTCATAGGCGGGTGTTGAACAATGAGAACACGTGGACACAGGGAGGGGAGCACTACACACTGGGGTCAGTTGGGGGGAAATAGGGGAGGGACGGTGGGGGGTGGGAAGCTGGGGAGAGATAGCAAGGGGAGAAATGCCAGATGTGGGTGATGGGGAGGAAGGCAGCAAATCACACTGCCACGTGTGTTACTATGCAACAATTTTGCATGTTCTTCACATGTACCCCAAAACCTAAAATGCAATAAAATAAATAAATGGGAAAAAAAAGAAAAGAAAGAAGAATCAAATAAACACAATCAGAAATGATGAGAGATATCACCACTGACCCCACAGAAATACAAACAACAGACAGATAATAGTATAAACACCTGTATGCACATAAACGAGAAGAAATGGATAAGTTCCTGGACACATACACCCTCCTGAGATGGAACCAGGAAGAAACTATATCCTTATATTGACCAATAATGAATTCTGAAATTGAGGCAGTAATAAATAGGTTGCTAACCACACACACACACACACACACACACACACGCAGGCCCAGAACCAGATGGATTCACAGCAGAACTCTACCAGAGATACAAAGAAGTGCTGGTACCATCTCTACTAAAACTATTCCAAAAAATTGAAAAGGAGAGACTCCTACCTAACTCATTCTATGAGGCCAGCATCATCCTGATACCCAAACCTGGCAGAGATACAACAAAAAAAGAAAACTTCAGGTTAATATCCCTGGATGAGCATTGCTACAAAAATTCTCAATAAAATACTTGTAAACTGAATCCAGCAGCACATCAAAAATCTTATCCAGCACAATCAAGTTGGCTTCACACCTGGGATGCAAGGTTGGTTCAACATGTGCAAATCAACAAATTTGATTTATCACATAAACAAAACTAAAGACAAAAAATGCATAATTATCTCAACAGATACTGAAAGGCCTTCAAAAAAATTCAACATCCCTTCATGTTAAAAACTCTCAATAAACTAGGTATTGAAGGAATATACCTCAAAATAATAAGAACCATTTATGACAAACCCACGGGAAGCATTCCCCTTGAAAACCAGCACAAGACAAAGATACCCTCTCTCACTACTCCTATTTCAACATAGTATTGGAAGTTCTGGCCAAGGCAATCAGGGAACAGAAAAAAATAAAGGGAATTTAAATCAGAAAAAAGGAAGTAAAACTGTTTGCAGATAATATGATCCTATATCTAGAAAACTCCACTGTCTCAGCCAAAAAGCTTCTTCAGCTGATAATCAACTTCAGCAAAGTCTCAGGATACAAAATAAATATGCAAAAATCACTAGCATTCCTATATACCAACAACAGGTGAGCAGAGGGCCAAATCATGAATGAACTCTCATTCACAATTGTTACAAAAAGAATAAAATACCTAGGAATACAATTAACAAGGGAAGTGAAGGACTTCTTCAAGGAGAACTGCAAACCACTGCTCAAAGAAATCAGAGAGGACACAAACAAATAGAAAAACATTCTATGCTCACAGATAGGAAAAATCAGTATTGCGAAAATGGCCATACTGCCCAAAGTAATTTATAAATTCAATGATTTCCCATTAAATTAATCCGACAGTCTTCACAGAATTAGAAAAAATATATATTTGGAAATTCATATGGAACCAAAGAAAGCCTGAAGAGCCAAGACAATTCTAAGCAAAAAGAACGAAGCTGGAAGCATCATGCTACCTGACTTCAGAATATACTACAAGGCTAGAGTAACCAAAACAGCATGGTACTGGTACAAGACGAGACAAACAGACCAACAGAAGAGAATAAAGAACTTAGAAAGAAGACCACATACCTACTACAACCATCTGATCTTCAACAAACCTGATAAAAACAAGCAATGGGGAAAATATTCCCTATGTAATAAACAGTGCTGGGAGAACTATCTAGCCAAATGTAGAAAATGAAACTGGACCCCTTTTTTATACCACATACAAGAATTAACTCAAAATGGATTAAAGACTCACAGGCAAGACCCAAAACTATAAACACCCTAGAAGAAAATCTAGGTGATACCATTTAGGACATAGCATGGACAAACATTTCATAATGAAAATGCCAAAAACAATTGCAACAAAAGCAAAAAATTGACAAATGAAGTCTAATTAAATCAAAGAGCTTCTGCACAGCAAAAGAAACCATCATCAGAGTGAACAGACAACCTACAGAATGGGAGAAAATTTTTGCAATCTATCCATCTGACAAAAGTCTAATATCCAGAGTCTGGAGGGAATTTAAATTTACAAGAAATAAAAAAAAACCACATTAAAAAGTGGGCAAAGGACATGAACAGACACTTCTCAAAAGAAGACATACATGCGGTCAACAAATATATGAAAAAAAGCTCAACATTACTGATGATTAGAGAAATGCAAATCAAAACCATAATGAGATACGGTCTTATCCCAGTCAGAATGACAATCATTAAAAAGTCAAACAACAGATGTTAGCATAGTTGTGGAGAAAAAGAAACACTTTCACACTGTTGGTGGGAGTGCAAATTAGTTCAACCATTGTGGAAGACAGAGTGGCAATTCCTCAAAGACCTAGAGGTAGATTACCATTTACCCAGCAATCCTATCATTGGGTATATATCTAAAGGAATACAAGTCATTCTATTATAAAGATACATGCATGTATATGTTCATTAAAGCACTAGTCATGATAGCAAGGACATGGAATCAACCTGAATGCCCATCAATGATAGACTGGACAAAGAAAATGTGGTACATATACACCATGGAATATTATGTAACCATAAAAAGAAATGAGGTCATGTCTTTTGCAGGGACATGGACAGAGTTGGAAGGCATTATCCTCACCAACTAATACAGTAACAGAAAACCAAACATGGCATGTTGTCACTTATAAGTGGAAGCTGAATGCTGAGAATACATGGGTACATGGGAGGGAACAACACATACGGGTTCTATTAAGGAGTTGGGGGAAGGAGAGTCTCAGAAAAACAGCTAATGGATGCTGGGCTTAATACTAGGTGATGGGATGATGTGTGCAGCAAACCACCATGGCACACGTTTACCTATGTAACAAGCCTGCACATCCTGCACATGTACCCCTGCACTTAAAAGTAGAAGGAAAAAAAAAGAAAGAACGGAAACATACAAACCAAAAAGTCACTAGCTAGTCACAGGGAGTGGTGGGAAAAGGTGGGAATGAATCCAAAGGATTCAGAGCTGGGTTCTCGAATGCTCTTATCATATGCCAGCTACACAGAGTGTGTGCAAGTCCAGCTGATTTAAAAGCCCAGTGTTCAGAAAGAAGACCTTTAAAATCACATGCAAATAACCTAGTGCTAGTACTCAGCACAGATAATGTTCCAGAGAAGACTGAAATTGGCTGCTCTCATCCAGAAGTTGTCATCTTTGTCCTTATAGTTTTAGTCTCCCTGAGGTAGCCCTGAAATAGAAATGTGTAGGTAAATGAGGTTTGGTAGCAGAAGATTGCAGTGCACAGCGCATTTAGGGCCTGAGTTGAATAAGTATTCTGTCAACTTTTGCCTATGTAAGCTGTCAGAAGCAGTGACATCTTTGACATTTCCACTTCAGAATGGTACGTTACCACAAAATGACTGCCACTCCTGATGTGCCGTTGGCTGAGAGGTAAATGGTAGTACCAGGTGTGAAATCTGAGAGCCAGGGCCATTCCTCAAAGGGTACAGACCAGAGGGAGCCCCCTATTATTTCTTTTCTGGTGGGATCTGTTGAAAAGGAGCAGGGACAGTTGCCTTGGAAACATACAGGGTTAAAAGATACGTAACAAAGAAGGAAGGAAGGTTGGGGGGCTGGACAGCAGGGACCAGGGGAGCCAGCCTCAGCCCCTTATCAAAAAGGATTTGGGACTCGGGAAATCTGCATACAATTTTTCCTGATGCTTCCAGGCCTTGTTTTAGGAGATCACTGAGCACCATGTCACTTCTTGTCATTCTATAGTCACCCAATACAGGCAAGGGGTTGGCTTTGTGGAGTTCAGATCTGAACCTCTCTCTACATCAGAAATGGGGAGGTTTTGGGACATGACTCTCTTAACAGTCATGTGCTGACCTCTTACTAGTTCCAAAAAGCTGCCTACGAATCCCAATCTGCTACCAGGGATTCTTGAAAATCAACTTTTAACTTTAGGTTAATGTTAGATTTACAGAAAAGTTGCTAAGATAATACAGGGAGCTCCCCTGTGCTTCACACCCAGCTGCCTCCACTGTTCACATCTTACATTAGCATAAAATATTTGTCACAGCTAATAACCAATATTGATACATTATTATTAACTAAAGTCCACGCTTGCTTCAAATGTCTGCAGTTTTCACCTACTGTCCTTTCTCTAGTCTAGGATTCCTTCCAGGATACCACATTACATTTAGTTACCACATCTGCAAGTAGAATTTTAAACAGGAAAAAAAGTGTGAAATCATATAAGCATTTTTTGTTCTACACTCCTACCTGGAATAAACATTTTATTCACCCATGAAAGAGAAATTATTTCTAAGATACCTTTATGCAACAGCCTATATTCCTAAAATAAATAATTTGAAGCAATTTCAAATTTTTCTCTTACTACACTTAGGCAAGTCATGTCTTGGAAGGAGAGTAAGGAAGGTCTCTAGTGAGAAGCGGTGGACTTCTCTCTCTCTCTCTCACTCTCTCTCTCTCTGTTTTAGAAATACCTCACTGTTACTGTTCAGTCCCTCTTGTTTCCTGCCCTTCTCACCCAGGTGCTCCATCATAATGTCTTGGATTTGCTTCAAGTTCATGGTTTGAGATACTGCTTTCCAGGTTTCAAATATCAAGAGGTTCAAAGGTTAGAAGTTATCCCTCATCTGAAGAAACATTATATTCCACAACAAGCATGATTTTCCCAAGTACATAATGAATGGTCAAATAAGGAAACAAGGTCCGAACACAAGGAGTTAACGAAGACAACTAATCTGAAATGTCTGCAGAGCACTGTGCCTGGTCTCAGGAAATGTTTATCTGGAGAAATTGAAGACTGCTTACATCAGAACACTTTTCTTTCATGTCAGATTTGTTAAAGCAAACTATGGCCTGAGAAGGACTCTGTACGTCTCTACATTTGAGTCCTTGTGGATGAACTGTAACCTAGCTTAATAGGCAGACAAAATTGAAAACCTAACTTAGTGGTATGTACTTGTAACAATAGCTGAGTCTTGGCAGATCCGAGCAGCCATACTTCAACCATTCATACACTGCTGAGTGTTCAAACTGTGTTCAAATAAGGCATACATCAACCTATAACCAATCTAGCTGTTCTGTACCTCACTTCCAACTTCTGTATGTCATTTCCCTTTTTGGTCTGTAACTTTCTTCCACCACGTGGCTGTGTGGGAGTCTCTGTGAATGTACTGTGTTTCTGGGGGCTGCCTGATTCATGAATCATTCGTTGCTCAATTAAACTCCTTTAAATTTAAATCTGCTGAAGCTTTTCTTTGATCAGATGGCAGATTTTTTAGAAAACAAAATAATCATTAGAAATACCTTGAACTTATGCTTCAGCTGTACATTGTCAGCAAAGAGAAATAAAATAGAGAAATATTTTAAATAATGAAATAAATTTAATGGTGGATGCAAACAAATATGAATATATCTTCAAAAGAAAAATAATTACTGATGCAACACAAAAAATAGACCAAGGAATGAGGAATCAGGGGAATCGTTTCATTCCCTTCTCATAGTGGATGCTTCACCAAGAAACAAATGTGTGATAAGATACAATTTGTTATAATGAGAATGGTCCTTGACTTCTCATCTTCTCTGATCTGTCCAAAAGATGCCTGCCATTGCCATTTCAATTTCTCTCTCTCCATTCCCTCCACTGAGGATAGTTTATCTCTGCCAGACAAGTTCTTCTGGCAATTTTTACGTTAGATTAAAAAACAGATATTGCATCAAAAATAGTAGATTAGAGAGACAGAAAAAGGATTGTAAGGGCCTCTGCAAAGATGTGTAGGGACTACACACAAAGTAAGAGGTGGACAAGAGGGGAGACAGTGAAAGCTTCATGAGCTAGGATAAAGGTAATGTTTTGGTTTTGGTTTTTCCGGCGAGGCCTTAGATAACTGACAAGTTTTTGAGAATCTGGTATGCTACACAATCGGGAAAGTGAGAAAAGGCTACTTGTGGTTGCTTCAATCCTCTTTGATTTCCATTAAGAGATTCAAGGAAACAATACAAGCTTTTCTTGGGCAGGGCTTCTTTAAATGTGCCTGCCATACATTGAAACTGATTAGGACCAGCCTTGTGGGCAGTAAAATAATCTACCAAGACAGTAGTGAGCTAAAGAAAGCAGGTTTTACAGCACAGGGGCCTGACTGTGAGAAGAAAAACTAACAAACAGAAAGGAATAGTATCAACATCAACAAAAAGGATGTTCACACAGTATCCCCATCCAAAGATCACCAGCATCAAAGACCAAAGTTAGATAAATTCATGAAGATGAGGAAAAAACCAGTGCAAAACGGCTGAAAACTTCAAAAATCAGAATGTCTCTTCTCCTCCAAAGGATCACAACTCCTCTCCAGCAAGGGAACAAAACTGAACAGAGACTGAGTCTGATGAATGGACAGAAGTAGGCTTCAGAAGGTGGGTAATAACCAACTCCTCTGAGCTAAAGGAGCATGTTCTATCCCAATGCAAGGAAGTTAAGAACCTTGAAAAAAAGACTATGCAAATCGCTAACTAGAATAACCAGTTTAGAGAAGAACATAAATGACTTGATGAAGCTGAAAAATATAGAACAAGAACTTCATAAAACATACACAAGTATCAATAGCCGAATCAATCAAGCAGAAGAAAGGATATCAGAGATTGAATTAAACTCAATGAAATAAAGCGTGAAGACAAGACTGGAGAAGAAAAGAATGAAAAGAAATGAACAAAGCCTCCAAGAAATATGGGACTATGTGAAAAGACCAAATCTATGTTTGATTGGTGTACCTGAAAGTGACGAGGAGAATGAAACCAAGCTGGAAAACACTCTTCAGGATATTATCCAGGAGAACTTCCCCAACCTAGCAAGGCAGGCCTACATTCAAATTCAGGAAATACAGAGAATACCACAAAAATGCTCCTCCAGAAGAGCAACCCTAAGACACATAATCATCTGATTCACAAAGGTTGGAACAAAGGAAAAAATGTTAAGAGCAGCCAGAGAGAAACTTTGGGTTACCCACAAAGGGAAACTCATCCGACTAACTGCAGCTATCTCAGCAGAAACCCTACAAGCCAGAAGAGAGTGGGGGCCATTCAACATTCTTAAGGAAAAGAACTTACAACCCAGAATTTCATATCTAGCCAAACTAAGCTTCATAAGCAAAGGAGAAATAAAATCCTTTACAGACAAGGAAATGTTGAGGGATTTTGTCACCACCAGGCCTGCCTTACAAGAGGTCCTGAAGGAAGAACTAAATATGGAAAGGAAAAACTGGTACCAGCCACCACAAAAATATACCGAATTGTAAAGACCATCAACACTACGAAGAAACTCCATCAACTAATGGGCAAAATAACCAGCTAGCATCATAATGACAAGAACAAATTCACACATAACAATATTAATCTTAAATGTAAATAAGCTAAATGCCCCAATCAAAAGACACAGATTGGCAAACTGAATAAAGAGTCAAGACCCATTGGTGTGCTGTATTCAGGGGACCCATTGGTGTGCTGTATTCAGGGGACCCATTGGTGTTCTGTATTCAGGGGGCCCATTGGTGTGCTGTATTCAGGGGACCCATTTCATGTGCAAAGACACACATAAGCCTAAAATAAAGGGATGGAGGAAGATTTACCAAGAAAATGGAAGCAAAATAAAAGCGGGGATTGCAGTTCTAGTCTCTGCTAAAACAGACTTTAAACCAACAAAGATCAAAAGAGACAAAGAAAGGTATTACACAATGTTAAAGACATGAATGCAACAAGAAGAGCTAACTATCCTAAATATATAGGCACCCAATACTGGAGCACGCAGATTCATAAAGAAAGTTCTTAGAGACCTACAAAGAGACTTAGACTTCTACAAAATGATAGTGGGAGACTTTAACACCCCACTGTCAATATTAGACAGATCAACAAGACAGAAAATGAACAAGGGTATTTAGGACTTGAATTCAGCTCTAGACCAAATGGACCTAATAGACATCTACAGAACTCTCTGCCCCAAATCAACAGAATATACATTCTTCTCAGCACCACACCAAGCTTATTCTAAAATCGACCACATAATTGGAAGTAAAACATTCCTCAGCAAATGCAAAAGAATGGAAATTATAATAAGCAATCTCTCAGACCACAGTGCAATCAAATTTAGAACTGAGGATTAAGAAACTCACTCAAAACCGCGTAACTACATAGAAACAGAACAACCTGCTCCTGAATGATTCCTGGGTAAATAACAAAATTAAGACAGAACTAAATAAGTTTTTGAAACTAATAAGAACAAAAATACAACGTACCAGAATCTCTGGGACACAGCTAAAACAGTGTTTAGAGGGAAATTTATAGCACTAAATGCCCACAGGAGAAAGTGCAAAAGATCTAAAATTGACACCCTAATATCACAATTAAAAGAACTAGAGAAGAAAGAGCAAAAAGGTTCAAAAGCTAGCAGAAGACAAGGAATAACTAAGATGGAAGCAGAACTGAAAGAGATAGAGACACGAAAAACTCTTCAAAAAAATCAATGAATCCAAGAGCTGGTTTATTGAAAAGATAAACAAAATAGATAGACCACTAGCCAGACTAATAAAGAGAGAAGAATCAAATAGAGCCAAAAAAAATGATAAAGGGATTATCACCACTGATCCCACAGAAATACAAACTACCATCAGAGAATACTATAAACGCCTCCATGCAAATAAACTAGAAAATCTAGAAGAAATGGATAAATTCCTGGACACATACAACCTCCCAAGACTAAACCAGGAAAAAGTCGAATACCTGAATAGACCAATAACAAATTCTAAGATTGAGGCAGTAATTAATAGCCTACCAGTCAAAGAAAGCCCAGGACCAGATGGATTCACAGCCGAATTCTACCAGAGGTACAAAGAAGAGCTGGTACCATTCCTCCTGAAATTATTCCAAATAGAAAAAGAGGGACTCCTCCCTAACTCATTTTATGAGGCCAGCATCATCCTGATACCAAACTCTGGCAGAGACACAACAAAAAAAGAAAATTTCAGGCCAGTATCCCTGATGAACATCAATGTGAAAATCCTTGATAAAATGCTGATGAACAAATCCAGCAGCACAACAAAAAGCTTATCCACCATGATCATGTCAGCTTCAATCCTCAGATGCAAGCTGGTTCAACATTCACAAATCAAAAAACGTAATCCATCACATGAACAGAATCAATGACAAAAACTACATGATTATCTCAATAGAGGCAGAAAAGGCCCTTAATAAAATTCAGCACCTCTTCATGCTAAAAACTCTCAAGAAATTAGGTATTAATGGAGTGTATCTCAAAATAAGAGCTTTTTATGACAAACCCACAGCCAGTATCATACTGAATGGGCAAAAACTGGAAGCATTCCCTTTGAAAACCAGCACAAGCCAAGGATGCCCTCTCTCACCACTCCTATTCAACATAGTATTGGAAGTTCTGGCCAAGGCAATCAGGCAACAGAAAGCAATAAAGGGTATTCAAATAGGAAGAGAGGAAGTCAAATTGTAACTGTTTGCAGATGACATTATTGTATATTTAGAAAATCCCATCATCTCAGCCTAAAATATCCTTAAGTTGATGAGCAACTTCAGCAAAGTCGCAGGATACAAAATCAATATGCAGAAATCACAAGCAGTCCCATACACCAATAACAGACAAACAGAGAGCCAAATCATGAGCAAACTCCCATTCACAATTGCTACAAAGAAAATAAAATACCTAGAAATACAACTTATAAGGAATGTAAAGGACTTCTTCAAGGAGAACTACAAACTACTGCTCAAGGAAATAAGAGAGGACACAAACAGATGGAAAACATTCCATGCTCGTAGATAGGAAGAATCGATATTGTGATAATGGCCATAGTACCCAAAGTAATTTATGGATTCAATGCTATCCCCATGAAGCTACCACTGACTTTCTTCAAAGAATTAGCAAAAAACTACCTTATATTTCATATGGACCCAAAAAAGAGCCCATATAGCCAAGACAATCCTAAGTAAAAAGAAAAAAGCTGGAAGCGTCATGCTACCTGACTTCAAACTGTACAACAAGGCTACAGTAACCAAAACTCATGGTACTGGTACCAAAACAGACATGTAGACCAAGGGAACAGAACCGGGGCCTCAAATAAAATGCCACACATCCACAACCATCTGATCTTTGACAAACCTGACAAAAAAGAAGCAATGGGGAAGGTATTCCCTATTTAATAAGTGATGTTGGGAAAACTGGCTAGCCATATGGAGAAAACTGAAACTGGACCTTTTCCTTACACCTGATACAAAAATTAACTCAAGCTGGATTAAAGACTTAAACATAAGACCAAAAACCATAAAAGCCCTGGAAGAAAACTGAGGCAATATCAATCAGGACATAGGCATGGGCAAAGACTTCATGACTAAAACACCAAAAGCAATTGTAACAAAAGCCACAATAGACAAATGGGAGCTACATAAACTAAAGAGCTTCTGCACAGCAAAAGAAATGATCATCAGAGTGAAGAGGCAACCTACAGAATAGGAGAAAATTTTTGCAATCTAGCCATCTGACAAAGGGCTAATATACAGAATCTACAGGGAACTTAAACAAATTTACGAGAAAAAACCAAACCACCCCATCAAAAAGAGGGCAAAGGATATGAACAGACACTCCTCAAAAGAAGATATTTATGTGTCCAACAAACATATGAAAAAAAGCTCACTGGTCATTAGAGAAGTGCAAATTAAAGCCATAATGAGATTCCATCTCACACCAGTTAGAATGATGACCATTAAAAAGTCAGTAAACAACAGATGCTGGAAAGGATGTGGAGAAATAGGAACATTTTTACACTAATGGTGGGAGTGTAAATTAGTTCAACCATTGTGGAAGAAAGTGTGGCTATTCCTCAAGGATCTAGAATCAGAAATACCATTTGACCCAGTAATCTCATTATAGGATATACACTCAAAGGATTATGAATCATTCTACTGTAAAGACACATGCACATGTATGTTTACTGCAGCACTGTTTACAATAGCAAAGACTTGGAACCAATCCAAATGCCCATCAATGATAGACTAGATAAAGAAAATATGGCATATATACATCATGGAATACTAT
Source organism: Cebus imitator (assembly GCF_001604975.1). Classification (NCBI taxonomy): domain Eukaryota; kingdom Metazoa; phylum Chordata; class Mammalia; order Primates; family Cebidae; genus Cebus; species Cebus imitator. Next base: position 7,535,550 of record NW_016107385.1, read on the forward strand.
ACAGTCATAAAGAAGGATGAGTTCATGTCCTTTGCAGACACATCGATGAAGCTGGAAACCATCATTATCAGCAAACACAGGAACAGAAAACCAAAACTACATGTTCTCACTCATAAGAGGGAGTTGAACAATGAGAACACATGGACACAGTGAGAGGAACATCACACATCAGGGGCTGTCAGGGGGTTGGGGGCTAGGGAAGGGATACATAATGTAGATGACAGGTTGATAGGTGCAGTAAACCACCATGGCACACATATACCTACGTAACAAACCTGCAAATTCTGCACATGTATCCCAGAACTTAAATTAAAAACAGAGCAAGTCAATTAGGGAAAAACTATGTTGCAAGGAAGCACCATGCAGCATGGCAGAGAAGGGACTGTCTGCCAAGAGGCAGGGACTGGAGGGGAGTTTTACAGGATTGTGCTGCTGGGGCTAAGTGCCAGCAGGTTGTTTCTGGTTAGCCATCTATGAGAACAATTTCTGACTATCCCCAACTGGGACCTTTCCTCAGTGCTGCTTACTTATCAGGACTTCAGAGCGCCTTGGCTCTGAGACTGAACCACATGGGTCATAGCTTAATGGGGTTATGAATCTAAATTGTTAAGACTTTATCAGCTTTCAAATACTGACATACTAATCTTAGTCACTTGAATCCCGGAGCCTGTTTTCTCATTTGAAAAATTGAGGAAATAGATAGGATTGGCATTTCTGAATTATGTTCTATAGAAACATAATAAAAATTATCTGGAAAGGTTATCCTAAATCAAAATTTGGAAACAATGAGTTTAACATATTTAGACTAGCCTGTTACCACAAGGGTTCTGAGAGAAGTCTTTGAAATGCAGCCAATGTGACTTGGGAATTTCAGTTAATTTTCTCCAAACTTGCTTGACTGTGAAACCCTTTTTCTATAACATCTCTTTTCTCAGTGTTTCTCATATTATAATTTGGATAAATGCTAACCTAGAAATTCTTTTTTTCCCCTAATTGTAAAATACATGATGTTATGAAAAATCATGTCCATCAATGTAAGACATCACATAGTTGATCAGTTAAGAAAATCCATTTCCCAAGAAGCAAAGTAAGAGATTGGTGTTTCCCGAGTTATTAAGCTTCATGGAGATTATGGCAGAAAGGAGGGCCTGGAAGGAAACGGAGGCGGGAGGGCTATGGAGGACTCTGTTGGGAAGTAAAGTCAGTAACTCTTCTAGGAACTTCAAATTCACTTACCTTTGAGAAGCCAGACTGCTCATGTGTGTTGTAATCATAGGGGACCCTGTGTCTCTTTTTGGGGTGGTGGTTATCAAAAAAAAGGAAGACTGTATCTGATAGCTTCAGAAGTTCTGCCACCAAGACCTTCACCCACAGAATAACATGATGAGCAAAGAATGACACATTATTTAACATACTGCAAAAGCAGCACAGAGGATGCAGAGCTCTCAAAATAGAAAGGTGAAGTCCCACGCCTTCTCTCTGGAGGCAGCTGGGGGTACTTTCTTCATGCCTTGAAAATCTACCACAGGTGTGTGGAGATTCAAGAATCTCGGTAGTTTCTAGAGACCAGAAACAAAACTTTACAGGATGACCAGTGTAATCTTATTGTGGTGGCAATTAGTGACACTCATTTCCTGTGAGTCACAATAGCTCCATACTGGCAGATCTATACAACTGGAGTTACACAGAGAAACAAAAGCACCTCAGGGCAGAAGCTGACATGCAATTCCTACCGGAGTTTCTTTCCTTCTTTAGAGGATGCTTAGTGGACACTCCACAGGACAAGAGGAGCCACAGCCAGGGTGGCTGTCATGGAGTAACTTTCACCCATTGAAATATTAATTACTTCTTATTCAAAGTAATTATTATTATTTTTTTGAGATGGAGTCTTGCTCTGTCACCCACGCTGTAGTGCAGTGGCATGATGTTGGCTCACCACAACCTCCGTCTTCCGGGTTCAAGTGATTCTCCTGCCTTAACCCCCCCGAGTAGCTGGGATTGTACTATATAGTTTCTCAGCTATAAAATCTGGCCAGATAATCAGACACAATTACTGTCTTCATTTCCTCTGTGGAGAGACCTCTTTTCTAGCATGCGGAGGGCCTCACTGAACCTAACAGCACATCAGACACCTGCCCACCCTCACGAGCTGCCTTGCACACACATGTCCCTAAAGCGGGTCAGCAATTCCATAACAACATTAAAACAGCAACCAGGGAAGCACAGCCCCATGGCCGAGACGCACCCAACCAGATTGCAGTGCTATTTTTATCCCTCAAGCTGAGTGTATTGATGGAATGGAGAATTACTTTTGTGATTAAACGTGGCCAAAAACCTAGCAAGTGTTAATCTCTGGAAATCTGTTACAAATTGGATGGCAAGCACCAGAAAACTGCTATTTTTTAAGTCTAAAAATAGTTCTTAGTTCTCTTGAAAGTAATGCAGCAGGAAGACAAGAAATTTTAATTGAATCGGTCAGGGTGGTTTGGTTTTGACAGTCAATTCCTGAATATAATAGCAGGGATGGGTCTCTAGAGTCCCAGGTGAGAGGGGTCAGGTGCGAGAGGATGGGCAGAGGTCCTGGAGGGTGTGCATTTATATCTCTTAGCTGTTCCGGCCTGGATAGCACAGCTCTAGAGCCAGAAATAGTCCAGCTCGATGTTTTTGGGACATTTCTGTGATTGTGCTAGGAGCAGGGTCATACATGAGCAAAATCAGGGTGGCAGGTTCACTGCCTAGGTACCAGTCTGGTCCAGTGATGACTACATTGGCCATATAAAGTTAGTATTGGCTCTATTTCCCCCAGCTGTGTCCCTTCAGAAATCAGATCCTTTTTGTTCTGTCACAGAGGTGGAGTTTCCAGTTAGGGTTCATGCAGAGGTGGCTGGAACCAAACCAGCTAAGGCATAGCCCCTTCAGACCCAGGTGGGACGATACTTCAGTCATACAAACCCAGCCCTTCACGAACCCTTTTCGGAGCACTCCCTCCAGGGCTCAGTCCCACACTGTCTAGTATTCATTCCCTGTCTCCTTCAAGGAGTCCAGCTACACTTTGGCTCTGCTTACTGTTGCTTGGGTAGAGATCCTAGACCCTCTCATTCTGATGTTCTTACCCCTCCGGCTTTCAATCTTACCCAGCGTGCCTGGTCCCTATTCCAGGGCCTCTGTCTATTTCCCTATCACACTCCAGTTCTGTTCCTGTGTCAGCCTCATGGGCTGGGGCAGAAACTTTGCCAGACTCCTCTCCCTAGAGCTTGGCCCCATCTCCTCTGTCCATCTTCCAACAGAAATCCTGCTTCAATCTGCACAGTCTCCTGAGACCAGGAGAGGACCTTCACTAGCTAGAGCCTTCTGACGCCAGGGTCACCCTATCAGATCATACTTCTGGGAAAGCATTATCCTTTCAGGATAGCACATTAGTTAAAAGCATGGGCTAGACATTTATCCTATCTTTCCCATATTGAATGTACTTTAGGGTGTCTACTTGACAAGGTCAATTCCTTCTTATGGAATTCTAGCTAATAAATGCATAAAGAATAGTGGAATTAGAAAATTACCACATTGGAACATCCAAAGAAACAAGGGGTCTATTCTAGGCAATGATCAGTGACTGCTCAAAGCATTAGGTAAAATTTTGATGGGGAATTTTATAAAGGATGGATCAGGTTGACAACCTGATTTGACTAATCCATCTTAGAAGAATTAATGGGAAGACAGCCTGATAATATGAGCCTTCTGAAGGGATTCAATGGAAATTTGAAAGCCCCGCCAGGAGATAAACTTTTAAAAAATTAAATCTGAATCTAATCAAGTCTTCAGATGGAAATATTAGTTTACATACTTATGGGGGATAAAGGAATATGTTAAATGACGTCGTGCGGACTCAGACAAATAGAGATTGTGAAATTACATCACAGAATAAATACTCCAGTATTCAATAAATAAGTGATATTTAAAAAGGAAGAGTTACCTTTAATATTTAAAAAAATCAAGACCATACCAACTAAAAGAAACACGTGGGTGAAAGTACTTTGTAAGTGGCCAAGTTGTTAAATATTCATTGTTATTATTATAACAATTGCTCTACATCTTAGTCCCAGACCGTTAAGTCTGGGATACTCATTGTTAAGATAAACTTCAGAAACTATCCGCTTTATTTTCTAAACCTTGTGTCTAGAACAGTTAAAGAAACTTATAGAATGTGAGGAAAACACAATTTTCTAAGGAATAGCACAAAGCTATGACAAACAGCCAAAAACATCAATCAATGGCAAAAGTAAGTCTAATCAGACGTCAGTATCTCATTCTTACACTTTCATACACTTTTTAAAAGCCTCTGATTGCAGAAAGCTTTGGCGTGGTAACTTACACATACTCACGTACTCACTTTAAACAGTATGATAATGTTATATGTTTCTATATGTACATATGTACATTGACAAAATTTGTTACTATCTCTATACATATATACCTTGTAGCCAGGAATAACATCCTTTTACTTTTTCTCTCCTCCAGGTAAAATCTTACAAAGTAAAACATTGACTGTTGGACACTCATGGGAAATAAATTCATCTGGACACATGAGGAATCCCAAATAAATCAAAAATTGGCCCTTTCAATGATCAGTTTTCATTTTTGCTTCTCTGGATGGTAACTTTAATTGTGCTTCACTCTTCCCTGCAACTTAAAAGAATACCAAACACTTCCTTGACCTGAGGCTTGTCATTATAAACATGATAGCACAAGGGTATCATATATGCCTTTGGAGTTCATTCAAGGTATTTAAGGTGTTGACTATTTTCCAATCCATGAAATGACCTCAGCTAACTGTGTTCTTTGAATCATTTTTGCTGTTGTTGCATGAAATCAATAGCTCATTTTTTCTATTATTCAGCAGTATTTCATCTTATGGATATACCACAATTCATTTATTAAGAATTTTAAAACTTGTATATGCTACAAATACACAGTTCATTGCTAATATTTTTTGCTTTAGACTAGTGGTTAGCAAAAGATGGCCTGCCTTTCTGCAAGCCACAACCAGCTACTGCCTGATTCTGCATGGTTCATGAGCTTCAGGATGGCTTTTACATTTGTAAACAGTTGGAAAATCACAAGTAGAATAAACACCCCTATGTAATATATCCGTGTAACAAAATTTCACTTATGCTCCCTAAATCAATTTATTTAAAAAGTAGAATACATTGTGGTACACAAAAATTACATGAACTCTTACTTCTACATTTGACAGTTTTTCTTTCTGCTGATGTGTTTCAGCTTGCCTCTGTAGTAGCTACTTGGTCATACCTTCTAATTGCTGCTCCCAAGCTGTTTTATTATCAGATAATCAAGCTCATTGATTTGTGGGCAAAATAAGAGTAAAGAGGCTTTGCTAGGACCAAAAGATTCTTTTGTAGGTAAAGTGCATGACCTTTAGTACCTGGGCTTTGTGAACAGTACTTTTGCTGCTAAGAGATGTTTTCTGTTGCCTTTCAGGTTCTCAGCTGTGTTTCACCTAAGTCAATGAGACTGCTAAAAATGATTGCTCAGAAATATGAGATAAAAATGTATCATTGGAGTGTGCTTCAGTGGAGGCTTCCATTAACTCCTTTTAGGGAAAATACAATTCAGTGCTACGAAAAACTAAATCTTGCTTTTCTCAAATTCACAATGAACCTCTGTACCATCATTATGCTGTGACCCCAAACTCTAATTACAAATTGCCCTTTTAAAGCAAAAATGACAAATTTAATGTCCCCCGTAGATCCTATCTGAATAAATTTACTGTACATACTGGACTCCTGGAAATTGGAAGGTTACAAAGACTATATTTACGGTTCCTTCTTATACAAATGCCTGGCAGTAGTATGAGCATTTAATACTCACAAATGATTTTCTGATTAAAGAGAATTTTTTTTTTCAGCCCAATTGGAAATATAGTTGGATACAATTGGGGCAGGCCTGTGATTTTTATGAAGTGCCTGGTTGAAGTGTATTATTTTAGCCCTCTCACCTGTATGAACCTCACCCCCTCAATCTCTCCCTTCCTTTTTGCATGAATCAACACAGGTCCCTAGTATGACACCACATAATGTCCCCAGCCCCAACCCCTTTCATTTAGATCTTGGGTGTTCTCAGCTTATTCATGCTAGATAAACAGTAAGTGCTTAGAGATAACAACAAGAACTCTTCAGGTCCTTTCCATAATTCCCACTAGTGATTTCTGTAATATCAGAGTTTAGCGCTTTTCCCAATTACAATGGGCTTACCTTCCTCCTTGCAATTGGAAGTGCAATGTCTGTGATTTCAGTGTGTGCATAGAGCAATGGATGCATGGCTTAAAAGCACAAGCTAGGTAATCCTGGGCTTTTCTGAGGACCCAGCAGCCCAAATGCACAGAGCATCCTGAGAGCATTACGGCAGGAACAAAGCATTTTCATCTAAAATGAAATGTCCATTAGCACATCCTCACAGCACTCTCTTCTCTCCATGAGACTGGAAAATCACAGGAGGAAGCTGAGCTGATCTGATGAGACCAAAATTCCTTTTAATTATGGTGAATAACCTAGCTGCTATTATTATTTGAGCCAAATAAATGTATAATTGCCACTATTCAGAAGTTCTTTCTCTTAAAATGACAAATATCTTTATGACAACAAACTGTTCCTGAGATGGAAAACCAAAAATTCTCAGAATATAACTGCTGCATCATTGGTTTGCTTCTGAGACACTCTGCTTTTATTCACATTTTAATAAAGTATCAGTGGTGGTGGGTTATAGGAGTATGACATAGTAAAGTTTTCTGTTTTCAGGATCAGGAATATTCCCATTATCTTCATTTTGAAAATAATTTGCAGGTTCCCACTTACCTGTTCTTCACATGTCATAAAAAGTTAACTGAATTTGCTTTAAAAAAATTACAGAAAATTAGAGCCGATAGAATTGTTTGATGGATTTGTGTTATCTCATTTAGAGTACCTTGGCTAATGAGCTCAAGGCAAGAGTTTGACCCCAGTGGAACCCATAGGCCATAGTCCTGACCCACTCATCCTAAAAACAACAGTGAGGCCGGTGGACCAGTCTTACAACTACCCTTGTATATTAAAGGCTAACCAGTCTACATCAGCATGAGCCAGCTTTAGACAGATAACAAGAGACAATAAAGCACAGTGGTTAAGTGCACTGGACTTAAAATCTGATAAACCTAGATTCAAATCCATCTCCACCACTGAATAGTTGGTTCATTTTTGGCATGGTACTTAGTCTCTTTGAGACTTATTTGCTTCATTTACAAAATGGTGGTGGTAATAGTGCACATACATTTCAGGCTAAAAAAGCATTCTAGGTATTTTAAGCAGAAAGGGATTTAACACAGGGAAGTGGTGTTTAAAAAGTTGTTGGAAAGACTAGAGTAGTGCAAGTCAGTGAGCCACCAATAGAACATATGCTTCAATGGCATATCATCATTACTGAATTCTATAGGCCAGGAAGCTGCTGCTGCTGCAGCCACAGCTGCCTCTTCTTCCCACAAAGCTGGTGATTAATGCTGTATTGTGGAATTCTTTGCAGCAAACATTCACATTCCTCTGACCTTACTTGCTAGCAAGGATGTAGCCATGACCTCACTTTTATCTTCCAAATCTTGCTTCGGAGATATCATTGCCTCTCACAGGTAGCATCCAGAAACACAGCTTTCAGGGAATCTAGTTTTTATAATAGATTTTCAATGCCAGCAGTGTAGGAATGTGCGCGGAAAGGAATGTGACTGAATACAACATGGCAACAGACAATATCACATGGGATACCTGCCTCAGTGACTTGCTGTAAGGATTATATGAGATTATTTGGGTAAAAGACTTAGCACTGTGTCTGGAATATAGTAAGCACTCCATATTTATATGGTTATTTATATAGTTGTTATATTACTGAAATTATGGCATCCCATGTACATTGAATACAACTTACTCACACAGTTCTCTCCAGGCAGCCAGATCTCTCCCTTCTAGAATAACTTTTTCAACATTAATTCCCATGTGTCTAAGGCTCTGCATCAAGGTCATCTCATTTTCCTTTTGCTCCCAATCTGCCCCAGGCTTTTCTAAATTCCAACTTTTATCCTATCTTTATCCCTTAACATATCTTTACCTGGCAAAATGTATCTCCTATAAATTCTTAGCAGTTAAGCAAACAAACATTTATTATTATTATTATTATTATTATTATTATTATTATTTTGTCAAGGGCAAAGAGGGCTTAATCTTCAAGCACTCCCAGAGAAAGAGGAAGTATTTACCTTCCATCTGCCTAAAGCAGAAAAGAAAAGGGAGAAGGCTGGGCATGGCAGCTCATACCTCTAATCCTAGCACTTTGGGTGGCCAAGGTAGGTGGATTGCTTGAATGCAAGAATTTGAGACCAACCTGGATAGTATGGTGAAACCCTGTCTCTACAAGAAATAAAAAATTAGCTGGGCATGATAATACACACCTGTAGTCCCAGCTACTTGGGAGACAGAGATGGGTAAATCACCTGAGCCCAGGAATCGAGGCTCCAGCCATGAGCTATGATGATCATGCCACTGCGCTTTAGCCTGAGTGATGGAGTAAGACCCTGTCTCAAAAAATAGAAAGAGAGAAAGAGAAAAAGGAAGGAAGGAGGGAAGGAAGGAAGGAAGGGAGGGAGGGCGGGCGGGCGGGAGGGAGGCAGAGGAGGAAAAAAATACTTATTCCAACGGAAGCAGGTTGAAAGGTCCTATCCTGATAAGGTCCCATTCTGATAAGTAGTTACATATAGTCAGGTAGGAATTATTTCTAAGATTCTGAAGTCAGAGTGTAGTTATGTTCCCCCCAACCTAAGATTTTAAAAGCCCCAAGGTCATTAAGAATTTAGGTGACATCTTCCATTTCAAGCTGGAAAATTGAGCATATAGATTTACTGCTTTCTTTCACAAAATTCTATTAAAGAGTAGCAAAATTTAATAGCAAAGCTGTGGTAGTATTGAAAATAGTAAGAGTGCTGCCATGGTCTGAATGCGTCTTCCCAAAATTCATATGTTGACTTAATCCCCAATGTGATAGCATTAAGAGTTGGGACCTTTAGGAGGTGATTAAGTCATGATGACAGACCCCCTCATGAATAGGATTGGTGACCTTATAATACAGGTATGAGGGGGATGTTCACTCTTTCTGCCTTCTCCCACCATGGGAAGACACAGAAGACAGCATCTCTGATGAACGTCTATTCACCACACATTGAATCTGCTTGTGCCCTGATCTTGGACTTCTCAGGATTCAGAACTGTGAGAAGTAAACTTCTGTTTATAAATTACCTAGTCTGTGGTATTCTGTTACAGCAGCCTAGACAAACTAAGACACATGCCATTAGCAGCTCAGATTTTTGATCAATTTCCTGAGGAGAAAGAAAATAGGAATTGGGTGAATAGATAAACTGGAGCTGCTGAAAAGAAATCTGGAATATCTACAGAGAGAAGGCTTGACAGGGAAGAAAGTTATTCTCCTGGCAGGCTCCAAGCTAGGACAGCCAAGTCAGGGAATGTTCTTTCTACTTCTTGGCATCTGTCCTCCTCCTCCTCCTCCCTACCTGGCCAAAACAGAGACCTGCAGGAAGGAATAGTAAATAGAGTTCTGCTTGGAAAGGGATCATGGTAAGCAGCAGAGCAGATCTTGAGGGAACTCCAGAGAAAGAAAAGGAAAGGAAGCTCTACCTGGAGGGACGTAAGGCAAGGAACTTCCCACACCACTAACGCAAGAGTAAATATGCTTTACCTTGGCAATTGTGGAGGTGTTCTCTATCTATGCCCCCTAAAAGGAGGTCATATATTGACACAATCTCTTCACTTTCGTGGAAGCCAGCCCAGTGATTTGCGTGAGAAGCCAGAGAAGAGATAAAGAGAAGATCCCTATATCCTAACATGGCCCTTCACACATAAATGTGAACAGTCAACAAAGATTATTAGACATCTGAGGAAAACCAAGAGCACGGATAACAGGAAATACTAAGATTTGTAAAAAGCAGAACATTTATTCTGAAGAAAACAGTGATACTATCAGATACAGAAAAAAATTTGAAAATTTGAGTTAGTATGCTTCTTAGTGTTGAGAGAATTTTGCCTCCATAAAACAAGAACATGCTGCAATAAGAAAGGGAGCAATAAAATAGAATAAGAAATATCCTTAGAAATTAAGAATATCATTACTAAAATAAAACAGTATATTAGAAAGTTTGGAAACATATTACCCAGAATACAGTAAATATATAAAGAAATGTAAAATATGAGGGAAAACATAAAAAAAAATGATGTTAATCCAGGGACTTCAACACTATTAATGAGAGTTTAAGAATGATATAACAGAAAAAATTAGGAATGATAAATGTTTTAAAAACTAAGGCAAAAAAACTTCCCAGAGTTGAAGGTTTTTGAGAATTTTATACTAATAGAAAAAGTGCCAGACTACACTGAAAGGGACAGAGAGATGATAAAATGCAAGAAGGTTGTCAGGCTCTCAGCATTCTACAGGCAGGGAACAGGCTGATTACTCAGTTGCAAACTCTGCTACACTTCTATGAAAAAGAAAGAATGACTCAGAGGGTGGAGCGGAGGGTCCAGAAAGTAGAGCCTAGAGCCCCACAGGATTATGTGCAGGCCTTGGAATCTAATGGAGTTTGCCCTGTTAGATTCTGAAATTGCTTGGACCAGTAATTTCCTCCTTCCCCTTTCTCCCTTTTTGAAGGTGAATGTTTGTAACTGTTCTTCTATACTTGTCTCACTACTGAATTTTGGGAACAGATAACTTGTTTCTTGAGTTTTACAGGTTCACAGACGGAGAGGAATTCTGCCACAAGAAGGGTCATGCTCAGAGTCTCACTCATACCTGATTTAGATGACTTAGATGATGAGATTGAGGGGTTTTTAGGTTGATGAGACTTGATTTTAGACTTTAAGGTGATACTGTAATGAGTTGAGACTTTTGAAGATATTAGGATGGGGTGTATGTATTTTGAATGTGGGTTGGATATGAATTTGGGGGGCCAAGGACACACTGCACTGGATAGAACAATGGCTCCCCAAAAAGGTTCACATCCTTACCCCCGGAATTTACCTTACATGGTAAAGGGACTTTGAAGATTAAGCAGGGATCTTGAGATGGGGATATTATCCTGGATTATCCAGGTAATGTAATCACAAGGGTCTGTATAAGAAGAAAGTAGAAAGGTCAGAAAGAAAAGACACTGTGACAACAGAGTCAGAAAGAGACTTGAAGAAGCTATGCTGCTGGCTTTGAAGGTGGAGGAAAGGACCATAAGCTAAGAAATGCAGGCAGCCTCTAGAAGCTGGAAACAGCAAGGAAATGGATTCTTCCAAAATGCCTCAAGAGGACATGGAGCCCTTCTGACTCATTTTGGACTGACTTTCAGAACTGCAGGACAATAAATGTATGTTATCTTACGCCATTAAATTTTGGGTTGTTATAGCAGCAATAGGAAACTAATAAAGAGATCAAAACCTTCAACAATGAAAGAGCCTATTCAAAGCTGGAAACAGGATGGAAATGGATTCTTCCCAAAAGACTCAAGGCAGGGAGAAGGAGGGAGATCACCTAAATACATCATTGCAATATTTTAAAACATGAAAGAGAGTGACTAGACCCTAAACTTTTGTTTTTCTTTTCTTTTTTTAAGATAGAGTCTCATTCTGTTACCCAGGGTAGAGTGCAGTGGCACCATCTTGTCTCACTCAGCCTCAACCTTTAGGTTCAAACAATTCTCCCACCTTAGCCTCCCAAAGAGCTGGGACTAAAGGCATGTGCCACCGTGCCCAGCTAATTTTTTGCATTTTTAGTAGAGATAGGGTGTCACCAAATTGGCCAGGCTGGCCTTGAACTCCTGACCTAAGTGTTGGGATTACAGGCTTGAGCTACCACACCTGGCCTAGACCCTAAACTTAAAGGGCAGAGGGAGAGAATATGGAAAAAGTAAGTTTCAGCAATATTAAATGCTAATATACAATGGAGCAATTCCTCCAAAAGTCTGAGATAAATTTATTTTGCTTATAATCTACAATGCTATAAATAGTAAAACTCTTAATTCACCATGAGGACAGAACAAAGATATTTCTGAACATGTAAAGATGCAGAAAACTTACACACACACACACACACACACCTCTTGTATCATCATTTTTAGGGAGTTACTTAAGGATATGCTACAGTACACAAGGATGTAAAGCAAGAAAAAGGTAGATAGAGGATCCAGAAAACAGTGGCTTCAATTCAGGAAAGTAGCACTGAGAAGTCCTGGGGTAAGAGCTGGACAGGTGGCTTTGAAGAGCAGCCAGAACAGGTGGTTCTACAGGGAGAAGACTTGGTGGGGGAAGAAGGGGTTCCATGAACTATATATGATTATAAAGAAACCGAAAGTCCCAGCCAGGCACGGTGCCTCACACCTGTAATCGCTGGGAGGCCAAGAGGGGACAGATCATTTGAGGTCAGGAGTTTGAGAAACTGAAAGTCCCTTAGACTGTGAAAAGGGCACAGAATGGACAAATAGGGGTGATAGGGAAAAAGAAAAAGGAAAGAAAGCATTTAAAGCTTTTAGGATACATTAAAGGTGTGGCTCTAAAGAAAAAAAATTATGTAACATAAACTGTAAATACTTCTAACTCCTTTTCATTTTTTTAAAATGAACCAATGGAGAAAGTATGAAAGACAACTAGGCTTCAGAACAAAACATCAGTGTTATCAAGATTACTCTTTCCTCCCTACCAAATGAAATCAGTAATCAGTGGACATAATCAGCTTGGGTTTAGGGGATTGTACAAAAAAATAACATTTCTGTAAACATTAGAGAATTACACTCAATTCAGAACAGTTGTTCTCAGACTTAAGTTTGTATCAGAATCACCTGGAGGGCTTGTTAAATCAGATTACTGGTTTCACCCAAGAGTTTCTGGTTCAGTGGATCTGGGGTGGGGCCCAAGAATTTGTATAAGTTCCCAGGTGATAGAGGTTGAGGGCCCTTTAACCAAAAAGCTTGGCAACACTCGTGTTTCAGATTTTTAAATTTTTTGGAATTTGGAATATTTGCATATATTATACATAATGATATCTTGGAAATGGGACCCAAGTCTACACACACACACACACACACACACACACACACACACACACAGACACATCCCTATACACATAGCTTAAAATTAATTTTATGTAATATTTTTAATTTTGTGCATGAAACAACGTTTGTGTACACTGAACCATTAGAAAGCAAAGGTGTCCCTATCTCAGCCACCCATGTGGAAAATCTGGTATTTAGCATCACCAACATCTCCGATTCTAAATTTCTATGTTACTAATAAGCATTTCCAAAACGTTCAGGATTTTTGAAGCATTTTGGATTTTGGATTTTCAGATTAGGCATGGTCAGCCTGTGCTAATTTGAGGGAGATACAAACATGAGGCAGGGTGGTGGTGGTGAATGAGATCAAATGAGCAACTGATCATACCTCCCATTCCAGCTCACTTAGTGGGCAAAATGCAGATGCAGGTGAAATCACCATTCACACTAGAGCTCTGCCTCCCCAGCACCCCCTCAGCCTGTCTTCCCCCCGCCCCGCTTTCTCTCTCCCTCCTTCCTCATACCCACTTTCCTCTTCTTTTCCGGCCAAAGTTAGCTAATATGTACGAGCTAAGTGCACACATACTGCAACTGCACTCTATATTATACAGCGAGGAGTCAAGACAATTTACCAATCACTAATAAAACTAAAAATAAGAGGTTTAGTCATACTATTTGTAGTGAAAAAAGTAACCTAGAGAGGACTTTACAAGAGCAATGTAACTGTTGGGAGAAAGGGACTAGTGTAAGTGAACTAAGAACTCATCTGTCAGAGGAGGAAGAGTCGGCAACTGTATTAGTCTGTTTTCACACTGCCATAAAGAAATACCCAAAACTGTAATTTAGGAAACAGGTTTAGTAGACTCACCGTTCCACATGGCTGGAAAAGCCTCAGGAAACTTACAATCATGGTGGAAGACGAAGAGGAAGCAAGGACCTTCTTCACATGGTATCAGGAGAGGGAAGGGCAAGCGGAGGAAATCCCAGACGCTTATAAAACCATCGGATCTCGTGAGAACTCACTTACTATCAAAAGAACAGCATGGGGAAAACAGCCCCCATGATCCCATTACCTTTCTCCCTTGACACAAGGGGATTACAGGTCCGTTCCTCAACATGTGGGTAATACAATTCCAGATGAGATCTGGGTGGGGACACAGAGCCAAACCATATCAGCAGCATACACTTAATATTTGCAGACATGGAGGAAACCACTTGAAGAACCAGAATCTGGAATATTAAAGAGGGAGTCAGGGATGGGTAGAGGTGAGATAAAGATCGAATCTTTAAGTGACTGCCCTGGGCAGCAGTACTAGTGGGCCTAGGGATAGAACAAGGTAGAGGAAGCCTCGTTTTTCATATTGTAAACTTCAGTCCCTTGTAAATTTATTTTGTAATGCTATTACTTCTATAGTAACCAGATAAACACATGTTTTTTAAATTTTCATTTTAAAATTTAAATAAGTCAGCTGAGATGAAGCCAATGATGTTAGTTTTTATTCCTAGGACCCTGAAGGGATGAAACAATGACTCCCCAAGAGCTGACAACAGCACTATTTGCTGCTTTCCCAGAGGAAGCCTCAGTCACCAGTTCCCGTTCATTTGACCTCTTGTTTCTCAAACTGGAGGAAAGGCCCCCTTCGCACATACACCCAGTCACCTGCATCCAAGTGAAGCAGCTCAGGCCTTCAACCTTAGATGGCCTGACTTGTAAAAGGTTCCTCGCCTTTCTGAATGGCCCCAGAGGGAGAACTGTCCTTTTAGTTTCACTGTCCCTGCTTTTCAAAAACTTTAAACAAGGACTGCAGAGAGAACACTGGGAGATATCTGAGAAAAACTACCCTGATTCCCAGTTCATTATGACCCTGTGGCCCATAACAAGATTCAGGTGCTTTAATTCCTTTACCGGATTGTAAATTTCCTGACCACCGAGTTACATGATTAATCCTCATTTACCCCCAATTCTCAACTTCAAAAAGGACAAGTCAGGCCCCTGAGATGTTGTATGGGTATCCAAAATACACTACAAATTTACAAACAAACAAGATTAATGCCGACCCAGCAATGCTAACTCCCAGGCTACATTTGTCTTAATGTCTATTATGTCTCAAGGCAGTAATGAGTCTTGCCCCTGAGTGCTAGACTGTTGGCCACCTGAACCTCATACTTACTGCAACCTGCAGTTAAGGCCTTGGCATTCATTCAAGCCCCAGCCTTGGATCATCATCTGAAATCCAGACATGGGCCAGGCCCAGAGGCTCATGCCTATAGTCCCAGCATTTTGGGAGGCCGAGGCGGATGGATGACTTGAGGTCAGGAGTTTGAGACCAGCCTGGCCAACACAGCAAAATCCCATCTCTACTCAAAATATAAAAATTAGCTGGGCATGGTGGTATGTGTCTATAATCCCAGCTACTTGGGAGGCTGAAGTGGGAGAATTACTTGAACCCAGGAGGTAGAGGTTGCAGTGAGCTGAGATTGTGCCACTGCACTCCAGCCTGGGCAACACAGTGAGACCCTGTTGCAAAAAAAAAGAAAAAAAGAAAAAG
This sequence comes from Cebus imitator, assembly GCF_001604975.1. NCBI lineage: Eukaryota > Metazoa > Chordata > Mammalia > Primates > Cebidae > Cebus > Cebus imitator. The sequence goes on from NW_016107385.1 coordinate 7,551,231, forward strand.
AATACAGACTTGAAGGGAGTCTGGGATCCGGAACTGCAGTGCTGATGGGCCAGAGGAGGCCATGCCCAGCATCACTCACTTGGCCAGACACACTGGCTAAGTGCTCCAACACTGGGCAGACAGCTCTGAGTTTAAATTCTTGCCTGCCATTTTTGAGCTATGCCTTTTCGGGCAAGTCACAGTCTCCCTGAACCTCACTTCCCCCATCTGTGAAATGGAGAGACTACCAATGGCATCTATTTCATGAATTCTGTATGAAGACTAGATGGAATGATGCTTACATATGCATATAAGGTGCCTGAAATATCTTCATTGACTGGTAGCTTTTAATATCAACCATGTCATTTTTCTTATTAAAACTGACGTATCGATTAATCAGATTTATTAAATCTTCTCTAGGAGAGAGAAGTAAAACCATAAACTTCTATTAGAAATAGGAAGAGTTAAGTCCAAAAACTGATCCCTTCCATGGGGAAAGCACCTCAGTGCAGATAGTTTGGAAAGAGCTCTTTGACGCTTGGATTGCCCTCAAGTTTCCTGTTTATAGTCACAAGCGACTTCACATGGGTCATAACAAGGACATCCTAAATGAAAAGCGAGAAGGACCATCTCTAACAGAAGCTGGGGGAGCTCGCTCACTGTGCCGACGGCGCTGTGATGGGTTAACCACCCTGGGGGCAGAGCAAAGCAGTGTGACAGCTTCCCAAGCAGCTATTTTTATCTTGTGTTTTGAGCATCTGACTCAAGCTGGGTAAAAGGGTTCATTTTCTCACTTGGAAAGTTTTCAAAACACCAAAGGATTTGATCAAGAGGGAAGTAGACTCACCCCAGCCAAATCTTTTTCATTGGTCAAAAAAAAAAAAAAAAAAAAAAAAGAGGCCAGCAAAAATTTAAAAATTTAATCATAAACCTGCTTCCGGCAATATATGGACCCATTCAGGGGAAGTTGTCATTTGTTTATCAGTAGCAGACAGCAGCTTCCTGCAACCAACAGCAGCTGTCACCCTGCAAAAGGACATCTTTTCATTTTCATGAAAAGTAGGGAAAATGTTAAGGCAAAGCAAATGACAAAATATTTGACTGCATTTATCTGCCTCTTGGCTATTTTTACCCCTGTGCCATGCAAACGCCTTACAGGCTTCCCCGACAATATCTTACTTTTTATTCTAGTCCTGCTTAGCAGCCAAGGCAGTGTGTTGTCATTTACATTTTACAGATGGCGAAGCTGAAACCCTGAAACTTCAGTAACATGAACATGGTGGGGCCAGAACCGGAAACCACTCCATGGTTGATTTAAAACTACCCTAAGTCCCAAGGGAGACACAATGGTCATCAGGGAAACGGGAAGGAGTACCAGTTCTGTGTCAACTTGGAGCAGAGCAAAGTGGTACATGTGGTGACCTAGAAAAACATGAGTCTAACTGCTGATTTCTTCTCCAATGAAGAACTTGAGATCTATCACATAGCATCATGTGTTCGCAGTGTTAGAATTCTGTTTTCTCAGCTGAGAATGAAGGATGCGATCCCATGCTTATTGGTGCCATTTACTTCCCACCATTCCTTTTTACATATTCATACCCTGGGTATTTTTTTCTACACACCTTGGCCAGACTAGGTGGTCCTCTTCTCATCCAGAGTTACCCTACTTATTTTGCTAAAACACCTGATCTCATTCATTCTGTCATAGATATTACACTGAGCGCCTCCCATGGGACCTATGGCTGGGAACGTGGGGACACAGAGAGGAATGAATCTCAGTTCCTAACGTCAAGGGGTGCAGAGACTACCAGGGAAAACTGGCACGTAAAACAGTAGATAGATCTGTAAAGAAATGTCCCAGGAACCACAGAAGTAATTGTCTCTGACGGGTGAGGAAAGGCTTTCTTTTCTCCTTGAACCTCTCCTGAGCGCCTCTGGTTGCCTCACTTTGACATTGCATCTCTGCCCTGCCCACTCTGCCTGGTCCCCCTTGGGTATTGACATTTCCGCTAATATCTCCCTCTCTGCACTTCAGATCAGATTTCCAACCCCTAAAGTTATTATTCCAGGTCACAGAGGGCAGGTTTGTGCATATACTACTAATTTTTCCAAATGTCTTGGCCACGAGCACTTAGTTTGTAGAGTACATCAATGCTAATTCTTTAGAGCAAAGCAACATTAAAGTCTCTTTTTTTTCCTGAAGCACATTCTGAAGATTATAAGCTACAAAGAGTACTAAAATGAGAAAGGATCCCTGGGCCTAGCTTGGTCCTAATTTTTATTCGTCTGATTTATAGAGCGTGTAGGTGAGGCAATGTCCTCCTCATCTCTGGATTGGGGATACGCTGACAGCTCCATCCATCAGGCAAGTTGTCAGAGCACAACGCTTCACAGAAGCTGTTAAACAAAGTCCAAATGGCTAACACTTCCAGGAGATGAAAAAGAAGTTAACCTAGTGTCCAGAAAAAAGTATTTCCAGTAGAGAAATGGATGCAGCAGTAAAGTCTTTAGACGAAGGTATTAGAACTTAAAGACAAATTCCAAATACATGCCTGGATTTCTGCTGCCTTTATGATTCTGGAAGCAATTCCTGCTTGAAATATATTGATAAATAATCACTCAGCAAAGTCGAACTCACGAAACCAGGATCCATCTTCATTAGGAAATTTAGGGATCCCTTATGTCTATAAATGCAGGGCAGAAGAAATAGAGGGGTTGTATTCCAAAGTCCACAGTTATACCTTCCACCAAGAAGCTGGATTGCAGCTGTCTTTAACAATTAGGGGCACAAGAAGGACAATGATCATTTATACAATGACATTAATAGTGTAGTTGGTGATCATGTTATAGTATCTTGAAGAATTTTAGGCACATGCAAAACATCCCAAGGGCATATTTTAGGTGCTAGGTTTAGCGTATTTTCTTTCTTTCTTTTCAACACCTTCAGTGCCTTTCAATAGTGTTAGAATCCTCTGTGTTTTAGATCATCCAAGTTCCTCAAGGACAGAGGGAGGTTCCATTAGGGCACGAGAGACTCATAGAATGACCTCTTTGGAAGTCCAGGTCACACAGACAGAAAAAGTGTCTCTAGTGGTCTCAGATATCCTGGCCATGGTCTGGGGTCTGGAGAACAGCTTGGAGAATGGGGGCCTAAGCAAGAGGCCTCTCAGCCGGCAGATGGCGCTGCCGTGATCGGTAAGCTGAACTCGTGGGTGCTCTTTAACAGGGCCTTTTTTCATCATTCTACTCAAAGTGTTGTAATTCCCTCTAATTGTCATCTCTGCCCTAGTTTGACTTTGCTGAGTCATTCCATGCTGTGTCACGAAACTGTGCTGCTGCAGGAGACTCAAAAGAAGCTCTAAACCCTTTGTGGCTGTCAGGTTAACTCAACATGGGGGGCAGACTGCCATGCCAAGAACCCCAGTGAGTGTGGCAGAGGAGAGGGTCTATTTACCAGGGCAGAGCAAACCCGATAATGATGAAGGAGACATAGCTTTGGGTGGCCCTAAGCCTCTCAAAACATTTGAAGACTCCTCTCTAAGCGAACCCTCCCCCTCCCCAGTTCTCTTTCTCTCTCACTCCCCTGCCCTGATCCAAAGGCTCCAGGTATCCATACTGCATGGTCAAGTGCATTCTCCCACAGGAAGGCTCTAGATGCATGTCAACCTCATAAGCCCTGCAGTGAAGGGAACTTTCTATCTCCCAGCTGTGCCTGTCTCACTTTGTATGGAGAAGGAAGGGGATCTCAGAAGGGTGGATCACATTCTCCCCACAGGCAGATGTTCTCCCCTAAAGAGAACCTCTTTGCTCCCACGGTTGAAGTTGGCGTCAAGGTGGAGTGGGGATGGGAAGGGACATATTTTTACAATCCACTCCTAATTTCTAATGAGGAGATCCCAAAGAAGACCTCTTAGTTGCTGAAGGAAGATGGAGGTGTTAAACTGATTCAGGTGGGTGGATGCAAACTGGAAGGGGGAGGACATCTAAATTATTCTACATAATCAGAGGAGGAAAGAGATCAAGAGAAAAGCTGATGGGAAGCAGGGAGGGCAGCAGAGAAGAAGACAACCAAGGTGGAGATTTTGATGAAGTTCTGCTGTGCAGTGTTTGATACATTCTCTTCTTCATCTTTCCAGAAACAGCCGGGAAAACCGACATTACCAAATAGTCCTTTAGGAGTTCCGTTGAGGTAGGGGGAAATAAAATTTGAGAAGGGTTCATATTCAGTCTTGGGGAACTGTCTGTGCATGATCAAAAAGCAGGAGTAAGAACTGCCCGATATGCTAAGCCTGAACTAGACAATGTGATATAATTAGTGAAGAGGGAGGAACAGCACTCCACTTGGGTCCACTGTTGTTAAGGCCAAGGTCATTTTAGAGTGTCAGGGCCACTCTCCAGTGAGTTACGGGGAGAGACCACAGGGAACCTGGGGAGATGGCATCCTTCATCCACTTCTGCTACACTGCCAATGATCTGAGAACAAAAGGCCCTCCCAGGCTAAAAGCTGGAATTTAGTGGGCCTCAGTAGAAGTGTTTGTTTTGATAAGAAGCTGTTTTAAGTCCACCACATGTTTGGTTTGATGGTGACACATGGCTGTAAGTGTAACCTGGGCCCAGATATTAGCTCAGTCAGTGGTTCTCTACATGCAGGCCCTGGTCCATGAACAACAGTGTCACTTGGGAACTTGATAGAAATGTCAACCCTCAGACCCCAACCAAATCTGCCAGACCAGATACTTGAGAGGTAGGGCCCAGCGATGTTGTTAAACAAGTCCCCTTGGTGAGCCTGATACATCTGACATTTGAGAACTGGGTTATGCAATGATTCTCAATGTTTGGTATCTGAACCCTCAGTAGGGTTTGTCAAACACAGAATCCTAAAATCTCTGGTGCAGACACCAGGGATTTTGGCTGCGTAAGCCTGGGGTGAGCTTGGCATCCTTTGTTTAATAAGCTCTGCAGTAATTCTTGTCCCCATATAAGTTTGAGAACCACTAGATAAACAGATTAAGAAGAAACTGAGTCCCATAACCTGAAATTATGAGCCAATGTGGCTGGCAAATTAAACAACTTATTGAAACAATAGAGACCTTCCAGGATAAGTAAAGGAGCTTAATAATTGTTCTCAATTAATACAGGATGTCCTACTGCCCATGGAGAGGACACTTCAGATATTATACTCAGGGAAGAATTCTTAAAGCTTGACCCCAGAGAACTCAGGTAGTTACAGAATAAATGGGGCCCCAGGGAGGGACCCAGAGACGAATTCATGCCTCACAGGACAGCAGCTGTGTTCCCAAGTGTCCAGTGCAGATAGGACAGGGCACCCTGCTTCTCCAGGTAGGATCTAGCATTCAAGAGTGGTCCTTAGAATCACCCAGGAGTTAGGGATTGGCACAAATGCAGATTCAGGTTCTTGAGCCTCTCCCAGACCTGATGAATCCATTTGTAGGATAGGTGACCAAGAATCTGAATTCTTACTGTGTGCCTTAACTGTCTGCCATGCACATTCTAATTTGAGAACCAATGATCACCAAGTGTGGTTAGCATCCCTTACACTCTGGTGAAAGGTAAGGACTGTCTATGCAGTTCCAGGGTCAAAAGCTTGTGGCCTAGAGGGAGAAGCAGGGAATGTCTGTCTCTCACATTCCCACCTAGGGAAGGGCAGAGGGTCCTTGGTTGTGGGTAAGGCCACTTAAAAATTAGTTTCCATGTGTAGGCCAAGCACATAATACTTGAGATATGCACAGTGTGGTATTTAAATATATTAAACATAATATATCTCTATGGTAAGAGCTCTTGTCATGTATTTAAAATATTCCCAAGAGTGCTGGGAAAGTAAGAAAGCCAGTAATATATCATAAAATTTCCTAGGGAAATTGCTTTGATATAGCTGTAAATATAAGATTTCCCGTAATATTTAATTTCCTCATTTCTTGTTCTTTTTGTTAATCCTGTTTTCCTTTCAGTGTCCCATTGAAAAATTCCTTGAGTCATAACTAAAAAGAAGTAAGCAGGTGCATGTTTTGGAGATGGTAAGGAAGGGGGGCAGTGGGGAAGGCTGGAGAGTCTGTGTTCCATTCTTCAGGGGAGCGTGTGGGAGGAAGAGACACCCCCAGGCCGAGGGGGCAGCAGGGGTTACCACGGAAAGGAGGGTGAGCCCAATCTCTGAGGCCTCCAGAAGTGGCCAACAGGAGAAAGCGTCCAACCGTCCCATTACTATTCTCACCGAGTCTCTCTCAAAAATTGAACAGACCACTCATCAGTTTGAATGTTTTCCCCCAGTTAACCCATTCTAACAATAGGCTTTGGAGTACATATGCTTGTGATTTAGAAGTAACCAGACACATTACATCTTTCCTTAAATATTTGCATATCTACTTCTATAGCATAGGCTTGTAGCATCTTTTAAAAAATCTCTTCTCCCAAGTGCAGCCTCATTAGAAGTCAACTGGCCTTCTGACTAGCATTTCAGACTCTGATCATTATACCAAAATCCATTAAACACATAAAGTCTCTTATTGGAACCTCCAATTAAACCTCAAGTCTCATAAAAGAGAATGAAGTGATTATAGGAAAGTGATCTAATACTATGTGAAGTGTTGGGAATGATAATGCTGGGAACACATGCAGTGCCTCTTGCCCAAGGAGTGAGAATTAACAAAAGCTAACTTTTCCCAATTCAAAATGATATAGAAAGGAAAATGTAAAGGAAATGATTCAGAGTAAGTTCAATATAATGCTAACTTTCATTCAAGGAAAACCAATGGTTAGTTAGAACTAAACAAGTTAATTGTTCCTGCTGAGGGTCAGGGATTGGCTCACTTTCCCTTCCCTGGTACCCTCTTCTGACTCCATCACTTGCTACTTTTTGCCAGAGAGGGTCTTTTGTTCTCAGATCACTGGCAGAGTAGCAGAGGTGGTAGAAAGATGCCATCTCTCCGGGTTCTTTGTGGCCTCTTCTTATCATTTATCTGGAGAGTGGCCCTGGCACTTTAAAATGACCTTGACCATTACAGTAATAGACCCAAGTGGAGTGCTGTCCTTCACTCTTTGCTAATTACATCATGTTGTCCAGTTCAGACTTAGCACATCATCTCCTAAACTTTATCTAGTGGGGTAGGTTTTGATTCTTATTTTGTTAATTATCTGACCTTGCATATGTCCAAGTTTTTCTGCCTGTGAAATGGGAATAAGTGTAACTGCCTAACCTAACCCCTGGATATATTGGGTGTCAACGTTTTATGCAATACCAGAGAATCATCATCATCATCATCGTAGTAGAAACCAAGCTGTGGCTATTCCTTCATTTTTAGGTTTCTGGAGTTTGTGGTGCATTCAGGGCCATCAACACTGCAGTACACTGGCCAGTATCCAGGTACAGCAGGGCAATGGTTCTCACACTAAACCATGCCTGAGGACCAACTGGGGATCCTGTTAAAATAAAGATTCTTGGGACCTGCCTCCAGAGATTTTAGTTCAATGATTTTGGATTGGTCTCAAGAAATTCATTCATCCACAATTATGTGCACCAGACATTGTTAAAGGCATTAGGGCAATGGAAGTGAACAAACAGACAAAAATCCTTTCATGGTCTATCTGCATTTGTAACAGACCTCCGGGTGACACGGAGGCCGTTAGCCGTACTCTCCCAAGGGCCACACCTTGGCAGCAGCACATGCCAGCTAGTGACAAGATCTACTCTCTGCTACGCCAACGGAAATTTCATCACATTCCCAAACTCCAATTCTTCTTTTCCACTGGGACCTACTTCTCGGCCATAATCTTCTGGAATTCATTTTTATATTTAGGAACAATGGTTCATTGTGGTCCTTCTCAGCAAGTTCATTTACTGCCTTGCTTTTTCATTCCAGTTTCACATATTATTAGCACTGGGGGCCCGAGGGACCTCCTTAGTATCAGTCTTTAAGGAGGCTCAGGAAACAGCACTTGTTCCAGGGACTTTGGTAACAGGAATCATCAAGAAGATGTCTGGATTTCACTTTCAAGAATCAGAAGACAATTAACTTGATGAGTTCTAACCTAAACCATGAGCTTACCCTTAAGGAAAATTAGCCTTATACTGAACTTACTCCAAGTCATTTCATTTACATTTTTCTTTCTATATCATTTTGCATTGGGAAAAATTTGCTCTTGTTAATGGCCCACACATCCTATGGAATGAAGGCTTCATTCTAAAATGTAGTTGATTAATTTCTCTAAGTCCTTTGATGCATCGTACTAAAGATGTGTTGGAAACTTCCTGACCCAGACCAACAGAGCAAATGAAGTACAGCTTCACAAAAGCCTTGGCCTATTTTTTTAAACCACTTTTTATGTGCAATATCTACCTTTAAAAAGATGTATTAGTAAACAGAGCTGAATTACAAAGAGTTCTTTCACTCTAGCAAACCTCATGTGCCCAAAGCTGACAGCAGATGACTCAGTGAGTACAATAAACGTAGAACAAAGCAACAAGGACAAGTAAGACTTAGTGAGTGAAGGAAATGAAGAACTACAAAAACACTGAATAGATTTCAGGTTTATTGAAAAGTGTACCTAGGAAGATTGCTTAAGTTGTATTTCATTTATTCCATATTTTGAAAGGACTGGAGGCTGCCTAAAAAGGATTGGAGGCTGCTCATTTATTCTCTGTAACTGGTGTGAGATAACATTTTAAAGATCACCGCTTCATTCTTCATCTCCTTCCCGACAAGTTCTCCAACTATTAAAAAATTTCAAACAGGATAAGAAAAGGACATTACTTCTCTTATAAGTTCTTCCATATCGAGAAAAATCTGCCATTTTAATAACTATTTTTTATCAATCTTGGAAATCCAGCTCCAAAAAAACAGTCTGTACATAAGCATTGCGTTTGTAGTTGAGGGCAATGAAGAGGTACAAGGAAGCATCTCACTTTGTTCTATTTTTAAAAGTAAATGTGACACTTCAAAAAAGAAGCCTCCAAGTTTTGGAAACAAGCTTCCTTTTCCATGTCCTTCCAGGTCTTGGTCTTGTGCACGCACATTCTACATACGTGCACATCCTTCGTGCAATTCTTTCACTCAACGTGTATTGTAGGCATTTTCTCCACATTGTTATGCATTTTCACTTTAAAAAAATTTAAACTGCCATTTTTAATGGCTGCACAATTGTCCGTGGAGTTGCTGTATCATTAGAATACAGGAAGAGGAAGGGAGATATTTGAGCAGATGGCCACGACACAGTTCAGGAAGTGAGTCACATGGCCGTGTTTACAGTGTCTGGAGCACTTCATATTCCAGGGAGAGAGCTCTGGCACCGCAGAGCTGATTACTGTGAGGGCTTATTTATCTGAACTGCATGGGATGGAAGCTGTCCTGGTCTCGGTTTTGAAGCCACTCTTTATTCATTTCCTGTATTCATATCCTTCAAGGGACAACGAGTTCTGCAAAAAGCAGAGTGGACACCTGAAGTGAAACAACTCACCGCCGTGTTCTGCACAGCGGCTGGGCTGGCAGGTGTGAGGGCTGGGTGCTTCCTGATGCCCCAGTTCTCTCTCTCACACACACACACACACACACACACCACCACCACCACCACTACCACATCAGTGGGGTTACAATGTACTAGGCATATGGAATATGAGGCAGCAGGGTGTAGTGGCCATGAGCATACAGTCTGGAACCAGACCTTGACACTTGTGTTCTTGTACCTTAGCCTTTAGCATCTGTAAACGTGAGCTGAGAATGATCACTTAAAGTCTTATTGTCCTTGCTTTGTTCTATCTTTATTTTACTCACTGAGTCATTTGCTGTCAGCCTTGGTCCGAGGTTTGCTGGAGTGAAACTGAGTTTTTATAATTCAGCTTTATTTACTAATAGATCTTTTTAAAGGTAGATATTGCACATAAAAAGTGGCTTAAAAAAGAGGGTAACAACACCCTCACCCTATGGAGTGAGGATTAAATAAGATAATATCCATAAACATAAAGAACAGGCTTTGGTACATGGTAAGCACCATGTCACTGTTTATTATTATATTATCTTGCCACTCACTTCTTGTTTGTTTGTTTTGTTTTTTGAGCCAGAATCTCACTCTGTTGCTAAGCTGGAGTGCAGGGGCGTGATGTCAGCTCACTGCAACCTTCACCACCCAGGTTCAAGCGATTCTCCTGCCACAATCATCTCCCAAGTAGCTAGGCCTACAGGCATGCACCATCATGGCTGGCTAATTTTTGTGTTTTTAGTCAAGATGGAGTTTCACCATATGGGTGAGGCTGGTTTCAAACTCCTGACCTCAAGGGATTCGCCCGCCTCAGCCTCCCAAAGTGCTGGGATTACAGGCGTAAGCCACTGTGCTTGGTCTCTACTCACTTTTAAGGACAGCAGAGCAGAGGTCCAACTGCCAGGACAAAAACTGGACAGCTACTCCTTTGATAATGGGAAAGAATAAACTTTCCTGTGCCTTCCTGACCTCTTCTATCTGTATACCACAGAGAGAAAAATGGCACTTATTTTACGAGAATTTTAACTCAGGGATAATACTTGAGACCCGGTGTGTGCATTTTAAGCCCACAACTAAAGAACCACTCCTGGAAGTTTAAGCCTTGGTTTCAACTTCAAGAACATAGTGTGAATGATCCTATTTGGTTAGTACAAAATGCTCTCGCCACCATACTGGCTACCATTTATTCATCACCTACCACCTGCCAGGACTCTCTCTTTCATATAAGTACATCTAACCCTGGCAACAACCGTATAAGATAGGTATTATTATTCTTCTTCTCATTTTATATTTAATAGATGTGGGAACTTGGGACCAGAAAGATAAAGTGATTTGCCTAAGGCCAAGCAGACTCAGAATTAGAATTTAAACTCAGGTCTGGTTAACTATCAAGTCTATTCTCTTCCCACTGAACCTACTCCTGTTTATTGTGATCTTTGTACAAAGAGGACTTGAGCCTTGGGGGCTTGCACTGCTGATTAAGTAAACGGGTTAATGCCTACAGCTGCTTTGCTGAACTGTTCAGTGCTTCCCACATGTGTCCTGGGCTCCATGCCAGCCCTGCAAACCCCCTCCTTCCCGACACCCACACGGGCTCTTCAGACTCAGCATCTATGCTCCTGACCCTGGCCTGGGTTGAATCCTCCACCCTGCTCATGAAAAGAGTAGTGTGAAATTGACATTGAGACAATCAGATAAAGCCGGCTGGTTCTGGTCCTACCTGTCGGCTACCTCCTCCTCTGTTCCCACGTCTGGTGACCTTCTGTTTCACCTCAACTCCTCTGTCCACTGTTTACTCAATTCCTGCTGAGCAGGCGTTGAGGTTATAATGAAAGGTGATGGAGACTCCCCTCTCTTTCCCCTTACCCACTACCTGGCACCGAACACAAGAATCCCTGATTACACTCCTGGAAGTGTGGGGGTGCACACCTCCCTTGGGATGGAGAAGAGTGAACTGAGAGAGGTGCAGTGGCTTCACTCATGCTGAACTGCTTTTAGGAATGTCAGGCAGAGGGGCTGACACTCCAAACCCACACTGAGATCATAGCGTCAACATGAACTGATGTTAGGAGTTACTGCCCCACACCTCCCTGACCCCCAAAGATTCAGATGTTGCAATCATATCTCCCCATACCTCAGAATGTGACCTTATTTGGGAACAGGACAGATGTAATTGATTAAGACGAGGTCACAGTGGAGTGGCCTCTAATTCAATATGACTTGTGTCCTTATAAAAGAGGGTAAACGGACACAGACATGCTCACAGAGAGAATGCTTCCTGTGAAGATGAAAGAACTGGATGATGCATCTCCAAGCTGAGGGATATCCAACTGCCAACAAGCCACCAGAAGCTAGGGGAGGGCATGGGACAGGTGCCTCCTCACAGCCCTCAACCTGCTGACGCCTCGAGTTGAACTTCTAGCCACCAGAACTGCGAGAGAATGACTTTCAGTTGTGGGAGCCACCCAGTTTGTGACATTTGTTGTGGCGGCCCTAGGAAACCGCTAAGCTGCAGAGATACTCAAAGAGTCATGAAAGTGACTCAGCTCTGGGGTGATGGGGGAGAAAATAGAACCAAGGTTGTGGGAGTGCTTTCTGGACGGGCCGAGGGGGTCTGGTTCATAGACAGGCCCCAATCCCTCCCTGAGGTTCTTCGGAGATAGTTCCAGACCAGAAACAGCTCACTCTCATCAAATGCCCAAGGCCACGGGCAGTCTCTGGTGCCCACCTGGGGACACGGGAAAAAGTGAGATTTTAAGCCTAGTGTCACCTTCATGCTAGGGAGTCATTACAGCTTTCATGGGTCTTAGCCACTTTGGTTTTACTGGGCTTCTTCTTGCATTTTAAAAAAAATATTTAAAATATTTTATGACTTCATTGGTGTAAAGACAAGTGTAATCTATGCTGGGCCGACAACTATATATTTGTTATTATTATATTCATTTTTCTCCTGATTTTAAAAGAAACTAAAACTGAAACATTTTTTGTGGGCCATTGAAAGTGGTGTGGGCTCAACCTCTGCACCTTCCGTACCTATGGGATAGGTTGGCCCGACCCCACAGGTAAAATGAGAGATCCATCAGGGAGGCAAAAAAACTGACCTTTGCTGGATGACATTGCCACCAAGAAACTGAGTCTTAAAAAGAGCTGTTAGCCGGTGGCTCAAGCCTGTAATCCCAGCACTTTGGGAGGCCGAGGCGGGTGGATCACGAGGTCAAGAGATCGAGACCATCCTGGCCAACATGGTGAAACGTCGTCTCTACTAAAAATACAAAAACTAGCTGGGCGCGGTGGCGTGCACCTGTAGTCCCAGCTACTCGGGAGGCTGAGGCAGGAGAATTGCTTGAACCCAGGAGGCGGAGGTTGCAGTGAGCCGAGATTGTGCCATTGCACTCCAGCCTAGCGTCTGGCA
>NW_016107385.1:7564118-7577578 GCF_001604975.1 Cebus imitator
AAAAAAAAAAAAAAAAAAAAGAGCTGTTAGCAAGTGTGTTACATTAAGTTCTTGCTCCAGCCTTTAAAAGCTATGCAATTACTACACAGGTTGCATACCTGGTGTCAAAATGTCCACAGTTGCCTTACACTTTTCCTTTACCTCAGGACGAACCGAAAAATAAATACTTCCAGGTATATATAGAGAGAACCATGCTACATATTGGCTGTCACCACCTGCAAGCGCGTGACCATAAATCCACACCCCTTCTGCTAGGACAGCTGTTGTACTTTGTCAGAAGTCTACATAAAACATCCCCCTATGTATTGTATTATTGGCCTTCCTGATTTACTGTATATACAGTTTCCAAGTTAAATACCAACAGAAGCACCCGAAAATATATTCTGTTGCAGCCCGTCTGAAAATTGCATTGCCCAAATAAAGTCTGCTCATTTATCACTTACTTCCCAATATCTGAGTGTCATTCTCTGAAATACCCCTACAGCAGTGCCCTGTGAAACGCCAGCCCAGAGAAGGGGAAGTGAAATCACCAGCTTCAAGGCCCAGGCATTTAAAAAGAGAGCATGTTTCAAAAATGAGACTAAGCAATTCACACAGTTGGTATCTGGCTTCCCTTAATGTAATATTGGAATCCTTCCTTTAAATGCACATCTCCTAGCAATAGGAACAGTGATAACAAATTGAATACATAAACCCACATAAGTGGTTCTCCCTAGAATTCATTAGGAAGTGTTCTTGTTTATACAGAATTCCAGTTGATTTCTGTGAGGGATCCAGGAGCATAGATTTCTACTCAGTGACAATCCACCGGAACACACAAATCCAGACATAAAACTGATTCCTATGTGATAGTTCAGATGTGTGTCCCCTCCCAAATCCCATGTTGAATTGTAATCCCCAGTGTTGGAGGTGGGACCCGGTGGACGGTAACTGGATTTTGGGGTGGTTTTCTCATGAATGGCTTAGCACCATCTTCCCTGGTGCTGTCCTTGTGACAGTGAGTGAATTCCTGTGAGTTCTGGTAGTTTAAAAGTGTGTGGCACCTCCCCACTTCTCTCTCTTGCTGCTCCAGCTATGTGACACGCTGGCTTCCCCTCTACCTTCATCGTGATTCTAAGTTTCCTGAGGCCTCCCCAGAAGCTGAGCAGATGCCAGCATCATGCTTCCTGTACAGCCTGCTGAACAATGAGTCAATTAAACCTCTTTTTAAAATATATTACCCTCTCTCAGGTATTTCTTTATAGCAATGCAAAACAGACTAACATACCATGTTACAGGTTAGCAATATGAGAATAGAAAGGGTATAGCAGACATGTACTTATTTCATAGACTAATCTAGGCTTGAATATCAGCTTTACAACAACTAGACAGACATTTTTGAGCCCCTTATCCTTCATCTACAAAATGAGGTCAAAGCCAATACAGGACAAGGTTGACTGGGAATTCAACCTCCATCCCCTCCTTTCCAACAGAACCCTAATTTTGTTTAGGTAACCAATCATCCACGGCTGGCTTCATGGACAAGCGACAGGGCCTCTTGCTCAGAAGGGCCCTATGCTTGGGGAAATGCTCTGCTGTCACCATCTTGAAATTCTTAATAATTTTATCTTAAACTTCTGGTTTGGAAGTAAAGTCTGATGAGACAACACAGCATGCAGTGAGCAGAGAAGATAAACATGAAATGCACATCTGGTATCTTAGCCAGCCCAGGTGTTAGCTCCGTAACATACTTACCTTCTACTTGCTTTCACTCTTGCTGCACTGCCATGCACTGTGGCTTCACTGGAATTCGATGATCATGTTCTGTATCAACATGTCTGCGATTGAGGAGGCAGCAGTACTGACAGCCCTGGGTGGCTACGTTTTCCATTCCAATCATAACTTGCTTGGACACAGAAAGAAGGCAGTGGCATTCTAAGAAACACAAATGATCAAGGGAACTTGTCATAGCCTTTCCCACTCATGTTACATTTTTTGTGTTACTCAAACACTTACGCTGAAAATGACGAAAGGGAAAGATAGGGCAACCTATGGTTCTTTTATTTTTTTTTTCAGGCCCTTCTTTATTCACAACGAGTAGGAATGTAGAGTGTTAGCAGAATGTGCACATAGCAAGAAATGAAACAAAAATGGTTGAATTAGTTTTGTGCAGTATGTCCCTGTTTGGTAAGAATAAAATATTTGTGCATGTATGAGCTACAAACTATGAATTATTTTATTTCACAGATTCACATAGGAATTAAATTCCCTTATATATGTCAAACACAACCCTGGCTCCAAGCATGGGAATGATAGCACCAGGGGTAATTTTATCCTGCTTGCTGGTGATTGGTCCAGGACAAGCATGTCACTCAATCAGACCAATGAGAAGCTTGCTAAGGACTCCTGAGAAAGGTCTGTCTTCTGCTTCCAGAACTGACTTTGTTTATTGCATCTTTCTGCAAAGTGAGGAAGAAGCCAACATGCAGAAAAGGGTCGAGTCACAAATTCATTGGGAAAAAAAAAACTTATTAAAAGAATTTGTGGAAAAATAGAACTAAAGTTTCCAGACCAAGCAACCTAAGCATCGGTCCCCTGCTGTGACTTCCAGGAATGCGAACCAACTATTTCATTGTTGCTAAATCCTGCTTAAGATGGATTTCCTGTAACTTCATGCTGAAAGCATATTGACGAATGTTTGTTGCCTAAGTGAATGAATGTGTACAGCATTGTAATCCTGGCACTGGACTGGCCATGAAAAACTTCATGGGTCTTAAAGAGGAGTCAATCTGACAGCTGAAGAACAAGGAAGAAGGCAGTGCAGGAAGGAAGGGGCATCCTGGTGTGTGCAGGGGTGAGAGGCTGACAGACATTAGGGATCAGAAAGGGACATGGTCTGGAGATGCAAATGGTTCATGCAGGGAGAGCAAGGACCACGGAGTGGCTGCCCTGGACTTTCAAGGGTCTGGTATTTTCTCAAGGTGGTGCGGTTAGTTGCAGGTGAACCCTATGCTATGCTTAGAAGTGCTTGCAGTGGTAAAGAAATCTGGAGCCACACAGCCATGATAAGATCTTAGGAGCTACCTCCTCATTTATACAAAGGTATTTTACTGAGATATTAGTAGCTCAGTTTGAGTTTGAGACCGAGCCCTGCCCCTCATTCATGGTGTAACCTAAGTAAGTTACTTTATCGTTCTGTGTCTTGGGTCCCCGAAAAAGAAAACGAAGAAGGTATGTACTTACCCCCTCCTTTTCCAAGAGGCTGGTGAGGCCATCCAGCGTTTGGCACCTGGCAGGAGTTGCATGGATGTTGGTTATTATCCTTTGATGGCCTTACATGGTTCCTTGCAGGGGGAAATTGTTTTTCTTACTTGGGAATCCACCATCCCTACACTTTCCCTCATCTTTTAATGTCTGGAGACTGCTGCCTGCAATTGTAAACCACTCTTTCACCCTTCCTGATGCCCACATTACATGTAGCTTATTTTTGCCTTCCTGATATTCAAGCAGAAGGAGGATGATGAAGAGGCTCTTGGGACCAAAGTTAACACCAGTCAGTCAGCCTCTCTGACTATCCCCAACAGAGACTGGAGGGGCTCGATTCTACAACTTAGAGTTTGAAGAGGAAAAGCTAAAATCCACATAAGGAAAAATCTGTGGCTGATTTCAGCTTCTTTAAACAAATTTTTCAAGTAAATAAAGCATATTTTTATAATTTTCAACATATTATAGAATACTGTTCATCTTGGTGATCTGTTTCCCCAGGCCATACTTGACAACATTTGGTATTACCTCCCACAGACCCTTGCACTTCCTTGGAATCAGATATGATCCTAATAGGGACAGCACATTTTCTTTAGTTTATTTATTCATATTCATTTAATGCCTATTGCACGCCAGGTACCATTTGGTGAGCTGCCTTACACAGTTATCTGCATTCTATATATTATGCATGATATAATGGATGAGCTTACACATATGTACTTCTGCAATTCAAATAGCTCAAGTAAACTACAGAGGGAATATGCAATTTAAGCCACAAACTACTCTTAAAAACTTTGCTTCAAAACTCCCACCAAGAATTGGATAGTTTGTAATTCCACTGATTTCTGGTCTCTGGATTAGTCTAATCTTTCTGAAGTGGATATAGAAATGTAATTCCATTCAGCACATCGTTACCACCAATATTTACAGCTTGCCCTTAAAAAGTAAATGAACTGGAGAAACTAGAGAAATTGTAAACCACCAAGACCCCAAATTTCCATGAATCTTTATATTAATGTGATAAAAGACATAAAAGTTCTTGGCTGTGGTTTAATGTTAGAAGATGATTCAGATGCAGAGCATCTGACAAAAATTTTAAAAATTCTTTTTTAATGAATATGCAGATTAAGCAAGCTCAGTACATAAGAACAAAATCACATATGTTATCAATTATTCGAAACACACAGCACAAACAGCCAATAAACACAGGTAGAACCCCTCAGTGTTGTTGGTAAGATTACGGGGGTGGGGAGAGATTGCTTAGAGCTGTTATGTTAATTAAGGAATAAAATGGCTCCATCTGCTTACTCCGTCCCTTTGTTGAGCTACCAGTGCCTTTTGCTGTTTGGTTCTAAGTTGACAGTGAGCTAGGGAGCCGATGCCTAAGTCCCTGGCCTCAGCTGGTTTCCACATTGAACTTGGAGAGGAAGGTCTGGCAGGCTGAGTCACAGACTCTCTCCATCACTCTTAGAATGAGATGGGGGGAATGGCATGGCAGGATTGCCTCCCCCACGCAGATGTAGCTGTGGTTGTGGGTAAAAATCTGTGGGGTCATCTTGCTTTACTTGTCCACATAATTTGCATGTAGCACTAACCCCATGTAGTACACAATGTAGCCACCAATAGTCAACTTTGGGTGCAAGATCCTATAAGAGTGGAGTTTGGGGTTTTTATTTGGTGTCTTTCTTAGAGGCCAAATCAGAGACACTTTCTGCTAACTGCTGAGACCTACGTTAGAACACACATTGGATATATTTTATAAAAAACGGGGGGCTTCTCATGCCTCCCGCCTTTACACATGAGCAAGTGACCCTCTGTAGCTTCCTCTATCAGCTCATGTTCCCTAATTACGGTAAAAATCATTCTATCCGAGCTGAAGGTAAGAATAAGAGTAGGGTAAATTTTAAATACATTACGTTCATGACCATGCTTAAAGCCATTAGTATGTATCAAAAGTCTTTAATAAACATCCCATTGCTTTAAAAAGACAGCGAAAATCATACTATCCTCTCTTTTGTTTTTTCTATTCTCTTTTCTGGAGGCACTAAGGAGCAGTGACATATCAAGAAGGTAGTTAAATTTCAAGAGGAAAAATTCATTGAGCACCTGTCATGCGGTGCACATAGTCCTTTATGCACAGAGTGCCCCATTGCCTCCGTCAGAGTCCACAAACCTCCCCTTGCTCTCAACTGGAGGCCAGGAGAATTATTGTTCTTTCTAGCCCTGTGATGAGACGAATTGGTTATCCCATTCTTGAATTCTTTCACCACCCTTCCCCGACACCACGTCCACCCCTACGCGAAGCAATCCTTGAAAAAAGTGGCACATAACTGCAAGCCTTATCCCACACAGGAACCAAGGACAACAGCCATTGACCATTAAGTGGTTCTCTAAAGAGACAGCAGGGCTCAGGGGCAGGGAAGTGTCAAGTGGTGGGGCCTGTTTTATCAGAAGAAAAAGACCAAAGTCATGACAACGGAATAAATATTCTTTGCGATGAACCCTGGGTAGTGAATCTAAGAAAAAATATGAAGGCTTACCTCAACTGCAGCATTCTTAGGAGTGGAGAATGGTCTGAAATTGGGGTGCCCCAATTTATCAAATTCTTTGGACCCATCATTATCTTCCTCCAGAGTTTACCACACTCAAGAAGAGGAAAATATCCGCAGACTGGTTGAAGTGCTGAGGCATTACTCAAATTGCAAGGCAGAGGAAAGTGATGAGGATACTCTTCTCTTCTCTGGGAGAGGCGTGGAGCTTCCTGAGGGAAGGGACGAGGCTGTTTGTGAGGCATCAAGGGTAGGGGAGGTGCTAGGAGCCAGTGAGCAGAGACGGATGGTGGGACATAGCCCAGGAAAACAGGTGTCATAGGTATCTGTATTTAGTTGGTTCTTCCTATTTAGGCTGCAGGAGGACAGCTAAGTGGATTGCTATTGTTGGTTGTTTCAACTTTTACTTCTTCCAGACTCTAATTTCCCTCACAGAATCGCCTGATCTTTCAATAAAAAGCCCTTCCTACTATGCCATCTACACTGTCCATAATGTGCGTGTCCATTCCAAACCATTTTTGGGTGAAAGGTATTTAAACAGATGCCAGTGGCTCTGGAGAGCACCAGAAATACACGTGAGAAGCTCAAGACAGTGTGAGGCAACTTCTTTATTGCTTCTGTAGGTTAGTGAAGATTCCCCTCATGATGATACACATAATCTAAGTTATATTCACCTTAACCACCAAGTAAGATTGCAACCCAAGATGCTGTGAAATTCTTCTTCCTGCATTTATTTGAAACAGAAATCTCTTTAAAATCATCCAAATGTAATGGTGAGAGGGCATGTGGAACACTTGAATCCAGGGCACACAGCAGAGGTAGTCAAGAGTATGCTAAACAGTGTGACGTGGGTCACGGAAGCTCAGCATGCTGAGGGGCCCACGATGCTGAAGCCTTCCTTCTGTATTGGGAATCATCGTAAAAATGCAAACAATGATGGTGAAACTCATTGATTGGTTACAAAGTGGTTACTGTTCGAAATGCTGTCCATGTAATAACTCATTTAACAAGCAAATTTTTTGCAAATCAAGTGCAAAGAGAATAGAAGAGTTCTATGCATTGTCCCTAATTTCCCTTGCAAGGCATACTAAACATTCAAATGAGCTTCTTCCTTGGTATAATTTATTATTTACTAATCATTGATGGCATCCTGAGACAACCAGAAAGAGCCAGCCTCAGACCCCAATGTAACAAGGCCAACTCTACCAGATTCTACTAATAATGAGGTTCCCATCCCATGTTCCCAGGATCACAGCCTATTGCAGAAGTGAGTACCAGTCTCTCAGTGGTATAGATTTGAAATAGGTTGAAATAATGTTCTGTTGTTTGAGCAACATAAATTGAAGCCGTATTGCTAAATAAGCTATCTTTTAATCAAAACCAATTTACCTACCTTTTTCTGTTTACAATTCATTAACTTTAAAAACATAGTATTATACAAAACATAGAAGTCATTAATTAAAATCCCTACAATCAAATTAGGCTCTGTAGGTCTGGGACATTTAGAAGATGACATATAGGGGTTGCCATAGTAACTCATCAAGTCGTAATTCTGTACCTTTCTGAGTGAAAGCCTAGAGAAGACAAGTAATTTGGGGAGACTAGCACCAGAAATTAAGTTCATCTGTGACTTAAGCTCTCTGTGATTTTGTTTACCAGCTACTCACCATGTGAATGAAAAACAGTAAAAAGACAGAAAAGATTCACATTTCAAGGCTCCCTACAATTGCCAATTCCATTCTATAGCTGTTTCTCAGCACAGGAAGACATGGGACTAGAAGGCTGAGCGATGACACTGTCATCAAACAGTGAGCTCCAAGGAGAAGTGTAATTGTTGCATCTCAATGGCAGGAGGCAGGTGGTTCCCCAGGGGAAGGGCTCTGTTTAATCCTTAGGTTAGAGCCCAGCTTCAGCTCAGCGTCACAGGTCAGTTACCACCCTCCGGACTGCACCATACACCAGCGTAGACTCCCTCCTCAGCACCTCTGTACATTCAGAGGTCCCGTATGACACGCTGAGAACTCATACCCTTCCAGGGCTGCTGGAGATCGTATGGCTGACCACCAACTTAGATTTTATCTCATTTGTCAACCAAGACACGATTGTTGAAAACTTTTTAGGCTTTTTGTGTAACTCTTTGCTTTCTCTCTCACCTTATTTAGACGGCATTGGATCCAGGTTCTCCAAGACTGTCTTCCCCGCTCTCACACCAGGCCTGGTTTCTCTGTTTAAAATACTTGCATGAAAACTGACAGATTATAAAATCTTCTTCCTAAGCAGATAAGTTGCCTGATGTGGTCAGGAAATGTGAACAACCGTAATAATCATGAGGACATTATTAATGGCAGGGATCTATGTCACTTAGCTTTTAAAATTCCAGAAGATGAGGAACAATAGAATCAATTGTGTGACTGTTATCAAGGGTGCTGTGTTAGGTTATTTTCAGTGGAGGCAACTTCTCCCCTGCCTGGGAACGTTGGTGGTTGGGGGTCTTATGCAAAGTCAGTGCTGACTGAATTGTGACAAAGTGAGGGCCAGAGAAGGGTTCTCTTTTTAAATGATGTGTAAGTGTGATGAATATGATTAGAATGTAGATACAGATAACACATTAGCAAAGTAAATAATTAAGTAAATAATTTTTTACTTAGCGAGACAATTCCAGTGTTTATTGGAGTTTCACCGGATTCTAGTTGATTTGTTAGTAATTTACTTAACTTTCTAACTTTGCACTGGAAAGCTATTTATGAGGCAACTAATGAGGCCTGGATAGGGTCCTCAGTGCTACATTAACTGGCCACACCTGAACTAAAGGGTTCTACCTGGGGGCAGTCTACTTTTCAACACAAACAACAGCTACATGTTGATAAGCCACAGTGGTAACAAAAGGGGTTAGATTCTGTAAATGGCATATGTTGCCTGCTACAAGAAGGCATGAAAACGTGCCTTTTCATGCCAGGCACCTTCCCTGATAATGGCTCACTTTCCATCTTAGATTTTACAAAATTACCTCTAGTCCCCTCAGACCACATTCATCAGAGGAAAGCCTTCACTGAAATTGGCTTGCTATAGAAAGTGTTTATGGCCACAGAATATTGTGAATGTATTTAATGTCACTGAATTCCATACTTAAAAAAAGCAGTAATGATAAACCTCATGTTATGTATACTTATAAGCGATTATCCAAGGTTTTTTATGAGTGATCTGGTGGAGGGTGTTAGGCTGTTCTCGCATTGCTATAAAGAAAATACCTGAGACTGCGTAATTTATAAAGAAAAGAGGTTTAATTGGCTTGCAGTTCTGCAGGTTATACAGGAAGCATGACACTGGCATCTGCTCGGATTCTGGGGAATCCTCAGGAAACTTACAATCATGGAAGAAGGTGAAGAGGGAGCAGGCATGTCATATGGTCAGAAAAGGAGCAAGAGAGGGAAGGCAGAGGTACCACACACCTAAACAATCACGTCACTTGAGGATTCACTCACTACTGAAGGACAGCACCAGGAGGATGGTGCTAAATAATTCATAAAAAACCCACCCCCATGATCCAATCACCTCCCACCAGGCCCCACCTCCAACACTGGGGATTACAATTCAACATAAGATTTGAGCAGAGGAACACACATCCAAACTCTCCCAGGCTGCTAGGGAGGGGAAGTGGGAAAGAAGGATAAGAAAGCACTGGAAGGGAAGATAGAGGGGAGGAGGAAGGGATAAAGAGAGGAGAGACATAGGGGGAGCAAAGGAGGGAGGGAGAGAGAGAAAAAAAGAGACTGACTGATGAGAATGAGTTTCAGAGTATAGCGGAAGTTTTTTAGGTAGACAAAAATGTGAGGTGTGGCAGTAGACATTTGTGGTGCTTGGCTGCCTAGCATCTGAACACCCTTTCCACTCTGGAGGAATCTCAAGATGAAGCTGAGGGTGGCATTTGAAGAATAAACCAACTCAGGCATATCTAAGAGAATACATATACCTAGGATTCTACATCTTGAGGGAGGGACTAAAATGCAGGTCAAGCCAACTGTGGACAGCTCTGTTGTGTCATTTCCTCTGGTTCTTGCCCATTTTCCTGTTTTTTTGTTTTTTGTTTTTTTTTTTTTTTCCCAGCCCTTATGTTAATTCTGCCATAAAATCCTTCTGGTAACTTTTTTTCCACCTAAGTTACTCTATGTTAGTTTCTGTGGTTTGCAATGTTAATACAAACAGAAAACAAATAATTACTCCCACACTGTTGAATAATACTTGAAATCAAGGTCAAAATAAAAATTCAACTTTTTAAAAAAACAAAATGAGAATCTTAACTGAACTGTTAGCAACAAATCTTCCTTTGTTGTGGAAAAACCAGTTGACCTTTCCCATTTTCAGTCAATCAGGGGCTTGAATAATAAGAAAATACTTTTCTATTCTATCGGAAAATACTTTTCTATTCTATCACAAAATCCAAATTCCCTGGAATATCAGAAGGACTGATTTCATGATCCTATCCGCTCTCTCTTTTTGTTATGCCTTCTTCAAAGGTTGCAGTAGGAATTCCCAAAGGGGCTGTCTTTTCCCTAAGAGTCTTACTAACGAGATACCAGAAGCAGGGGCATTAGCTAGTGGACCCTGGGCTATTCCACCAGAGTGAGACAAAAAAGGGCTGAGTAGGACCCAGGCTCCAAACCACAAAGCCCCATGCTGAGAAGCAACCTGGTTCCCACTTGGGAGGGCAGGTGATGGGATGATTCTCTCCTAGCAGAAAGTCTTCATCTCTTTCTTTGAATTTATCAACCTTGATACTCAAGACAGTTGAAGAAATTGTGGAGCCCTGATATGGTTTGGCTGTGTCCCCACTCAAATCTCATCTTGAATTCCCACATGTTGTGGGAGGGACTGGAGGGAGGTAACCAAATCATGGGGGCAGGTCTTTTCTGTGCTGTTCTCATGGCAGTGAATAAGTCTCAAGAGATCTGATGGCTTTCTAAGACAGAGTTTCCCTGCACAAGCTCTCTCTTTGCCTACTGCCATCCATGTAAGACATGACTTGCTCCTCCTTGCCTTCCACCATGATTGTGGGGCTTCCCCAGCCATGTGGAACTGTAAGTCCATTAAACCTCTTTTTCCCCCCAGTCTTGGGTATGTCTTTATCAGCTGCATGAAAATGGACTAATACGAGCCCAGAAGCACCAAAACCCAATGTCTATGTAGCAGCAGCTCTGGCTATGGATTGACCAATGGGGTATTTCTTTTGACTTCTTCTTCATCCCCTCTCCTTTTTCCCTGATGATTTGCCAGCATGTTTCAGAAATGGGCTGTACACCAAACCTTATTTACATCCTAACTCTAAGACAAACTATGCTTTTTAAAAAGCTGTATCATCTCTAAGGATGATTAAAAAAAATTTTTTTTAATTATACTTTAAGTTCTAGGGTACATGTGCAGATCTTGCAGGATTGTTACATAGGTATACACATGGGCGTGGTGGTTTGCTGCCTCCATCCCCCTGTCACCTACATTAGGTATGTCTCCTAGGATGATTTCAACCAAAAGGCTGAAATTAGAATCCCAGAAGCCAGTATTGAAATTATTTGGGGTGGGTTTGTTTTATCCTAAATGATGGGCATTGACTTCCCTTCTTCCCTAGATATGCACACACCCCCATTAGGATAAGAACCCACTTTTCAATGAAGTGACCAGGGCAATGTGCAGCAGGTGTTTTTTCAGGATGAACAGTTCCTGAGGGAAATTTGCACCCAGCATTGCCTGCTCCACATCTGCATGGTATCTACTGGGCACCATGCAGGTGGAAACCAGAATCCAGGTCCAACCTGGCTCTACCCCTCAGCACCAGGCTGCTTGACAGCACCCCAGTTTGCACCTGCACTTGGAGAATTGTAAGGATTGGAGAGAAAACAGGGTGAGAGCATGTTGGGCAATGCAAAGCACTCTAGAAACATCATTTGCCAGTGTCATGAGTTTTAGCTGTATGGGGTGTGAGTGCTAATGCTCTCAAAGGACAGGCTCTGGAAAAGAAATGGGGCTGAAGTTAAACAGTGACAAGTACATTATGCTTTGCTTTAGTTAAAAAAAAAAGCTCTTTTTTCTCTTGCTATAGAAAAGAAAAGGGAAAATTGAGACCGTAAGTGACTTAAAGGTGAGTTGGTTCCTCTTTGAGAAGTTCGAAAATTGTGTACGGAGGTAGAAATCATCATAACTTTGTTAACAGAGGTGTCCATTTTCTTTCCAAGAGGTATTAGGAGCACTGGTGTTTTTATATTTGATTTCCTTGCCTTTCCTCTCTGCCAATTCTGATTCTTCTAATGGAGAAAATACATGGTTATCCGAGAGAAAGAGGGAAAAAAAGACAATGTTACTAAGGAACAGGCTATTACTAAGCCAAGGTTATGATACTGGAGAGAAGTCACATTTAGGAAAATATATAGAGATGTCTGACCCAAGTGAAAAAGATAAGTAAACAGGTTCTGTTATGGACTTGGCACTATCTTTTGTAGAGATGGCACACTATTTTCAATTGCAATTGCATGAGTTTTTCAGAAAACAAATAGCAGTTAAAATAATTACATTAATGCCTACATAGACATGTTTGTGTTGTTTGATATTCTTGAAATATTTTAAGTCCTTTGCATAATCAGATTAAGTAACAGGAACACAAAACTCCATAGCTAAAGGCCAATGTGATCCCAGGAGAGACCAGCAATGGCAAATAAATGAATTCTTGAGTAAACCAGAGAGAAAGGAGTTAAGACTTTGATCTAAGACTTGCTATTTTCAAACCATCTTCAAGTTAAATTACAGAGATACCTGGTGAAGTGAATCACTGGACACCAGGGTTCACATGGCACCCTGTTCATTCTTCCTAAGACCCCATTGAAGGAGGCACATTGTGTGAGTGTCGCGAGACGTGATGCCCCATTTTGAAACAGTTTACCAATTTCCCCCTCTTTATGACCTTGGGTAAATGACTTCAGCAATTTTGAGCAGGGTGCTGCCTTTCCTACACTATAAAAATGGCTATTATGCCTATCGATCACACAGAGGTGCCACAAGGCTTAATTTATTAGTTAATGTTTGTGTTACACTCCGCAGCTCTTACATGGAAGGTGTTATAGAAATGCAAAGCAGCAATATATTACCTAAACATCTGCCTCCTCAAATAGCTCTCTAGAAAGTTTTCATTGCTTCAGCACAAATGATTTCCCCCAAAATGGATAATTTTGTCCAGGTCTTTCTCGGCCCATAAATTGATTCTCTCTCCTTTCACGGTATAGAGGCTCTGTGCAGAGCACACTTTCCATCTTGTCCCTGAAATGATCACTGTAGCCTTGTGTGTACATTGCAATTACTGACAGTTTCCTTTTCCTCATCACATTTTCCTGCTTCATTCTTTACTCCAAAACACTATTGTAATTTAACTCTTCTCTATATACTTAATTTCATACTTGGACATGTTATGTCTCACCCAAGAGCATGGGATTTTACAATTAGGCACTAAAAACAAATCACTTAAGAAGTTTTTTGAAAATAAAATAAGAAAATGCAAAATAAAAAGCCCAAGTTTGAACATGTTTTGATGAGATGAAATTAACTGCTAAATTGCTAAGGATTATATTGCAGATTATTTCTGGTAATGTGAATATTATCCATAATTTTCTGCCCTTATTTATTAGTTGT
>NW_016107385.1:7577853-7697263 GCF_001604975.1 Cebus imitator
CATATTTTTACCTTCACTTCAGTTCTGATACTATTTTTTTATTTGCATATTATTCTTCAACCCTATTTTTGTGGTTATGGGAGTATCTTAAAATGTACCTGGGATTTTATTTATTTATTTATTTAGAGACAGGTTCTCACTCTATTGCCCAGGCTGGAGTGCAGTGGCATAATCATGGTTCACTTGCAGCCTCAACCTCCTGGGCTCAAGCAATCCTTCCTTCTTGGCCTCCCAAATTTGGATATTACAGGTGTAAGCCACTGTACCCAGCCTGGCAATTTGTCTTAATCAGGTATGGTTGTAATTGCCCAGGTGGGTCTTCTTGCCCACCGCCCAGAAAAGCCAAGGTACTGAGAACAGCAAGTGTTCACAGCAAGAAAAGATTTAATTATTGCAGGGTCAGCTAAATGGCATGATGAGAGATAATTCTCAAATCTGCCTCCCTGAGAATTCGGGGACAAGGGTTTTTCAAGGCTAGTTTAGCAAGCAAGGGGACTAGGAAATGGGGAATAATGGTTGGTTGGGTTGGAGATGAAATCATAGGGGGTCAACACTGTCTTGTGCTGAGTTAGTTCCAGGGTGTGGGTTACTGGTCCAGGTGGTGGCAGTTGGTTCATACAGAATGCAAGATCTGAAAAATATCTCAAATGCCAGTCTTTAGTTTTACAATAGCAATGTTCTCCAGAGGGGCAATTGGTAAAGTTATTAATTTTGTGGCTATATGATTCCTGAGTAGTAAGTAGTTTTTAAAAAGCAAGTTATAAAACAATGACTGGTTAGAGTTTATACCTACATCTTAGCAGAATTCAGGCCCCTAACATAATTGTAACCTTGTGGACTTTCATTCGTTTTACAAAGGTGATTTTGGTCCCCAAGTAAGGAGGGGTTTAGCTTCAGAAAGGATCTGCTTTCATCTTTGTTTTAAATTATAAACAAAATTCCTCCCATAGTTAGCTTAGAATGAACAGAGACAGTTAGCTCGTGAGGTTAGAAGCAAGATGGAGTCAGTTATGTTAGATTTCTCTTACTGTCACAATTTTGCAAAGGCAGTTTCATGAAGAGTTTATTACTTACAGGTTCCAAGAGGAGGGGCATCTCATGTTATGTCAGGCCTCAAGAGAAGCACCAGTCAGGAGGCAGAAAGAAGGAGGGAAATGCCTGGTACTTTTCTGTGGAGAGAAAGGGTAAGGCAGGGAAGGCAAGTTTGAGCAAGCTTAGAATGGGATAGTTTAAATAATGTGGGCAGGCTCTAGCCATAGGGGTTGTCTCTACTTGGCCTTGGGGTGATTTAGGCAGGGAAAATACTGGCTTGGTGTATGAGAGCAAGATAAAGGTGGTGGTTGCGGATTTGGGCTTTGGATTGGTGGGGCTGTAAACAAAAGGTGTGCTCACAGGCAAGCTAACTGCCATCTCTAAGAATGGCCAACCCCTGGAGGGGCAGTCTCTCCCCAGGTCCACACAGCCCCCACAATGTCAAAACATCATGAAATACAGAAAAAAAGAACATGATTAACACAGGGGGATCTTCTCTGAAATCTTCCAAGCAAATCTTTAAAATAAGTTTGGTGATATAATTCTTTTTATCTAGTGATAAAATATATGCTTTATAAGAAAAAAAGTTGTAAAATCAATCATGAAAATTGCTACCATTGATGAATACTACTCTGCCTAGCAATTGATG
The DNA here is from genome assembly GCF_001604975.1 of Cebus imitator. Classification (NCBI taxonomy): domain Eukaryota; kingdom Metazoa; phylum Chordata; class Mammalia; order Primates; family Cebidae; genus Cebus; species Cebus imitator. The sequence continues at coordinate 7,579,535 of NW_016107385.1, forward strand.
AAACACTACATATGTGACCTCAATTGAAGTATTAAACTATAAAAGAAAGCTAAATAAAAAAGAAAAGCTTACATTACTTCGTGCCCTTATTTATTAGTTGTTTGCAGGAGGCAGATCCAGGAGTCTTGGAAAGGGGTAAATCAGCATTTTATTCTTTCTAGACAGAGCTGAGTCAGCCTCTCAGCACTCACGTGTGGCGTTGTGAGGCTGCTCGCTTAGTTGCATAACCTGCCATGTTGTGCAGTTAATTGGCCCATTTGAATGAGTTCTGGCATTGTTCGGCAGCTCAGCTAAGCGACTCTAACTGAAAAGCCTTCCGTACATGTCCTCAGTTTGTGGGAAAGCATTCTTCAGTTGGCAGTATGCAAGCAGTTACTACCTGGCATATGTACCACCACTTCCCAGACCATATCGATGGCAGGTATCGTTTTGTCTGAGCAAGGATGCAACCTCAGAAACTCTCTCAGCACAGTGTTCTGGGAAATTCACACCTAAGTTTCATAGGTTGGCATAATAGATGAAACATATTTATTTGCCATCTGATATGGTTTGGCTGTCTCCCCACCCAAATCTCATCTTGAATTGTAGCTCCCATAATTCTCATGTGTCGTGAGAGGGACCTGGTGGGAGGTAATTGAATCACATTGACAGGTCTTTCCCGTGTTGTTCTCATAGTGAATAAGTCTCACCAGAGCTGATGGTTTTATAAAGGGGGATTCCCCTGCACACGCTCTGCTGCCTGCTGCCATGTATGACGTGTCCTTGCTCCTCCTTTGCCTTCCACCATGCTTGTGAGGCCTCCCCAGCCATGTGGAACTGTGAGTCTATTACACCTCTTTTTTCTTTATCAATTACTCAGTTTCGGGTATGTCTTTATTAGCAGCATGAGAACAAACTAATACACCACCTTTATAAGGAAGAATGAAGAATCTATCTTCATACATAATTACAACTACTTTTTAGAGTGTTGTAGATCGAAAGATAATCAGTCACTGTTCACTGATTAAAGAAAATCAGACATAATTTGATGTTTACATGTTTATCGTACACTCCTGCTGATGAACTCAGGCCTTTTCCCAGTCAGCTTCAGATGGCATCTCTTGCTTTGGACAGCACAACATCATCTCCTAGTGCCACTTTCCTCTGATACCAGGATCACTCATTCCCATGGGGATCCAATTCCGTAGGTGTGGCGTGGTTTGGTTGGAACTGCTGTTGCCAACCTTCACCTCCCTGCCTTCCTCCAACCTCACCACCGCTACCCCAAATTGTACAGGAGTAGGCAGCTAGATAACAGTATCGCTCCATCCATAGTGACTGCTTCTAGGCTGAGCCAGTCCCAGCTCTTCCTGGAACTCCTCTGCTGGAGCATCAGGGGAGACCATTTCTGCTGGAGATGCTAGGCTAGGAGGGTGATAGAGTTTGGCTCTGTGTCCCCACTCAAATGTCATGTTGAATTGTAATCCCTAATGTTGGTGGCGGGGCCTGATGGGAGGTGTTTAGATCGTGGGGGTGGTTTCTGATGGTTCAGTACCATCCCGCTAGTGCTGCCTCGTGACAGAGTTCTCCTGAAATCTAGTTGTGTGAAAGTGTGTAGCAACTCCCCCTCAGCCTTCCTCCTGCCCTGGGCACATGAAGACCATGCCTGATTTCCCTTCCCCTTATGCCATAAGTTTCCTAAGGCCTCCCCAGAAGCAGAAGTCTGTACATTCTGCAGAACTGTGAGCTAATTAAACCTCTTTTCTTTATAAATTACCCAGTCTCAGGTATGTCTTTATAGCAGTGTAACAACAGACTAATACAGAGGGTATAAGCAAAGGGCTGGTGGTGGCCACCTTTCCCGTCATGTGAAAGACTGCAGGCATAATTATGTGAGCATGGTCAAGAGACATACGGCGAGAGACAGCGACAGTGATAGGGACAGAGCCTGAGCCCTTGGATTCAGCTGTTCCTGAAATCAGAATGAACTTCCCAGTCCCAAGAGGCAATAACGTTCCTTGTGTGTCCCCTTAGGCTAGTTCAGAAATTGGATTTCTAAATTTGCAGCTGTCAGAATTTTAATTAATACAAAGACATGTTAAAAAATCAAAGGGATATTTTTACCATCTTTATAGTGCTATTTTGTGGTGTTCTGACTGTTGCACATGTGCTTGTTATTGAAGAGATCCGTGCTCTATATAAAAGTTAACATTTACTGAGTGCTTACCACCGCTAGGCATTATTCTAAGTACTTTGAATAAATTAGTTCAGTGCATAAATTAGTTCTCATAAAATCATTTGCAGTGGGTATTACTAGCACTGCTATACAGATGCAGAAACTGAGACTGTAAACAGTAAAGAAACTTGTCCAAGGTCACAAAGCCTGTAAGTGGCTGGGATCTGACCCTAGGCAGACTGGCTTGAGTCTGTGCTCTTAGCCACTAAGCTAACACTTACAACTTGCCTTTGTCCTAGTTTCAGCTTTCATAATTATATCTAGCAATGAAAGAGAACAAGGCACAGTATCCCTTTCCCTTTCCTTGCCTTGAATGCCTACCTGGCCTCTAGCTGCTGTTCTAATCTTCCAAGATGAGAAACAGGCCTAGTTATAATTTACAGAGAATTTGAGAATCACCATCCTCTAGACTTGGGAACATGAAACACTGTCCATAAGCCTCACCTAAAACGGCACAATACTCCTCCCTAAAAATGCCCATCTTTTCGTAAGTCTACCTAACGATGTAATTCAACCAGTGATAACCCCAAAATATACAGGTGAACTGCAGTATATAACACAGAATAAATATATCTGAGAAAGTCAGATGTTGTGAGATGAGAAAGGGTATTCCTGCTGCTCAGGGATTAGAGCTGAAAGCAGGAAAATATGCTCTACTTAACTGGGTAAAGTCACAGCATTTACATTTCTTGTTGATAGCTAGTGAAGATTCTCCTTGAAGCTCAAGTTCTCGCTGCCCTCTGTCCCAGTCCCCTGTAGAATTGTCAAATCCCGCTTTTGCACTGAGTTACTTGATTACCTGCTGAAATCCTGAAACTGCCACAGCTGTTGCCATTTTAGCTCCTTGAATTTATGAGCACCAATGCATCTCCCCTGCATCTGCTTTGGCTGTTGCTTTTGAAAGGAGTGATCACACAAGGAGGGGGAGAGGAAGAGGCCCAGATAGTTCTGCGGCACTGAAGGCAGTTAAGAAAAGAAGCAACTCTTGACTTTGCGATTAGAATAGTAGCAACTGAGAACATTAAATGTGTTTATCTTTCTTCTGAGGAATGCCAAGTATTTTTAAAACGAGAATCCTGACTCATCGTGCAGAAGCACAAGGACACGCACTAAAAATAGTGGCATGGTTTCTAACATCAAGATGCTCCCAGCGGGTAACAAGAGGTTTGCTTCTTAAATAGACAAGTAACCTACGGAGAGAAGATGAGGATCTTCTCTCTAAAGGACTCTGTCAGCTCTGTGGGATCTTCCTTTCAGATGACTGATAGGTAACAGCAGGGTGGAGGGCGGGAAGGGGAGCCCTATGGATATGGAGGTGGTACTGTTTCCATAAGGATTTCTCTTCTTTCCTTAAGGTAATCGACATGCATTCTGGCTTCCTCAAGGTCCTAGATTAAAGTGGCTTTAAGCCAAGGAGTAAGCCAGTCAGACAGCCTTTACACATCCTCAATTCTATATGGGCTTTGATCTGGGACCAACTATTCTCTATGATCAATCTGTGGCATGCCATGGCCTCAGAAAAAGGCTGATTGTTGTGTGCTACCTAAGGAGAGTAAGACGCTTCTGGACAGTCAGATATTTGGGACCTTGATATTTTCCACAGTTGGGTCCACTGGCTGTTTATGCAGTGGTGACCAGACTCACGGACTGTAGCTTCTCAGAGTGAAACAGAGCGTCTCTCTGGGTGCCTGCACCACCAAAGTCCAGACCATCTCTCCATTTCCATGCACAATGGAGCCTCCAGAAAGCAGCACAAAATCAATCCCGGTCAACTCCAAGTGAGTCTATAAGCCTTATTAAAATAAAGCTGATTTAACAAATAATTGCTTAACACTTGGAATCACTAAGTGCTATGCTTTAATGTGTTTGTAAAAAAATCTCACCATATGATAATAAAAGCAGAAGCAACATGAATTTTGACACGCATTTGTCAAATCTTGAGGAACATTAACTTTCTGAGCAGAGAAGACCTCTTTAGACACCTGAAATGGAAACTGGATAAAGTCCTTTAGACTTCTGAAAAGCTACATGCTTGAACACAGCTCCTGCCCTATAGTTTCAAATACAGGCTTACGACTTTTGCCCCTGAATAGGATGTCAGGCAGCAGACTGATGTTCCCACCAAAAATAACTAGAAAGGCCACATAAAATAAAATGAAATCGAAAACTGTTAAAAGACCTAAGAGAACCGCTGATGCAAAGGTGGCTTTCAAGGCCACAGTTTGAAGAGGGCAGAATCACAGAGAGGTGAGCTGTTGATCTGCAACTTCTTTTACCCTGGGACATTTGCAGATTCTAGGTGTAGAGTAAGAATCCGCTACTGGAAGCAGAGAAATCATCAGAGCTCTAGACAGCCTTGGAGGGTTCAAAAGGCAAGGATGAACATTTAAGAGGCCTAGATCCTGGTGAGGGGCAGAAAACTGACCCTGGTTTTCTCTCCAAGAGGTTAACAGAGCAAAAAGCTAAGTGGAAAGACTGAAAAGAGAGTGACGTTTCTGGCAGGGTCTCCATGCTTAGGGAACAAGAATTATGGTTCAGGACCCACAAGGAGAAGGACCCTGGTGAATAAACCAGGGTCTTGGCTGAGGTAGGATCCTAAACTTCACTCAGTTCAGTGAAAGTTGATTATCCCTTCTCAGCTAGCCTAGCAAAGGAAGGTGTGACTCCCCTTTGGTGAAGAATCTGGAACCTCCACACTTTCCCTTTTGATGGATAATGTGCAACATTCAATCAAAACTTTTGGGGGACCTAGCAGCATGCCTGGTAATGGCAGCAATGACAGCTTTCTAATATTTAATTCGATATTCAGTGCGTATCTAATTCATACTACGTGGGCTTCCCGGAAGCATGGTTACCACAGGCAGTCTGGGAAACAGTGGCAAGGCATGTGAGTCTGTCTGTGTGTGTAACACTGGCTTCCATATAGGAGCTGCTCATTAAATCAACATGGCCACAATTCACAGGGATAAGCTGCAAGCCAATCATTTGTCAAAGCTAATTTTCATTCGGTTTCAGACCAAGGAGTGAGGAAGGCTTTTTTAAACTGTGAAAATCTCACAAAACCAAAAAGAACAACAAAAAAGAAGAACAAAAAAGCCTTCTCTCACTCTCCAAATACAGGTCAGGTATTTCTTCTGTGTACTCCGTAGCATGGTGCCTCATTTTATTCTTCCCAAGCTGCAAATTTAATCTAGGGCCGATTATAACTACCTTAGTCACGCAAGTCTCCTCCAGTGGCTGGTGTAGTGCCTGGGGCACAATGGGGGCCTGATAAATATTTTTTGATAGAATGAATGAAGGAAATGAATAAAAGCAAACCAAATGTCAAACTTACTTTGGGAAAACTGGTCACAATACCATTGTGATCAGCGCTTGGGTACACAAAAGCCCAATGTGGACTATGGCAGAAAGTCTCTTATCTGATGTAGTTAGAAGGGTAGTTATTCAGGCCAGGATCAGTGGCTCACACCTGTAATCCTAGCACACTGGGACGCTGAGAGGAGGATCCCTTGCGACCAGCAGTTCAAGACGAGCCTGAACAACAAAGTGAGACCCCCATCTCTTAAAAAAAAAAAAAAAAAAAAAAAAAAATTAGCTGGGTATGGTGGTGTGCACTCACAGACCTAGGTATTCAGGGGGCTGAGGTGGGAGAATCATGTAAGCTTAGGAGTTTGAGGCTGCAGTGAGCCATGATCGTCCCACTGTACTGTAGCCTGGGTAACAGAGGAAGACCCTGTCTCAGAAAAAAAAAAAAAAGAAGGAAAGAAAGGTAGTTATTCCATTCATAGAAAATAATTTATAGCATGGAACTTATTAAAAATACATACTTATGTTGCATTTACCCTTAACACCTCATTTTAACTTAAACACAAATGCACATTTGTGTACTAATATCTTGACAGTGTGCCAAAGCCTTCTCAGTATAGGTCTGTTTACAAAGGAGCCAAGTGATCCTTCTTGATGATCTTTCTTGAATGAACCACATCCTCAATGAATCATTTCTGATTTAAGCTTTTTAAAAGTGGAGTGACAACCAAAGGGCACAAGGGACAATCTGAGCAAAAACTTCACAAAGCCCATACACTTCCCAACATTTTCCAGTTTTCTTTCCCATAGTGGAAACCTTTTTTTAAAAACCAACTTACTTAAAGCCCTCTCAAAATCTTCAGCTTAATTTTCATAAGCAAAACAACTCTTTCTCATGTTTATAAGATTATGTGACATTTAATTACCTAATATTAACAGTATGACTGACATAGTAAGTTTGGGAGCAACTATACCTGAATCTTGGTAAGCATACAACTCAACTGGCAGGAGCAGAAGTATGCAGGTTAGGAGAAGGTAGCAAATTACCAGTTGGGAGCATGGGCATGCCATGGGCATTCATCAGTATGCTTCATAGAAAAAATGGGTAACAGCAGTCAATCCCATGAGAAGGCAAAGTGAGGTCACATAAGAGAGCTTATAGAGAAAGTGTCATTCAGGACAAGGAGCAGCTCCCATTAGCAAAGGGTAAGTATTCCAGAGCAGTTAAATAAACAGTAGTTTAACTATTAAGTTAAACTGCCCTAATATATTAACATTTATAATAAAGAATGGATAATATAATACGTACATCACCATTACATGTACATATATAGTAATATATATACAAATATTTAATTTCTTTTAAATTAATATATTTAACATAAATTATATTTATACCATGTTCAAACAGTCTTTTTGAAATATTTGAAGTTATCCTTTGCTATATTTTATCATCAATTTAGAATGAAAAAAGGGGGTTTGAAAGATAGCCACTACTGTTTGAATTATCATAAACTCGAAATTAATGGATTACAAATTGCATGTGTAATAGATTGTATAGCAGGCCACTTTTAGACAGCAGGCTCCTAGAGAATAGAGCTAGAACTCAATGAATATGCTGTACACAAGACGCTACCAACATTAGTTCTCCATAAATCTCATTTTCTTCTTTTCTTTCTAAAAATTCAGACCTGTAATAAGAATTCAGCTCAGGTCTATCCACCTACACTTACATGCTGTGCCAAGATATCATACTATAGATATTTTTGCACTTACTCTATTAGGTAATTTTTGCCTGACATGAGTATTAATGAGAATGGGTATACTTGTTAGATATTGCAAGTAATTCAACTTTAGAAACATTTTCTATTACTTCTCTTTCAAGCTTCTTGCTTGGACTAAAGAATATTAAGATTGCAGGTGACCTACAAATCATTTTCTCCAACAAACACACATACACACACAAAAAAACAGATGAGACTGATATAAGAACATAACTATTTCCTCTAACACTAGACATTATTTTTTTCTCATTACATAATTTTACCCCTTTAAGCTTACAAAGCTTAAATATTGCTGCAATATTGCTTTTCTGTACTTGCATGTTAGGAATCCATGAAATTTTATTTGATTTTTTTCAAAAGTGTTGTACACATATATAACAGTTGCATACCATTGATTTGGTCCAGTTTTACCAGAGTCGAAAATGGGCAGAGATTAAGTAACTTGCACAAGATCACACAATTAATTAGAGGCACACAATTAACAGAAACTGACACTTACGTCAATGATCTTCCCATTGACCACGCTGGCTTTGTGTTGTCTAATTCCAGCCATGTTGATTCAGACTAAACTAGTCATCGAAATCTTCATTTTCTGAAGCAGTTTTCATCCTAAAAACTCATGAATGTTAAGTAGAGAATCAAATCCATTAAAAGATCTAACTACCATCAGTTGGTTCAGGTAAATAAAGAGTTTTATCTAATGAAAATGTTGGTAGAATACAGGAACTTGAAATTTGGCTAGTTATTGGGTTTCATAGCATAAATTATGGCAATTTAAATCAGTTTTTATTCTTACTTTATACGAGAAACTAACAAGAGAACTGGTAAAACTTTCGGATGTTTTTTCTCTACAGCCTGGGGTAATAATCCAGCTTGACTTCCATCCAATCCAAGAGGTGAATAATTCCAAATGAATAAGCTAATTCTTTTTTTGGAGGGGGAGCTTTTTGCTGGATTTTTTTTTTTTTTTTTGCATTTTAGGTTTTGGGGTACATATGAAGAACATGCAAGACTGTTGCATAGGTACACACATGGCAATGTGATGTGCTGCCTTCCTCCCCATCACCTATATCTGGCATTTCTCCCATGTCATCTCTCCCCAACTCACCATCTCCTGATGTCCCTTGCCTGTTTCCCCTCAAAAGACCCCAGTGTGTGATGCTCCCCTCCCTGTGTCCACGTGTTCTCACTGTGCAACACTCACCTATGAGTGAGAACATGCAGTGTTTGATTTTCTGTTCTTGTGTCAGTTTGCTGAGAATGATGGTTTCCAGGTTCATCCATGTCCCCACAAAGGACACGAACTCATCGTTTTTGATGGCTGCATAGTATTCCATGGTGTATATGTGCCACATTTTCCTTGTCCAGTCTATCACCGATGGGCATTTGGGTTGGTTCCAGGTCTTTGCTATTGTAAACAGTGCTGTAATGAACATTTGTGTGCATGTATCCTTATAGTAGAACGATTTATAATCCTTTGGATATATACCTAGTAATGGGATTGCTGGGTCAAATGGAATTTCTATTTCTAGGTCCTTGAGGAATTGCCACACTGTCTTCCACAATGGTTGAACTAATTTTCACTCCCACCAATGATGTAAAAGTGTTCCTATTTCTCCACATCCTCTCCAACATCTGTTGTCTCCAGATTTTTTAATGATCACCATTCTAACAGGCGTGAGATGGTATTTCAATGTAGTTTTGATTTGCATTTCTCTAATGACCAGTGATGCTGAGCATTTTTTCATGTTTGTTCCGCATTTATGTCTTCTTTTGTAAAGTGTCTGTTCATATCCTTCACCCACTTTTGAATGGGCTTGTTTTTTTCTTGCAAATCTGTTTTAGTTCTTTGTGGATTCTGGATATCAGCCCTTTGTCAGATGGGTAGACTGCAAAAATTTTTTTCCCATTCTGTTGGTTGCCGATTCACTCTAATGACTATTTCTTTTCCTGTGCAGAAGCTATGGAATTTCATTAGGCCCCATTTGTCTATTTTGGCTTTTGTTGCCAATGCTTTTGGTGTTTTGGTCATGAAGTCCTTGCCTACACCTATGTCCTGAATGTTTTTGCCTAGATTTTCTTCTTGGGTTTTTATGGTGTTAGGGCTTATGTTTAAGTCCTTAATCCATCTGGAGTTAATTTTAGTGTAAGGTGTCAGGAAGGGGTCCAGTTTCTACTTTCTGCACATGGATAGCCAGTTTTCCCAACACCATTTATTAAACAGGGAATCCTTTCTCCATTGCTTGTTTTTGTCAGGTTTGTCAAAGATCAGATGGTTGTATATGTGTGGCGTTGCCTCCAAGGCCTCTGTTCTGTTCCATTGGTCTATATCTCTGTTTTGGTACCAGTACCATGCTGTTTTGATTATTGTAGCCTTGTAGTATACTTTGAAGTCCGGTAGTGTGATGCCTCCAGCTTTGCTCTTTTTGCTTAGAATTGACTTGGCTATATGGGCTCTCTTTTGGTTCCATATGAAGTTGAAGGTGGTTTTTTCCAGTTCTGTGAAGAAGGTCATTGGTAGCTTGATGGGGATAGCATTGAATCTGTAAATCGCTTTGGGTAGTATGGCCATTTTCACGATATTGATTCTTCCTAACCATGAGCATGGAATGTTTCTCCATCTGTTTGTGTCCTCTCTTATTTAATTGAGCAGTGGTTTGTAGTTCTCCTTGAAGAGGTCCTTTATGTTCCTTGTTAGTTGTATTCCTAGGTATTTTATTCTCTTTGTAGCAATTGTGAATGGCAGTTTATTCTTGATTTGGCTCTTTTTAAGTCTATTATTGGTGTATAGGAATGCTTATGATTTTTGCACATTGATTTTGTATCCTGAGACTTTGCTGAAGTTGCTTATCGGTTTCAGGAGATTCTGGACTGAGACGATGGGGTCTTCTAAATATACAATCATGTCATCTGCAAATAGAAACAATTGGACTTCCTCCTTTCCTATTTGAATACCTTTTATTTCTTTTTCTTGCCTGATTGCTCTGGTTAGAACTTCCAATATTTTATTGAATAGGAGTGGTGAGAGAGGGCATCCTTGTCTAGTGCCAGATTTCAAACAGAATGCTTCCAGTTTTTGCCCATTCAGTATGACATTAGCTGTTGGTTTGTCATAAATAGCTTTGATTTTGAGATACAGTCCAACAATACCTAGTTTGTTGAGCGTTTTTAGCATAAAGGGCTGCTGAATTTTGTCAAAGGCCTTCTCTGCATCAATTGAGATAATCATGTGGTTTTTGTCTTTGGTTCTCTTTATGTGGTGAATTATGTTTATAAGATTTGCGTATGTTGAACCAGCCTTGCATCCCCCAGATGAAGCCTACTTGATCATGGTGGATAAGCTTTTTGATGTGCTGTTGCAGTTGGTTTGCCAGTATTTTATTGAAGATTTTTGCATCTATGTTCATTATGGATATTGGCCTGAAGTTTTCTTTTCTTGCTTAGTCTCTGTCGGGTTTTGGTATCAGGATAATATTGGTCTCATAAAATGATTTGGGAAGGATTCCCTTTTTGGATTGTTTGGAATAGTTTTAGAAGGAATGGTACCAGCTCCTCTTTGTATGTCTGGCAGAATTCAGTTGTGAACCCATCTGGGCCTGGGCTTTTTTTTGGGTGGTAGGCTCTTAATTGCTGCCTCAACATCGGATCTTGTTATTGGTCTATTCAGGGTTTCGACTTCTTCCTGGTTTAGGCTTGGGAGGATGCAAGTGTCCAGGAATTTATCCATTTCTTCCAGGTTTACTAGTTTATGTGCATAGAGCTATTTGTAACAACCTTTGATGATGGTTTGTATTTCTGTGGAATCTGTGGTGATATCCTCTTTATCGTTTTTTATTCCATCTATTTGATTATTCTCTCTTTTCTTTTTTATTAATCTGGCTTGTGTTCTGTCTATTTTGTTGATCTTTTCAAAAAACCAGCTCCTGGATTTATTGATTTTTTGAAGGTTTTTTTGTGTCTCTATCTCCTTCAGCTCTGCTCTGATCTTAGTTATTTCTTCTCTTCTGCTAGTTTTGAGTTTTTTTGATCTTGATCCTCTAGCTCTTTCAATTTTTATGATAGGGTGTCGATTTTAGATCTTTCCTTGCTTCTCATGTGGGCATTTATTGCTATATATTTTCCTCTAGACACTGCTTTAAATGTGTCCCAGAGATTCTGGTATGCTGTGTCTTCATTCTCCTTGGTTTCAAAGAACATCTTTATTTCTGCCTCATTTCATTGTTTATCCAGTCAACATTCAAGAGCCAGTTGTTCAGTTTCCGTGAAGCTGTGCGGTTCTGGGTTAGTTTCTGAATTCTGAGTTCTAACTTGACTGCACTGTGGTCTGAGAGACTGTTATGATTTCCATTCTTTTGCATTTGCTGAGGAGTGCTTTACTTCCAATTATGTGGCCAGTTTTAGAGTAGGTATAATGTAGTGCTGAGAAGAATGTATATTCTGTGGATTTGGGGTGGATAGTTCTGTAAATGTCTATTAGGTTTGCTTGGTCCAGGTCTGAGTTCAAGTCCTGGATATCCTTGTTAATTTTCTGTCTTGTTGATCTGTCTAATATTGACAATGGGGTGTTAAAGTCTCCCACTATTATTGTGTGGGAGTCTAAGTCTCTTTGTAAGTCATTAATAACTCGCTTTATGTATCTGGATGCTCCTGTATTGGGTGTGTATGTATTTAGGATCATTAGCTCTTCTTGTTGCATTGATCCCTTTACCATTATGTAATGTCCGTCTTTGTCTCTTTTGATCTTTGTTGGTTTAAAGTCTATTTTATCAGAGACGAGAATTCCAACTGCTGCTTTATTTTGCTTTCCATTTGCTTGGTAAATCTTCCTCCATCCCTTTATTTTGAGCCTTTATGTATCCTTGCATGTGAGATGGGTTTCCTGGATACAGCACACTGATGGGTTTTGGCTTTTTATCCAACTTGCCAGTCTGTGTCTTTTGATTAGGGCGTTTAGCCCTTTTACATTTAGGGTTAATATTGTTATGTGTGAATTTGATACTGCCATTTTGATGCTAGCTGGCTGTTTTGCCCATCAGTTGATGCAGTTTCTTCATTGTGTCGATGCTCTTTATCATTTGGTATGTTTTTGGAGTGGCTGGTACTGGTCGTTCCTTTCTATGTTTAGTGCTTCTTTCAGGAGCTCTTGTAAAGCAGGCCTGGTGGTGATGAAATCTCTGAGCAACTGCTTGTTTGTAAAGGATTTTATTTCTCCTTCACTTATGAAGCTTAGTTTGGCTGGATATGAAATTCTAGGTTGAAAGTTCTTTTCTTTAAGGATGTTGAATATTGGCCCCCACTCTCTTCTGGCATGTAGGGTTTCTGCTGAGAGATCTGCTGTGAGTCTGATGGGCTTCCCTTTGAGGGTAACCCGACCTTTCTCTCTGGCTGCCCTTAGCATTTTCTCCTTCATTTCAACCCTGGTGAATCTGATGATTATGTGCCTTGGGGTTGCTCTTCTTGAGGAATATCTTTGTTGTGTTCTCTGTATTTCCTGGACTTGAATATTTGCCTGCCTTGCTAGGTTGGGGAAGTTTTCCTGGATAATATCCTGAAGAGTATTTTACAGTTTGGATTCATTCTCTCCATCATATTCAGGTACACCTATCAAACATAGATTGGGTCTTTTCACATAGTCCCATATTTCTTGGAGACTTTGTTCATTCCGTTTTACCCTTTTTTCTCTAATCTTGCCTTCTATTTTATTTCATTGAGTTGATCTTTGACCTCTGATATCCTTTCTTCTGCTTGGTCAATTGGGCTGTTGAAATTTGTGTATGCTTTGCAAAGTTCTTGTGTTGTGTTTTCCAGCTCCATCAATTCACTTATATTCCTTTCTAAGTTGTTTATTCTCATTAGCATTTCGTCAAACCTTTTTTCAAGATTCTTAGTTTCTTTTCATTGGGTTAGAACATGTTCTTTTAGCTCAGAGAAGTTTCTTATTACCCACCTTCTGAAGCCTATTTCTGTCAATTCATCACACTCATTCTCCATGTAGCCTTGTTCCCTTGCTGGTGAGGAGTTGTGATCCCTTGTAGGAGGTGAGGCATTCTGGTTTTGGGTGTTTTCATCCTTTTTGCTCTGGTTTCCTCCCATCTTTGTCAATTTATCCACCTGTCATCTTTGTAGTTGTTGATTTTCAGATTGGGTCTCTGAGTGGATGTCCAGTTTGTTGATGATGAAGTTATTTCTTTCTGTTTCTTAGTTTTCCATCTAACATTTAGGCCCCTCAGCTGTAGGACTGCTGAGGTCCACTCCAGGCCCTGCTTGCCTGGGGATCACGTCCAGCAGCTGCAGAAGAGTAAGGGTTGCTGCCAGTTTCTTCTGCTGCTGTCTTTGTCCCAGAAGCATACCCACCAGATGTCAGTCTGAGCTCTCCTTTAGGAGGTGACTCTTTGGATATACGGGGGTCAGGGAGCTGCTTGAGGAGACAGTCTGTCCTGTATAGGAGCTCAAGTGCTGAGCTTTGAGCTTCATTGCTCATTCAGAGCTGCTGCACAGGTATGTTTAAGTCTGCTGCAGCAGAACTCATAAACCCCCTATTTTTCATCCAACCCAGGTGCTCTGTCCCAGGGAGTTAGGGCTTTATGAGTTTCTGTTCTGTGGTTTTTTCAGGGCTGCCCTGCCTTGCCCGGCGAGGAGGCAGCCTAGTCACCGTCTGCCTGCAGAGGCTTTGCTGAGCTGCTGTGGGCTCCACCCAGCTGCCGTGTGAACTTCCCTGCAGTCCTGTTTATAGGGGTATAGTTAGAACTGCCTCAGCAATGGCGGCCCACCTCTATAATGGCGGACTCTCTCTGTATTGGTGGACTGCTTCAGTAATGGCAGATGCCCCTGCCCCATAGAGCTGGACCATCCCAGGTTCAGCTGTGCTTGCTGTGAAACTCTCAATCCAGAGCGTTTCAGTTTGCTGTTTTTTTGTGGGGGTGGGACCAGCCGAGTCTGATCACCTGGCTCCCTGCCTCAGACCCCTTTTTCTTTTCAGTTGAATGGGCAGCTCTGTCTCCCAAATGTTCCAGTCACCCGTTGAAAAGGCGCCAGGATCTGTATGATTCCCTGTGCGGTGACCCACTGCACAGGCTGAAACAGCCGTGCTGAGATTCGTGGCACTTTTTTGCCTGGGAATCTCCTGGCTGGCTCCCTGTTTCAGTCCCCTTTTTTTATCAGTTGAATGGGAGACTCTGTCTCCCAGGAGCTCCAATCAACAGCTAAAATGATGACTGGACCCATGTATTTTGTGTGGAGAACCGCAGCGCCGGCCCCAACAGCCACGCCAGCCAAAACAGCTGCACTGGCCAAAATAGCCATGCTGGTGACCTGTGGGGCTCCTCTGCCTGGGAATCTCCTGGTCTGTGGGCAATAAAAATCCATCTGGAAATGTGGCGTCCACTCACCCTCCACGCTTTCGCTGGGAGCTGCAATCCTGAGCTGCTCCTAATTGGCCATCTTGGATCCATCCCGCATAAACTAATTCTAATAACAGAATAAGACTTTGAGATTATAAAAGTAAATATATTTAAAACTGAGAAACATCTACCAACTGAAAGAGTTGTGCATTAATTGTCAGTAGTCTTATACTGTGTTTTCAAATATGTAGTCACAAGTATATTTGCTATGTCTTTCTTTTCATAATTTATTTTATGAAAAGTTATTCCATAGTCATCAGCAATATCATATTCAACTATTTTAAGTCATAGAAGCTGAGATACAGAGTTGTGCATAAGCAGTAACAGTATTTTTCTTTAAAGACTAGGGTTTAGAACCACATGAGTAGCAATAACATTAGGTTCATGCTTATCTGTTTTCATTTAAAATAAATATTGAGAATGTATGGCAATAGTTCCACAATAGCTAAATTCCATCAATTTTAGCATTCCCCAAGAATTCAAAATACCTTATATGGGGAGAGAAGAGAAAGTCTGTGGTCAAACAAATTTGGGATATAGTAGATTATTTCTCAGAGTTATAAGATGATACGACCTTTTTTACAGATAATTTCTGAGACTCAAGATTTAAAGAGAAATTATCATTTGGGAGCACTTATTATATATCACACTGCCTGTATTGTTTTGATTTTACAACATCTCTAAGGGTAGGAACACTGTCATCACCTCTATTTTATAGATAAGGAAATACTTGAACTTAATGAAAAAAAAAAAACAGCAGAACATTTCCAGAATGTATGCAGAAATCAAACTCTGAAATTAAAAAAAGATTCCTTTCCCAGTATTATTATATCAATAGATGATAGGAACCCAAAACCTGTGAAATATGCTCTGACACCCAGTTTGCTTACCCACAGCAAGTTTCCATCAGGTTAATGACAATTTTGAGAAATCAGCAAACTTCCCACGCTATGTACAAAAAATCTCATCCTTAACCCTGAACTCTTTCAAACTAGCTTGAAAATCTCTCGAAGTTGTTTTCCTGTAGAGTGAAAACAGTTAAAGGCGTGAACTAAAAAACCAATGGCCAAGGATAGGGAATGCAAGTTTAGAAGAGGCAAAGGAGTTAAGAGAGTCAGATCCATTTACCTAAGAGAAAATGGCAACTAGACTCATAAGGCAGGAAGTGCTCTTGATTGGCTAAGCCATTCATTCCCATCTCCATGTGGGGCCACATGCCTCAAGTTCCCAGGAAACCACATTGGATGTGCCAAAACCAATGAGCACAATGGGGATTTAGTAACTTGCACAGCGGAAGCATACAGTCAATACAATCATTTAGCTGAAGAATTATTTATCAAAGTTATAGAATATGGATCACCTGCACACCATCTAGGTTGTCTGTCCAAAGTGGAAATTCACGGAGAAACCTGGAAAACTATAACATCAGCCTCTATAGATGCAGTTAAGGAATCCACATTTTAAGCAAACCTCAGGAAATTCTGTTTTAAGCTCAAGTTCGAACCTGAAATTAGGCAAGAAAGAATTGATTATACTTCTTTTAACTAACAAGAATAACCTTGGTATTTTTATTTAACTAGAACCTGTTAAGAGGACAGAAGGAAGTAATGCTTAAGAACAGTCCATTTGGGTACTCCAATGTCCCACAATTAGCAGTGGGTGTTCTGGGTGGCACAACAGCTTGAAAACAGTTGGTTCAGGCTTACAGCTCCACAGCCATATGAAGGAAGCATGGCCTCATTTTGCAAGCCTCAGACACATTCCTGTTCCAGGCATACAATCTAAAATTCCTCTTTTAAGTTTAGAAAGATAAACAGTCATGCACCACATAACAATGCCTCACTCAATAATTAACTGCATATATGACGGTGGGCCCATAAGATCCTGATGGAGCTGAAAAACTGCTATTGTCTAGTAATGTGGTAGCCATTGTAACGTCTTAGCATGGTGCATTGCTCATGTATTTGTGGTGATGCTAGTGTACATAAGCCCACTGCACTGTGATATAAAAGTGTGGCACATGTAATTAGTACAGTACATATTTGAAAATAAGCAACTATGTTATTGTAACTTTTATAGTTATTTTAGAATATACTCCTACTATATAACAGGTTAACTGTAAAACAGCCTCAGGCAGGTTCTTCAGGAGGGATTCCAGAAGAAGGCATTGTTACCATAGGAGATGACAGCTCCAGTGTGTTATGAAGACCTTTCAGTGGGACAAGATGTGGAGGCGGAAGACAGTGATATTGATGATCCTGCCCCTTTGTAGGCCTAGGCTAATGTGTATGTTTGTATCTCAGGTTTTAATACAAAAGCTTAAAAAGTAAAAGTTTTAAATAGAAAAAAGTTGAGAGAATAAGAATACAGAGAAAGGAAATATTTTTGTAAGCTGTACGATGTGTGTGTGTTTTAAGGAAAGTGTTTTTATAGGAGTCAAAAAGTTAAAAAATTAAAGTTTATAAGGTAAAATAGTTACAGTAAGCTAAGGTTACTTAGCTTATGTTATTTCTATAAATGTAGTGTAGCCTAAGTGCACAGTGTTTATAAAGGCTCCAGTAGTGTAATGTTCCAGGTCTTCCCATTCGTTCATCACTCACTCACTCACTCACTCAGCCAGAGCAACTTCTAATCCTGCATGCTCCAATTCTTGGTAAATGCCCTATGCTGGTACGCCATTTTTAATCTTTTATACTGCATTTTGACTGTACCATCTCTGTTTAGATACACAAGTAGTGACCACTGAGTTACAACTGTCTACAGTATTCAGTGCAATCCCATGCTGTTCAGGTTTGTAGTGTGGCAGCAATAGGTATATCATATAGCCAAGGTGTGTCATAGGCTGTACTTTCTAGGTTTATAATGTTCACACAACAAAGTTGCCTAATGATACATTTCTCAGAACATATCCCTGTCGTTAGGCAACGCATGACCGTACCTCCAAATACTTACATTGTTAATCTCCGGGTAATAGGATTATCAGTGGCTTTTCTTTACACTTTCCATGTTTTAAGTTTTTACAATAGTCCTTTTTTATTTTTCATATTGATTATAAAAGAATTTCCAGCTATGAAAATACTTTTTTTTTTTTAAAGTAGATTTTGGCCAGGCCCAGTGGCTCAGGTCTGTAATCCCAGCACTTTGGGAGGCCAAGGCAGGCGGATCACGAGGTCAGGAGATTGAGACCATCCTGGTTAACATGGTGAAACCCTGTCTCTACTAAAAATACAAAAAATTAGCCAGGCAGGTGACATGCGCCTGTAGTCCCAGCTGCTCAGGAAGCTAAGGCAGGGGAATTGCTTGAATCTGGGCAGCAGAGGTTGCAGTGAGCTGAGATCACACCACTGCACTCCAGCCTGGGCGACAGAGCAAGACTCTGTCTCAAAAAAAAAAAAAAGGATTTTAAAGACTTTTAGAAAAGCATTCTATGCTTTCATCCTAAGAGAAAAAAAAAGAGCCACATGAGGAGGCTCACATTTGTAATCCCAGCACTTTGGGAAGCTGAGGCAGGCAGTTTGCTTGAGCCCAGGAGTTCAAGAGCAGCCTGGCTGAGGTGGGAGGATGGTTTGAGCCTTGGAAATTGAAGGGGCAGTGACACTGATCACTCTGCTGCACTCTGGCCTGGCAGCCTGGGCAATGGAGTGAGACCCTGTCTCAAAAAAAAAAAAAAAAGTAAAACCGAAAAAAATTGAAATTGGAAAAAAAAAAAAAAAAAAAAAAAAAAACAAAAAAAAAAAAAAAAAAAAAAAAAAAACAAAAAAAAAAAAAAAAAAAAAAAAATTTTAAAAAAAAAAATTTTTTTTTTTTTTTTTTTTTTTGGAAGACAAGTGTATTTTTTTTTTTTTTAATAGGTGGTGTTTGGTTCCATGATTTCACTTTATCTAATGGCAAGTAAAAGTGTAAGGAAAAGAAATGAGCTGTGTTGTTACATTTTGAAAACATCTCAAGGCAGCAAGAAATTGGGTGATCCTGAATATTTTTACCGGAAAGACTAAGTAAAGATCATAGCATGATGTTTCTAAGACACAAACTCTTCATAATCTAACATCTCTCAATTTAGGAGGTATTTTTTTAAATTAAGTTTTACTGAGATATAATTCACATACTATAAAACTCACCTTTTTGTGTGTAATCCAGTGGTTTTTGGTCTATTTACATAGTTGTATATCCATCAACACTAAGTTTAGAACATTTTCATCATCCCCCCCAAATAAGCCTCATGTCTATTAGTAATCACTTCTTATTCCTTTTTTCTTAACTCCTGGCCATGACAAATCTATGTGTCTCCGTGGATTTGCCTGTTTCTTACATAAAATATGTTGCCTCTTGCTTCTGGCTTTTTCAACTTAACATGTTTTCAAGATTCATCTATGTTGCATGTATCAGTATCAGTACTTCATTTTTGTAGTTAAATAATTTTACATTGTATGGATATACCATGTTTTGTCCATCCATTCCTCAGCTGATGAGCATTTCTTCCCACTTTTTGGGTATTATAAATAATGCTATGAACATTCATGTACATATTTCTGTGTGAACATATTTTCAATTCTATGTATATACCGACCAATGGAATTGCTGGAGCACATGGTAACTGTACATAAATTTTACCTCTTGAGGAATGCCAAACTATTTGTTCCAAAGCAGCTGCATCACTTTACGATCCATATCAACATTCACTATTGTCTTTTTTGACTTTAGCCATCCTAGTAGGTATAACATGGTATCATGTGGTTTTAATTTGCACTTCTTGTGGTTTTAATTTGACGGCTAATTGTGTCGAGCTATGTTTTCATGTGCTTACTGTGTTATACATTCTTTGAAAAATGTTCTGAAAACTTATAAACTTTTGACCATCTTTTAATGAGGTTGCATTTTAATGAGTTGTAAGAGCCTGTTACATATTCTGGACTTAAGCTCCTTATCAAATATATAATCCCCAGATATTTTCTGTTTTGTGGGTTGTCTTTTTACTCTCTTGACAGTGTCCTTTCATGCACAAAACTTTTCAATTTTCATAAAACCCAATCTGTTTTTTTTTTTTTCTTGAGACAGAGTTTTGCTCTTGTTGCCCAGGCTGGAGTGGAATGGTGTGGTCTTGGCTCACTGCAACCTCCACTTCCAAGTTGCAAGCGATTATCTGGCCTCAGCCTCCCAAGTAGCTGGAATTACAGGCACCTGCCACCATGCCCAGTTAATTTTTGTATTTTCAGTAGAGAAGGGTTTTCCCCATGCTGGCCTGGTTGAACTCTAACTCCTGACCTCAAGTAATTCACCTGTCTCAGCCTCCCAAAGTGCCAGGATTATAGGTGTGAGCTACTGTGCCTGGCCTTTTTCTTTTGTTGCTTGTGTTTTTACATTTAGTACGTCAAAAATCACTGATTAATCTAAGGCTACAAAGGTTTACATTATGTTTTCTTCTAAGAGTTATATAGTTGTAGCTCTTTGACCCATTTTGAGTTAGTGTTTGCATGTTGTGTGAGGGTTATTCCATGACCAATGATATGCATCTTACAATTATAACTGGTTGTGATTTTCTGTAATACATCTTACCATTTTTGGCATCTTAGATTTGACAAAGTATGGAGCACTTATCCCCTGAAATAACAGCCTACATAAATATGCATTTTTTTTTTTTCTGGAAATGAAAAATCTGTTTCTCTCAATACTAAGACTCCTTGAGTATCAATGTGATGAGAAAAAAAACTATCATAAATACGTGTATTTTCTTATGACAGATATGTTAGTTTAAAGCTTCAAGTAAGGATTGAAGGCTTACACACAATCCTTATTATGTTGTTAAAAGTGAATGACGACTGTCACAAAAGTGACAATGCAATATGGCTGAAATGATCATGACAAAAATCCATTAATTCTACAAAGTCAGGTTAAATTCCCCTGGAAGTTAAATTTGACAGTGATATGTCACAAGAAATAGTAATATAGGCACCAAAAGTCTGACAAAGGGTTAATATCCAGAATCTATAAAAAACTAAAGCAGATTTACAAGAAAAAAACAAACCCATTCAAAAGTGGGCAAAGGACATGAAAAGACACATAGGAGGCCAACAAACATGAAAAAATGCTCATCATCACTGGTCATTAGAGAAATGCAAATCAAAACAACATTGAGATACCATCTCACACCAGTTAGAATGGCGTTCATTAAAAAATCTGGAGACAACAGATGCTGGAGAGGATATGGAGAAATAAGAACATTTTTACACTGTTGGTGGGAGTGTAAATTAGTTCAACCATTGTGGAAGACAGTGTGGCAATTCCTCAAGGACCTAGAAATAGAAATTCCATTTGACCCAGCAATCCCATTACTGGGTATATATCCAAAGGATTACACATTACTGTATTATAAAGACACATGCACATGTATGTTCACTGCAGCACTGTTTACAACAGCAAAGACCTGGAGCCAGCCCAAATGCCCATTGATGATAGACTGAACAAGGAAAATGTGGCACATATACACCATGGAATACTATGCAGTCATAAAAAACGAGTTCATGTCCTTTATGGGGACATGGATGAACCTGGTAACCATCATTCTCAGCAAACTGACACAAGAACAGAAAATCGAACACCTCATGTTCTCACTCATAGGCAGGTGTTGAACAATGAGAACACATGAACACAGCGAGGGGAGCATCACACACGGGGGTCTGTTGGGGGGGAACAGGAGAGGGACAGTGGGGGATAGGGAAGCTGGGGAGGGATAACATGAGGAGAAATGCCAGATATAGGTGACGGGGAGGGGCGGGGGATGGATGCAGCAAACCACATTGCCATGTGTGTACCTATGCAATAATCCTGCATGTTCTGTACATGCACCCCAGGACCTAAAGTGCAATAAAATATGTATTTTTAAAAAAAGAAAATTTCTTTAATTAAAAAATTTAGGGGATTTTCAGAATCCAGATTTAAATATGTATTGTGCAGAATATAAAACAATAATAAATTCAGCAGTTTGAGATTAACTTGGAAGTCAGAGAAGTGAAAAACATCAATTCTACTTGTATCAACTTCCTACTGAATGTCCTGATGAACTCGGTGACAACCACAGAGTCTGAAGATAATGACTCACAAACAGACTGAAATCCATTTAATAGTTTTTGAAGATATTTTTCCTGTAAAATGGCTTGTATTTCCACAGGTACAATAGTGAAGAAATAAACTTTTCAATTTGACATGAAATATAAAACAACAATTTTACAAATATATTCATAAAATTGAACTGCTCATAACACAATACATGGTAAATGTGACCATCCCCTTAACTTCTAGACTATTTAATACAGAGAAGCAATCTGTCATCTCAACTAAAAAGAAACATCTTTCCTTTCATTGAGTTCATTTGTTCAGAAACATGTTTAGAAACTGTCAAGTACTACTGTAAAATATTTTCCTTACCTTCCTCTAGGGATTCTTCATGAGGGCAAAAACTTATTTGAAAGGATGTAAGTTTTACTAAAAAGAAAATACTGAACCTTCTTTTTGTGTTACTGCTTCAATGATGCTTGCATTCTTTTAAAAAGATTCTGAAGTTGTCTCATTGGCCTTTGAGTGGTAACGAAATGGTAACAGAGCTGTGCTTTTTCAGCACAGAAGGAGAAGCATCATACCCTAAGCCACAAAGGCTACACTACTGGGATAGAAGATTGACAGTAAAGGGACGGAGCTGGATTTGGCATAAAGTCAAAGTCCTGTGGTTTGTCTATCAGAAATTCCACTGTTATGAGGCAAGACTGCAAGAAGATAGCTAGTTTTTACCCAGCATTAACAATGGTGTCATCACACACCTTTTCAAACACATCTAAGGAACAGAATGACTTTAATAACGAAAAGAAATGGAGCAAAACCATACAACTGTGGGTAACAATTCTGTAACCTGTATTACACTTCAATTAAGTAGAAAACTCTCCACAGTGCCCACACAATACTGAGCTCCCAAATAACAGATTTGAGTTTTTCCACGGAAAAAAAAAAAAAAGACATTGAAGCTTTAAGAAGAAAAGAGTTCTCCTCAACTTTCCCAATACAGTATATGTAATAACTTAAAATAATTTCCTTATTGGTACTGGAAAATAAATTCTACTACAATCATGTTTATGCCAGTTTCTGGCATATTTCTGCATCCAGATTCATTAGTCTCCTTAATGGAGCCCATCATTTTTCCAATGGCTTTCTCCTTTCTTTAAACCCTAGCCCTGAAATTCTATAACCAGTTATATCACGTGGCTTCCCTGAGGCACAAAGGTACCAAAGTCTATAATTAACTATTGAGGAATGATAAATATGCTCTCTATTTATATTAACGGATTTTAATTCTTTTGGGCCACAGTTGGGGAAAAAAAAATCCAGAAACCTTAATACTTACTCTGCAGGGTGAACTGTAGCCCTTTTTGCTAAAAGCTGAACCAAATAAAGGAAATGTTGAGAGTTGCAGCATGCATGACCCGGCAGCACCGATCATTAATAAAAAATTCCGGACTAGAAAAATACTCAGAGTTGTACTCCATCCACTCTGAATCATTTTTTTGTAGTAAACGACATAAACAACTGAAAAATATTTCTATGGGAATACATCACTGGGGATTTTACTTCTGGGAAGCTACTTGCAAACGACGTTAGAGTCAGGCCAGGACAACGAATTGTTCTGCAATTTCCTTATGTGTACACATGGGGGCGTGGGGCTAGTCCTTTAAAGTGATGGCAAGCAAGACATAAAAAAATAAGTGACCTTGGAGACATTACTTTTCTGAACTGTATTTCTCTGCCTTGGTGAGTTACAGAGGTCTTTATTCTCACAAACTCAACTCTGAAAAAAAAAAAATTAAAGGGATCTTCCTACAAGAGGCCATGAACAGCCTGGCGTCCTTTCTGCTGACTTGCCACCTCTCTGCAGTTCCTTAGGCAGGGTGGGCGGGACCTCGCTTTGGAAGCCAAAGGAAAAGATGTGGAGCCCATAGAGGGCGGTTCACTGTTACCCCTTCTAAGAGCTGGGAAATTAGTACCCAAATTTCAGCTTACATTTAAGCTGAATTATGGCATGTGTCCAACTTGGAAGGTGACTTCATTTTAGGGGATATGTCACATTGCAGAATGAGTAAGCTTAAGAACAGAACTTGAAATGGGAAATTATGATACACCTAACTCTCTGGAAAAATATCTTTTTACTTGGTAGGTAAAATCTGGCCTTTCTGGATGCAAGACCATTTAGCTTACAAGATGCTTTTAGGGCATCAAGAATGCTTCAACCACTTTCTAGGCATATACCAAGGAAAGGGAATGAGTGCCTCCTTTGTCATTCTTCGGAGCACAAGGAATTACAGGGTGAAAAGACCTACTCTATCAGTGAAAGCTAATCATCAGAGGCTGTGGCTAAATCAAAGGGCACTCAATATATTATTCTAGGCAAGTCCATTTTTTTCTTTCATTTTCTGTCTGCAGGCAGAGTAAGCTCTACCAAATACAGCAAGCTATCCATAAGAGGACTGTTGTCAGATTTTCACATCACTTAAAATTTACCCAAACAAAACCAAAACCAAAAATGCCTCATCCTACACAATGATGTCCCTTGAAAAATAAAGCTATTTTAAAACTGAGAGGCTGAACTTTAAAAATATTACATCAAAGTAAGCAGCAGCAATCAAGAGTAATATATCGTATCATTTTCAGAGAGTATTCAAATAGGTTAGAACAACTGAAAATAGGCAAAATATTTGCCAGCAGGCAAAGTATGAAAAAACCAATTCAAGTATGGATATAGTACATTAGAATCATATAAATTACGTATATTTACAAAGGTTAAAAAAAATCACCCAAATCTGCAATGGTCAAATTAAGAGAACATTAGTTTAAATAAATACTTACTCCATGTGGCAGGGTTTTATTTTATCTCAGCCAGCTCCAACCAGTCTCAGGTCCTAAAGGATCTTTACATTCTGGAAGCAGCGATATGACTGGTGCCAAGCATCCAAGAATTATTAATCCAAATAAAATTAAAGTAACAGAGAAATGGTGGAGCTCATATGAAATTCTGATTTAATTATTCCTCAGCGATTTAAATGGGATCATTTGCTCTCTCAAAATTGGGAATTTTGAATTATCTCTGCAGATGGACCACTTGGTGTCGTGTATATCTAATGATCCCATTTAAATTGAGTTTGATTTGCAAACATTTTCAAAACTTACACGGCTCCTTAAGCTGCAAGGGAAGGTGACAGATGGTGAAAAGGGAGTGCACAAAAATGACTGTAACACTGTGACTGGTTGCTTTTAGGCTCACAGAATTTGGCTTTCTTAACAACAAAAAAGAAAAATCCCAAGCCTGTAAAAACCCCAAGTGATTTTAAAAAGTCAAAGCTTATTTTTAATCATTCTTAAATCTTCAACAATTCAGTCAGCAAATAAACGTGGTCGTGTAATACCCAGATCATGTCGACTACTGTAATTACTCTCAGTTAATGAGTTTTTAAGAGCTGATATATTTTAATCAACCAAACAGTCTGGCCGTGCAAGATGAGTATCAGGGGCAAATCATATTAGGCAGAAGTAACAAAAAGAAGGCTAAAAAGTTATAGAAAATTCTTTGAGAAGTGCCATGTATTTGATGAATGAGTATCTAAAGTAAATTCGATTGAAGTTAAAAAAAAAAAAAAGCCCACAAGATATGAGTATTCTCTCCACCAACAAGTCAGAAAAATAAATCTGGAAGAAGCCCCAGATTTCAAAACCACCTGTGCCTACGGCCTTCTGTCCACCAGTCACACTGTACAGAGCTGCCCCTCTGCTGTCTGGTCAGGTCTGAGCCATGATCAAGTATTTCTAGACACTGTGTGCCCTTCCGGTAACACCTACACCACACTGCACTGAAGGCTGAACTTCATGAGCCCATCACTTTTGAATTAATTTCTTCTACATCTATAAAATATGATTTAAAGTCTTGTCCAAGATTACAAGAAACAAACTTGGTTAAAAACCCAAGGTTAAAAATAAAAGCATGGCATTTTAAATCCAATTATTACAGATATTATGATGGTTTAATCAAGCAGACTTCAATGACAATGCTGCTGTTCTGAGCATGCAAAACACCATTGGTATCTGTTACACTCCTGCCATGTTTCATCATGTGTCCCCTCTCCCTATTCCCAGCCCTAGTCACCCTCCCCTAATAAACAGCATTACAAAAAGGCAAAATCTAGAGTTAGTGGCAAAATCTTCACAGTAACCTGTTAATAAAGTCATAGATGGTTGTCAAGGGTGTCAGTCAACTGGACCTTGGAAAATTAATTTGATGCAGTTTTGCTCCCCAACCAGCTGCGTAGCACAGAAAGGGCAAGCAGCGTGAAATGCATGAGTTCCATGAGGCAACGGGATCTGAGACCAGTATTTTGCAGACTTTTCCGAGCACACGTGTCCGCAGGGAGTGAAAGCATGAGTTGGCGGTCCTGCGTCTACGTAAAATCCCGCCTCACAGCCAAGCCAGAGAGGCACGTAGGGGCCCACAGTTCTGCACATGGGACACTCCCTCTCGTTGGCCTCCGTGTCGCTCCGATGGCCCCAGTTGTGGTACCCGTGCACGTGGCCACAGCTGAGATAAGCCCAGGGCTGCTTCTCCTCTACCACCTCTTTCCTGTTGATGCTGGGGAAGGCCAGGGTGTTGAGCCCCACGGGGCACTGCGGCCGGGCGGCGTTAATCTCCTGCCGGAGGGCTTCTATGTGCTTCTGAGTTGGAGTATGAAAAAGGCCATCTGCTGTTCTCCAGAGGAGAGTGGCCCCACACAGGTCAATGAGGGAGCCGTCCTGCAGGACATTGGTCTCACTTTCCACCTACAACAAGTTTGAGACACATGCCTTTCAAAAGCAAAATCAAGCAAATCACTCCAATATTCCTTCCTCTCAAAACAAGCAAAAAATCTCTGAAGGTAACACAGGGAGGCAAAGTATCCCACAAAAACAGAACGGAGGAGTAACCTATCCTCCCTAAGCCTCGTTTCCTCATCTGATCACTGGATATAATACCTATATGCCATATGTACAAAGCCCTGAGCAGTGTGTAAACCTAGCTTTACACGTTCGAATGCTGCAGTGGTTATTTTAATGAACTTCACAAATCTCCTAAGATTTTCTTTTTAACTCCTGAAGTCAGTAACACAATGACTCACTGATCCCACAGGACGAGATGTCCCACCAGTCCATTCAGTGAAGCCTCGTCCTCATCTCAGCCACAGCCAATCCGGAAGACCTTGCTGGGGGTCTGCAATCATTACGGCACAGGTCTGCAATCATTACAGTGGAGTCCGAAGCACTCCTGGTGACCCTTAACTTCCTCCACCTTGAATATATCTTGAAAGGTTTAAAGCTGAACAGTTCAATATAGGTCTTCATTTTTAGAAGGAAGCTGTGCGAGGCACTAAGTGCTTCTAAGACTGATTAACAGCTGACAAGCAGGAGCCAGGCATGGTCAGCAAGAATTGAACCACTGCCTCCATGTGCCAGATGCTAAGCCTTGGGGGTACCAAAGGCCAATAAAACCTCTTCCCCATCCTGCTGAGACTTCCTCATCAGTAGTGGAAGGCAGACATGCTCAGAGCTTGGAGTGCACGAAGGCCCCTAGAGTGCTGTGCAAGGCCACAACGCTACAAGCAGCCAGGAGTGTGGACTCTGGGCTTGAACCCTGGCTCTGTCTCTTATTAGCTGTATGACGTTAGGCAGGTTAAACTTCCCGTGCCTCAGTTTCCCCTTGTTAAAATTTAGAAAAGATGGTTGTGTTAGATAAGTAAATGCAAAGAGTTCTTAGAGAACAATGTCTGCTACGCAGTAAACACTACATAAATACCAGCTACTGTTACTTTGAGGATGACAGATGGTCAGAAATGGTTTCTGAAAGGTTTTTCTTTAACAGAGATTTGAGAAAGATGTCAGGCTTCAGGAGGGAAGATAGCAGGAAGGCACAGCAGCGGGAGGGAGGACAGGCCAATTGGCATAGGCACCAAGGGAGCAATAGGGAGTTCAACGGGGCTGTTCAGCCAGGCTGAACAAGGATGGATGCAGTTCCTGGCACTGGGTGGGCAAGATGAGAGACCTAGGCAGGAGAGGGAGGCTGGAGTCCATGCTCAGAGGGAGTCAGTGGGAGGTTTAGGTACCTATACAAGAACTGATTTACCTTTCAAAAAGGTCACTTCTAGAACTCTGGAGGGTGGGTTGGAGGGGTGAAAGAGAGAGTTGGTGCTCTCTCTGGTTAGAGAGGGTGAGTACACCTCAACAAACAGAGTCTCAGTGGCAACAGACAAGAGGCATAGGGACTAGACAGCAAGGAATTCGACCCGATGGCACATAGCTCTTGATCTGAGCAAGAGTCTGCTATGTGTCTGGTTGTCTGGGTAGAACAGTGCTTTCCGCAGACCACAGAAACGGCAGATGAGGGAGCAAGCCCTGATTTCACTACTCAGTAGCTCTGTGGTCTTGAGTCAATGACTTAGCCTCTCTGTGCCTGGCTTCCATATCCATTAAACTGGAAAAATGCTAATACATGTCTTATAGAATTGCTGTGAGAACTAAATAAGTGCAATACCAAAAGACAGGCAAGTTCAGTTCTGGGTGTGCTGGATGTGGGGGATGTGCAGAGCATCGGCGGTGGAAATGCCTACAAGGCACACGTGATGCAGGCGGGAGATGGATCAGGCTCGCAGGAACATATCTGGGATGTTACTGGCACCTAGGTGAAGCTGTGGGAATTGATGACACTACCCAGGCAGGGTCCCAGGGAGGGCAGAGAGGACTGAGGACAGAGGCAGGGCCTGGGGTGGAGGAAAAGAACCCTATAAGGAAAAAAGGGAGAGGTATGGGAAGCACCGGACATTTTGTCCATCTTTGGTCCAAAGGACTTTGCGGCTCTCTGCTGCCCTTGGGGTACAGCCCAAGCTTCTTAACACACATAAAAGGTCACTCCCAATGCAGCCACTCGACTTCTCCTGCTGTAGCTCTTCCCTTTCTAACTGTACACCAGGACTGCCTGCAGTCAGCTGCAAGGAGCTGGAGTCCATGAACGCACCACCGCGGACCGCCCAGAGGCAGGTGCAAGAGCAACCTCTGCCTAAAATACTCCACCCTGGCACGCCCTGCTCCAGCTGGAGCCCTGGGCTGGCAAACTCCTACTTGTCATCCAGGTCTCACCTGATGTCACTTTGCCCTGGGCATTTTTCTTGTCATGAAGAAATCAGCCCTTCTCAAATATTAGTTGTTAGAAAAAGTTAAGGTCCCCAAAAAATGATAAATCTTAATACTGTTCACGACACACACTGTGACTCCTTTCAAACAGCCTGAAGTTTGCTGGTGCTCCCTCCCCACCCCACCACCCATACCAAGCATCCAGTCTCCTCTCCTCTAATTGGTGTCGTGAGGCTGCTGTTGCTGACCACAGGCAATTCTCAGGGGAAGCCTCGTCGCAGGATGAAGCTGTGTCTAAAGGGTCACCCTGATGTGCTAAGAAGCTGAGGTGCAGTGGTGGCTTAGCCTCTGGCTGTGGAACAGCCCTCTTTCCTCCTGCAGGGCAGTTCTTGGTAAACAACAAAGTCTTACCATAAATCTGGGGTATATGGTCTTTGATATTCCACGTACCCTTGACTCTCACATCTGGGTAGGTGTCCCACAGAGGGAAAGTACCTTCGGTACCTTCTGATGACTGTGCTCATCACATAGTATCTGCTGATCTGCGGCCTAGTCTGTGACCTCCTCTGGACCACACAATTCGAGGCCAGAGCCTGGGCTGGTGTTCTCTGCCATATCCCCAGTTTGCAACCCGGGCTTAGTAATAACCACCAGCCAGTTACAGGGCATGACATGGCACTCTTCCAATCCTTTCCAGCTACTGAATTTATTTAGTTCTCACAACAATCCTATTAGATGCGTATTCGTATTATTCCAATTTAGGAGATGTGGAAGCCAGGCGCAGAAAGGTTAAGTCATTGATTCAAGACCATAGAACTAAGCAGTGAAACCAGGACTTGAACCTGGCGGCCTGATTTAGCAATCATTAGTAGGCATGAATTCAGCTTTTATGTCTTAAATTCTACCACAAACGAAAAGGTGTGGGCCAGGCGTGGTGGCTCACGCCTGTAATCCCAGCACTTTGGGTGGCCAAGGCGGGTGGATCATGAGGTCAGGAGATCGAGATCATCCTGTGGTCAACATGGTGAAATCCCGTCTGTACTAAAAATACAAAAACTGGCTGGGCATGGTGGCGTGTGCCTGTAATCCCAGCTACTCGAGAGGCTGAGGCAGAAGAATCGCTTGAACCAGGAAGCCGGAGGTTGCAGTGAGCCGAGATCGTGCCAATGAACTCCAACCTGGCTATAAAGCAAGACTCTTGCCTCAAAAAAAGAAAAAAAGAAAAGAAAAAAAAACAAAAGCTGTGATCAGGCACAGGAATTGACAGTATTGTGGAAGTAAGAGACATTTATTTGGTGTCTACAATGGCAACTAATGTACCCTACATAGCAACTAAGCACAGGGTAGTGAATTCAGTGCCCCACCCACCACTTCTTACTAGCAAGTGACTTAATCTTTTAAAGCCGAGGTTTCCTCATCTGTAGATGGGCACAATAACAACACTGACTTCGCAGGTTATTTTCAGCAACACTGGAAAGGCAATTAATGTAAAGCACCTGGTAGAGCCTGAACAGTTACTCTATGGTTATTTTTATAATTTCACCTAAAATTGGGTATGCAATCAACTTACATGAATTTAATTTTATACAAAGCCAGTTTAGTTTAATAAAATGCCTCATATATAATTTAATTAAATACTCAAGGGCCTCCTAGAGTAATATTATAAATGTTACCATATGTTATCATCAACTAGATAAAGTAGGGCACAATTCAAACTCCATTTCACCTATTTCTTCAGGGGGTTAAAGGCCTCAAGTGACATTTCTTCCACATGTAATTAATTTTGCTGATTAGAACAAAGTACTGAGGTTCCATCATTTGCTGTAATGATGAAAAACAATGGCGATTTCTTGTTACACATATATTAGTATACTGATTCATATCACATGCTGAGTATGGTATTAAAACATAATCCTCCACGTGCACGAGCTCTACAATGTGACTACTACTGTTTTAACCAGTATTTTAGACTTTCAGCCGGTTACTTTATTTCCATATTTCTGTATTAGACTGCAAATGACAAGTACTGCCAGAGACCATCCCCAAAATCAAATTTACAGATAAACATAATTTATATCAAATGC
This sequence comes from Cebus imitator, assembly GCF_001604975.1. Lineage (NCBI taxonomy): Eukaryota > Metazoa > Chordata > Mammalia > Primates > Cebidae > Cebus > Cebus imitator. Next base: position 7,610,508 of record NW_016107385.1, read on the forward strand.
CACCAGAAACATGTAGAGGACCAATGAGTCATGAATTGAAACAGAAGCTCAAAGAGTCAGTAAGCTTTCTTTGAAGACAGACAAAAACTGTTCTCCAGAGGTTCACCGGAGGAGACTACAGGAAGGATGTATCTGTTCAGTTTCCCATGAGCCTAAGATGAGACAGATGGAAGCCTTTGTAATTGGCCAGGTTAATCGGATGCTATCAAATAGGACAGCACAATTTTATGTAGTTCTAAGTGTCGTTTACAGGGACTAACTTCAAAAATACCCTATATATTTAATACTACCAATTAATACAAGCCAATTTTGGAGTTCCTTTCGGTAGCACTGTAAAATTCTCTGGCATACATTGCAGTGTGAGCTGGGTTGGCACAGTTACCTAAGGGGGCGAGAAACTCATCCCATGATATGCCCTCCCAGACAAATGCGCTCCCTACGGACACCGGAGTATGCTTTATAGTCACCCAGGGAGGCAAATGCCCAGGTGTAAACCATCCCCGGATCCACAAGACATGGTACCCAGTAGTATTAGATGTCCAGACTCTCCATCGGGGAGACCTGGGTCTGAATCCCACTGGCTGCCACCTTCTAACTCTGTGACACTGGGCAGTCTTTAACTTCAAGCCCCATCTTCCACATCCATGAAATGGGGACGACTCTACGTCCCTTAGAGAGCTGCTGTGCAGATTAAGTGAGCTGATGCTGGAAACGTTAATGTAGTGCCTGCATCCAGCAACCATTTACTGACTTCTTACTTTTGTTGTTATAATGATGAATAACCAGTTTGGCTAAGTTAGGTCAGTTTGGTATAAAACTATCCAGTGATCAGAAACAAAAGGTTATTTAGAAAAATTGCTGTCACATTTGCTTCTCTGTTTACAATTTCTTGAAAATATTTATACAAAATTCATTGAACTTGCACGGTTTTTCTTAGAAAATGATTCTCATATTTATTTCAGCCATATGCATTGTAAGATGCAGAAGCTGTGCCTATAGCTGAAAAATGGTGTAAAATAGAAATAAAAATAACCATTCCCTAAACACAAATGTCCAGTAAAGAACAGCCAATCAGGGTAGCAAAACAGCTCCCAGCTTCTTTCTTTCTTCCTATCTATCTATCTAATCTATCTATCTATCTAGTTTTAGTTTTTCTTTACAGCTCCCAACTTCTTTTTCCATCTTAGACATCTTTGGTGATGACCCTTCTCTCTGAAAAGTGCTAGGTCAAATCATCTATTCCTTATACATTTTGTTCCATGGGAGTTTTGAAAAACTCTTTCTTTTCTAGCTTCTAGAAAAAGACATTTTTTTCTCTCTCGTTCTAGCTTCTACCTAACAAATTAAGCAAAAGTACAGGAATGGATAGTTTAGTAAAAATCTTTCGGTGGCTTGTGCCACATGGCTATGGCAAGATCAGAAAAGATCAGTTCTACATTTAAGGTACCATAATTATTCTCCAAGGAAGAATGGGTTTAAAAAACTGCTTTAGGGCATGGGGATAAGTGGTGACATTTATAGGAAAATATTAACATGCCAGGTCAATGCAGTATATAAATTATTTCAAGTAAAAAGTTGTAACTATGATTTTGGTGGACAGTATAGAGAATTCTGCATTAATATATACGAATTCAAGGGGAAAACCAGCTGACTTAAATATTTATTAGTTCCAGAAGGTCTAGTAATTTTTTGTTTTGTTTTGTTTTTTGAGACAGAGTCTCACTCTGACACCAAGCTGGAGTGCAGTGGTGCAATCTTGGCTCACTGCAACCTCTGCCTCTCAGGTTCAAGCGATTCTCCTGCCTCAGCATCGAGTAGCTAGGACTATAGGCATGCACCACGACACTTGGCTAATTTTTTTATTTTTAGTAGAGATGGGGTTTCACCATGTTGGCCATGATGGTCTCAATCTCTTGACCTGTGATCTGCCTGCCTCAGCCTCCCAAAGTGCTGGGATTATAGGCATAAGTCACCGCACCTGGCATAATTCTTTTTTTTTTTTCTTTTTTTTTTTTGAGATGGAGTCTTGCTCTGTTGCCCAGGCTGGAGTGCAGTGGCACGATCTTGGCTCACCACAACCTTCACCTCCGGGTTCAAGCAATTCTCCTGCCTCAGCCTCCTGAAAAGCTGGGACTATAGGTGCGCACCAACATGCCCGGCTAATTGTAAATAATTCTTTAATTCATAATTTTTACTAATTGTTTTTGGACTACTCAAACGTTTTCCAAATCAATCAAGTTTTACACTAAAAATAAGTTTATTACCCTTAAAGTGAATTTAAGTAGATTTTTGTGGTGAGGTCTATAATAAAAGATAATGCTCTTAAGGTGGTAAGGAGCAAAAGGCAACTTATTCCCACTATGGGAAAAGTTGGGCCATTGAAGGAAATAAGGCCATTTCCCTCTTGCTTTCAGGTACTTGTGGAATTCTGCTTCTCCTGGGTTATGGTACACAGTGCTTGCACCCGTACAAAGGTTCTGAACCTCAGGGGAGGGAAAATGACAGCCTATGTGTTAGGCTTGTGTTGTTTGGAACATTTTCCAGAGTGAAGTGCACTCACCAGCTTTCCTCGTTGCTGGGCCGACCTGGTTTCTCGCAAGGTGTACACATCTCCACAGACGGAGATCTCACGCCAGACCCCGGGCTGGGACTCCTCGGTGAAGCCCCCTCGTGGATGCATCACCAGGACGCCATTCGTAGTGAGCCCATCCATGTGGCCGTCAGGGTTTTTCCACTTTGCTGCCTTTTCCTGGAGAGTACACAGCAGAACACAAAAGGCAGGCTAAGATGACGTTCAAATGGAAAGGATTCTGGAATTTCTTTAATACGTTGCGTAGAGGCAAAGGGAAGGAAGGTGATGAATTTGCATTTTCTATTTAAAGCTTATAATCACAAGGATAAAATACGCAATTATTTTGGCAATATAAAAGTGTTGAAACAGATGAATGATTTATCACCGGACACATATGATAGCTCTCAAGAGCTTGCAAAAAAACTGATGGCTCGGCTTCTCCCTCTGAGATTCTTTTTATACTCCCCACAACCCCATGTGATTCCAGGAATCTGGTGCGCTTTCTCTTTTCAGTTATACTTGTGCCATGCTCTTATCCTGCCACCTAAAAGTGCTTTCTATGTACTCATTGTCGGGATAGAGAAGAAAGGATAGTCATAAAGAAACACTTTTTATTAAAGGTAGAAAATTTGAAACATGTGAAGCCAACAAGTCGGGGCCATTATGTTTTCCCAACAATCAGTGTTTATCTTCTCAAAGACAATGGCACATGTAGCTTGACATGATGACAGGACACTCTTTGGTGCCTGTGCCATAGCTCTTCCCCTCAGCTTTCTTGGTGACAGAGCTCAGCTACTGTTCACGAGGCTCGGGAAAGGGAAATCCTGATGAAGCCAACATGACACTCGCAGCCCTCTTTCCAATGGCTGGTTTACAGGTGGGCACAGCACATGTCTGGGCTCTGACTGATGACACATATCTTCTGGGAAGCTTCCGTAAAAGGTATCTGTGCTCTAAGAAAAGACAAGGAAGAAACAGTGCTTCTGCCACCCTATTCTCTGGCTGGAAGTTGTCATGTGGCAGGGACATGTGGAAGCGCAGGAGCCAGCTCTCACCCGCAAGAAGACTTCCCATGAAGAGGCTGGTGCACCATGGGAGGCAGAAGGCAAGACAGAGAGAACCGGGGGCCCTGGAAGTCACAGAACCACTGAACCACCGACCCTGGAGCTGGCCTTCCTCAGCACTTCTTAAGTGGCACAGTACATTTTCATTGTTTTTAGACCATTTTGAGTGGGTTCTCTTTTTCCTACAAAAATATCCTAATTCAAAAGGGAACTATGTTAAACCTGGATATTGACTAAAACTTCTGGGGTTCATTTATAAGGAAACTCTATGAGGGCAGGGATTTAAGTCTGTTTTATTCTCTGTAATCCCATATCTAAAACACCCATTATGGAACATAGAAAACACTCAATAAAACATTTTTGAATGAATGAATCACTAACATGTTCCTCTGACCCCTAATGATCTAAATTTGGCCATTTATTTCTCTCTCTGAAATAAACCTCTTAATTGCCATAAATGCTTTATGGACAATATTCTAGGCATACTTTAAAAAAAGACTTAATGTAAATATTACAATATAAAAAATAAACGAATAACAAGTAATGGTTATTAATGTTCAGTTTCTCAAACTGGCCACCTGAAAACTAAAATCTGCAAAACCTCACTAGAGGCAACATACAAAGCCTTTTTTTTTTTTTTTTTTGCTCCAATTAAATGTTCCATATCATAATCACAAGCGTTTTTCGGGAAATCACGTACTTCTTGACAGTACTTACTCCAAGGAATATATTTTTGGAAGAGTCGAATCCAGCGGCGAATATCCGTGCTGTGTAAGGCTCATTCCTGTCACACACGATCCTGCAGGCGAACCTGGATATGGTGCTCTGTGTGATCTGGGTTTCGTCTGTGTTCTGGCTGCCAGAAATTGTATCTGTGACAACGAAGTCGATAGGGCTTTCTGTTGATCTGCCCACCTAAATGAATCAAATGTGCTTGTGATTCACTTGGAAAATAGCAGGGTGTCGTATTTTACGCACATGGAAAAGCCATTCAGGATCCCTTTAACATTCACTATCTTTGTTCTGAGCGTCAGAATTTAATGCAAGATTTTCATTTGTGCTCCTTTTCCTATTTAACTAGGGAAGATATTAGGGAAACCAACCATTAGAGATATATATTTTTAATTTTATTGTATTGTGGTTAAGAACACAATATGAGATCTATCCTCTGAAATATCTGAGCACACAATGCAGCCATTGTTGACCACAGGAACAGTGATGCCCAGCTCATCTCCAGAACTTATTCATCTTGCTTAACTCACTTTATGCCACTCATTAGTTCATTAAAGTATTGAGAAAAAGCTCAATTAAGAGGACAACAGATTTTTCACCACTCATCAGATTTTATCTCTTGGATCCAGGAAGCAATGCTATTTTCACAGCATTTTTCCCCCCATTTCTGGGTTTAAAAAGGAAGATTTTAAATAAACAAGGAACTCTTGCCTCCCACTTTCTTGCCCAGCTCCACAGAATGGTTTTCCTTGTTAGGTAAATCCAACATGATTCACAGCACTGAGGAGGAACAGCCCTAATCCAGACACAGAGATAAATGTCCATTAACACTGCTCAGCATGAATGAGAAGGCTATCAAGCCAGTCCAAAGTCTGGGACGCAGTCAAAGGAAAGATTTCAAAAGCTTAGTATTTCAACTTTGGATTTTTAAAAAACTCTCTTGGGGAAGTCTAAACAATTGTCAATAATATTATATTGGCTAATCTTTCTTTGTAAAGGTTTACATGCTGCCAGAAAGAATATATTTCATTAGAAAGATGGGACAAAGTTCTAACAAAGCATACAACAAAGGTTTAACAAAGCTTGTCCTATTCAGTAAATTCAAATAAGACAGGTATTACTGTCTCCTGTGAACTAGGAAAACTATTTGTTTACAAATACGGAAGTCCTCAAGATGGAATATTTAAAAATTTATGTAATGTTGGTTTATAAATCTCTAACTGGAAAACAGTGCTAAATGTTTTTAAAAGGGCTTCTTAGGTTAAAAATCACTTATAGGTAAATGAATACTTTCTCCCTAAATACGATATTAATGTTATCTTCCAACAATTCTAACTGTGACTCTGAAGCTGTCAATGGGAGAAATGCAGAGCCCTGAGATGTATGCATATAAAGCTCCCAAAAGTCATTTCCAAGGTATTTTTATTCTGGTCTCAAAGTTCTATCTACAAACTAGGCAATGTAATACATTTTCATCTAAATGAATAAAGTGGAAAAAAAATCTTATATCACTTAGCTCAGCTTGCTTCTTGGAACAATAAATTTCTTTTGTAAATCTCATATATACATTCTCATGTACAGACTCTCTCTCTAAAACCAACAGACAACAGACATCTATTTTCTCTTGTTTTTTATAACCCTTAATTTCTTGTCCTAATGAAATGTGCCTGGAATGAACTAAACTGCTGGTTTCTCTGAAACTTAACAACTTGAACGGATGCATATTGCCTAGATATATACATTTCAGGTTTAGAAAACACATAACTTGTTAAAAAATGCAATGTAAAATCTAAATTAGACATATTATAAAATCATCTCATATAATTCATCCTTCTGAAGTTGCAAAATCTCCTCTCTACTAGATTCATTTAAAAACCGGGTAACTTGGAAACTCTACCGATTCAGACTGCTTTAATTTTGTTAAACATTTTTAAAAAAGAAAATTAGAAAAGTAATGAAGACTTATTGCAAACTGTTTAACAAATACAGAAAAGTATAAAGGTAAAAACAAAGCCTACTTCAAACTTAGGAGCAAACCCATTCCGAGCTTCTATTCCAATGAAGTTTAGGAGTAAACTGTGATAAATTCTAAAATTCCCCAGTCATCTCACCCAACCTGGAGCCTCACAGCAACAATCATCGTCTCAAGATTTGTCCATCTTGATGGAAGAGGGCAATGACTTTTCAAACTCTTTGTTATAAGTTCAAAGCCAAAACCACTCTGCTAGTTTGAATGCTTCACAACTGTCCCTTCTTGTGTAGAGAATTACTCTTTCCTAGAAGGGCCACATTCTGATTTCTGCCAAATGGATTAAATTAATGTCTTAATGAAATAATTAAAATTGACTGTAAAACAGGAAATTTTACTCTAACTGGAACACACTGCTAGGATCAATGATTTTAAATCATGACACTTACCTTGACTGGACGTATGATTTGTTTACCTATCAGTTTGCTTCCGCTTAAATCTAACCTTTAGAGTGCTGGTAAAATTTCATACTCTATGACACAAGCCTCATGTTGCTTTTTCCAGGAAAAAAAAAATACTAAGTCACTGTCCTGCTGAAAAATCACTCAATCTGGAAAACTTGCAGCCTGCCCTTTCTTTTGACTACTGGATCAACTCTGTATCATTTTAAAGGTAGTCATGCACACAAGCCAGGATGCTTCTGAATTTCACTTGATATTCACATAGCATGCAAGCCAGGATGCTTCTGAATTTCCTCTGATATTCACAGAGTGGTGATAGTCATATAACTAGCTACAATAAGAACTTTGCTCCATTCAGTATGTTAAATTTTATATATATAAGAAAAGTGTCGGTCTGCCTGGATGTCAGGTGAAGCCAGGACAGATAAGATGGTATCAAAGCATCTAGAAGGGCTTCCCCTTTTTCTCACCTCCCCCAACCAATTCCTACCCATTTCCCGGCAACTGCATCTATAACTTTATTTTCTGACTCCTCTCTTGGGATAAGGATGAAATATTGTTGTTCCTACCTAACAGCAACCTTTCCATTGATACTTGGTATTCCAATATTCTCCCTTTCCCAAGGATTTTACTCCTCTTTTCTGAGTCATCAGCTCTCGCACACATTCTAGAGCTTCTCAAACTCAGTGGTTAAAAGACCAGTACTACTGTTGTTGTTTTAAATTTTAACCCATCACTAATGCCTTTTAAACATACAATAAAAATGAGTGTTTGAGAGATAATCATGGACTTGTATGTTTCAGCAATGCCAAACTGTTATAAAGGTTTCCTCTCCACTTGTGTGCTCATCTCATTCTGTCTTTTAACAAACACTTTACTGCCTGGCAGAGGGAGTGCAGGTCGTGTAGCCCTGCTCTGGACTAGTCTCCCACCGTTAAAAATGTGTTCCTTCGCCTGCAAGCAACCCCCAACCTCCAGGCCGGTTTCTCTGATTCACTTAACAGCAAGACTTCTTGGAAAACCTGTCATTAGTTATTTCCTCCATTTCCTCACCTATCTCTTTAACTTCCTTCTTTCTCAACCCACTCCAGCTAAGCTTCCTACCCCACAACTCTACTGAAAACACTCATGCTAAAATTCCAACAACCAATATATTGCTAAATCCAGGGCTTATGCTGACCCAGCATATCCTGGTCCATTTCTACCTGGTATTACAGCAGTGAAACACTTTCAGGCTAGTTGGTAAATAGTCCCCTTCCCTTTTCTTTCTGTTCTCTTCCCAGATGGTATCACCAAATCCCACTTATCAGCTGAAAAAAGTCTTGATCTCTCCTCTGAGCTTCAGACCAACACAACCCATCTCCACTTGTATGTTTGATAAGTATCTCTAATGTAGTATGTGCCAAACAGAACCTGGATCCCCCTTCACCCTGGGGCTTCCCTATATCAACGACTAACTAACATTCAATTTGATCAAGCTAAAAATCAAAACCCAAGAATTATCCAATTCTTCACTTTCCTGCAAGCCCACATTAGCCCTGTGTAAACACTGTCATATGTACCTCCAAACACATCCTCAATCCTTCCACTTTTCCCACCTTGGGTCTGGTTACACCTCTCACTTAAGTTCGATCACCTTAGCCTCCAAACTGCTCTCCCTGTTTCCATACCTGCCACCTAGCTTCTCTTCCATACAGTAGTTTGAGAAATGGTACAAAAACATGAATCAGATTATACCTCTTCCCCTCTTAAAATAATCCAACAGCTTCCCAAAACTCCTAGAATAAATCCCAAACTCTAGCTGGCCTGAAGGTCCTACCTCTCAGCCTCTACCTACCCTTCCAAGTCCATCTCAGTTCACTTCCGTCCTCCTCCACTGTGATCCTGACTTGGAGCCTTTGCATTCACTATTTCCTCTACCTGGAGGGCTCACTTATTTGGGGTCTGCCTGCTTCCTCCAGATGTAGGTTCCTTGAGAGGGAGCCGTTGTTATCTCTCGCCAGTCACCAAAGGAGTTTCTAACACAGTAGATGGTCAAGAGATGAAAATGATGATTGGAAGATTATGACAGGGGAGCCTGAATCCTATGAGATACACACACACCTGCACACGCATGCTCATGCACAAGATTTGTAGAAATATTAGAAAAATGTAGATATTCTTTAACATTTTCCTCTTAACTTAATAGATACTAATTAAATGTTATCATCTAAAACTACAGTAAATCAACTAAATTAAAAAACAACCCCCCTATCGCTTCTCGGCCTTTTGGCTGAGATCAAGTGTAAAAACAACCCCCCACCAAAACCCAGAAATGTGAGGCCTTTGTAGCACCAGGTTCGAAGCCTGTGAGACGGTAAAATCTGAGAGAAAGGAACCCTGCACACTATCTGCAGGACCCACCCAGGCTCCTGGCCCCTATGGGTAGAAGGCACTTGGCACCGCGCTTTACTCTAGGGACACTGATAGACAATGCAGCACTTCCTTAATTCCTTCCATGAACTATTGTCTCCTTTATGTTCCACTTTGTTAGACTTTTCTTTCTTTTCTTATTTACCCGTTCCAGAAAATAATGACAAAGACCTTACTCTGATTATTTTAACTCAGACTTTCTCATACCTTAAATCCAGATCTAGCTTTGATTTTTCTCTTCAGGCAGTAAGATTTCTGAGTTTGGAGTCTACAACTGACTCCACAGTGGGAAATGTAGCACAAAGCCGTTTCTTGGTTCATTCTGATGTTCTGCCTTTAAATACTCAACCCTAGAAATCATTTTAATGAGAATGACTAAAACAAACTCTACACTGAGGTCCATACTTGAGAAATGTGAGTGCTGTAGTGCTTTTTACTTGGTGATTTTTGTCAGTAGTGGGTTTTAGAAATATAAACTTGTTAAAAGGAGGAAAAAGTTAAAACAAGTCTGTCTTTCCAAGGTCTTAACAGATTTGCTTAGTTCTCTGCTTAAAATGATCTGCCAATGATCTTCAAAAAGGTCCCGCTAGTCTGTAAACGTAATATGTTAGGTTTCCTTAAGAAACGTGAATTCTTGCTTGGCTTACCACACTTTATTTAAAGAGGCTGAGCTGGTACTATTCAGAGAATGAAGAGCTCAGTGGCCTAAATCTTAGTTCTTCGCCTAATGCCTCCTCTAGCCTTAGTTTACATTACTTTTCCTATCAAAGTTCCAGATTTCTCAGCTATGAAATTAAGAGGTTGGTACAAATCAGTATTCTCAGAATGTGGTTCATGAACCCCAGAGGGTCCCTGAGACCCTGCCATAGGGTCTAGGTCCAAGAGGCCAAAATTGCTTTCATAATACAAAGATGTTAACTACCTTTTCCACTGCACTGTTCTCTACATTGATGGTGCTAGAACAATGGTGGGTAAAGCTGCTGGTGCTTTAGCATGATTCAAAGCAGTGGCAACAAACTGTAATAACAGTCATTGTATTTTTCATTGCTTTGAATTCGCAGTTTAAAAATTATGAATTTTATTAAATCTTGAGTCTTTTGATATTCTATATGACAAAGTAGGAAGTATGCATAAAATACATACAAGTTACCAAAAGGAAGCTGAAAAAGTTCAGCTAAATCTTGAATGCATTCTGCAGAGCTGAGTGGGAGAAAGTGGGCATGTGAGTAGAATGTGACTGGCCAACAGTGCAGAATGCACCATGTGAGACATGTGTCACTAAAGAATACTCTATGAAACTTTGAAAAATTTCTAAGAAACAAGATTCTTTTTAAAGAAATTTAACGTTTCACACTTTGAAAGTATTTCATTTATCTCTAACAGTACCACCACAGTAAGTTTTTTAAGTGGTAAAAAAAGTATCATTGACAATTGTGAAATAGGCTTGATTAACATTTTTAGTATTAAGAATTCTCTCTGTAAAAAAAAAAACTTTAAAATCTTTACTACTACAAGTAGTAAAAAAAAAAAAAAACTTATAAATTGAAAATAAATGATTTTAATGAGTTATTAAAAAAGATATAATAAAATGCCATAAAAACATCAACAGGAAAGAATATGCATATACTTATGCAGGGAGATATTTTCTTTAACACAGTAAGAAGAAAAGATATTCAGATCATGCAATCAAACGGCATGGAGAGTAAAACCACAGTCAGTATTTTGCCCAAATATGATAAATCTTACTTTTGAGTTCAAACTGGCACTTTAATAACTATGTTTACATCTATGACTATGTTTTAATCTAAGATTATTTAATTTTTAAAATATCTATTACATTCACACAGTTCCAAAAATCAAAAAGTGTAAAATATCTCCCTGTATACCACCTGCTCAGTCTCCTTCCACACAAAGGCAACTGCTACATTAATGTCTTGTTACTCATTTTGGAGATTATTTTTTAATGCATATAAGCATTAAACCATTTTACAATATTAAATTAACATTTAATAATTTAATATTATTGAATAACATTTAATTTAGTAATATTTTAAATTAGTTTTAATTGAATATATTACCAATATGACCCAATATATTTAATAATATTAATATGTAACTCATTTAATATGTATGGAGCTCTTTCTGTGGCTATACACAGAGCTTTTCTTTGTTCTGCTTATACCATTGGAGGGCTTCACTGTATAACTGTACCTAAATTTACTAAACTGGTCCACTACTGAAAAACATTTAGGCTGTTTCCAATCTTTTCCTATTAAGCAATGCTTAGAGCAATAACTCTGTACAAATGGCATTTTGCATGCAGGTAAGGATATCTCTGGGGTAAGTCTCTAGAAAGAAGAGCTTTACAAAGAGAAGAGCTGAGTCAAACTGTGTAAACATTTTGTATTTTTCATAGGTATTTTCAAATTGCTACCCCATAATGCATACCAATTTATAGAATATAGGACAGTGTCTGGTTTTCCCACAACTTTGACAAAACCTTTTGGATTTCTGCCAATTTGACAAGTGAAAAGTGGTATCTCTATGTGGTTTTAATTCACATTTTTCTTTTTGTAAGTGAGGTTGAGCATATTTTCTTATTTTTAAGAGCTACTGTTTTTCCTTTTTTGGTGAACTGTCTGTCAAATCCTTTGCTTATTTGTCTATCTGATTGTAGGTCTTTTAAAAGAGATGTCCAGGAGTACCTTATATATATATTTGTGACATTAACCTTTTGTGATACAAATTATAAATATTTCCTGCATTTATAATTTGCCTTTGGCTTTTCTTACCAGTCTGAGGTGTTGAAGTTCAGGACTACTACAAATACACTTAAAAAACATATAAAATTTTCTTTCTTTCTCAATCAAAAGTGCTGATGTAGGTAACCCAGATTAGGCCTACACTTCACGACGTTATAGAAAATGGAAAAAGAGCTGGGGCGTTTCTTTCTAGTCCTTCTCTCTTCCGTACCTATGTTTATGTGTGTGCACATGAAAATAAAGCATGAAGTGGACATATGCTTTTTTTCACTTATTTTATTGTATTTCCCATTTAATGATCATGTAATGGCTGCATGGCATTTTGCATTTAAATGCACCATACTGTAATCATTCTCCTGGAAGTGTGGGTTTATTTCTAGTTTTTTACTAGTATACAAAACATAGAATGAACAACTTTTTGGTTAAATCTTTGTTCATATTCTTTAATTATTTATGTATAAAAATTACTAAAGTTAAAATTACTGGGTCAATTGGTCTGAGTGCTGAAATTCAGGGTAGTACTGCAATGCTGTCCTGTAGAAATGCTGTGCCAATTCACAGTCCCACCAGGGGGACCAATTCCGTACAATGCTTTACAGTGCTGTATTATTTAATATTTTCCAATAATAGGTAATAAAGAGTATTTTATTATTAATTCATTTGGTACTCTGAACATTATTTTAATATATTTATTGGCCATTTATAGTTCTTCTTCTTAGAATTACATGTTTTGTTCTTTGTCCATTTCTGAAAGCATGGGAAAAGTGATTACTATAATAGAGGTATCAATCCTTTGTCTACTTGATTTGTTGCCCTAAATGTCTCTACCTAGTTTGTTTGACTTTTAATTTTGGGTCATTTAAAAAGAAGTGAAGATGTACAAAGTAAAATCTATCTCTTTATTTCCTACTGATCCTTCCCTATTCCAAGAATATGAACTCTAAATTTTGTTCTAGAACTTCTTTGTTCCTTCAGTTTTACATTTAAATGCTTATTATTTATGTAATAATTTAATTCTCCATATGGAAATGCAAAGCCTCATCAATTTCAACTCGTTTGCTTTTTTTCTGTTATTAGCCTAAATTTTAATTGTGTGTGGTTTTAAAGTACTACATCTTGAATATATTCATTAATTCTCTTATTTTAAAATTCATTAACAGATGAATGTTTTTCTTTATTATTTTCCTCCTTCTGCTTTCTTTTGAGGTACTTCTGGACTTTCTATTATATACCACTAAAACTATGCCCAAACCCATCCTGTACTTTCTTAATTGCTGTCCTTTGTCAAAAAATAACTTTTCAGATACATGTTAGGTCTTTGATTTTCTTTCTTTCTCTCTTCTTATAATGAATGCATTTAAGGCAATTTTTCCGAGTAAGATGTTGGCCTCATCTCGTCAGTTTTGATACATAATATTCCCACAGTTATTTCTGAAAAGACCTATAAATGTAGTTTTGATGTCCCTTTAATTCAAGCGTCATTTAGAAAGTATTCTGAAAATGTTGGCTTTTAAAAGTAGTCGGCTTTTTAAAATTTTATTCTTGCTATTAATGTCTATTTTTATTGCACTGAGGTCTGTGAATGTAGCCTTTATAATTTCCTTTTACAGTTAAAGAATTTTTTTTCTTAATCTTTCAGAAACCAAACAGGAATAATTTTTATATTATCTTCAATTCTTTCCTCCTAGACACTGGGCTGGAAGATCTGATTACATACCAAAAATAAAGAATTGAAGGAATATACACTAAAATTTCCATTAAAAAATATAAATATTACCTGAAACATATCCGTATCTTTATCGTGTGTGTACTCCACCACCACAGTCTGATTCCTTGACAAAGTATAGGATATGCTGTGTTGACCTTTGCAGCTGATAGCCTATTAATAAAATTTAAAAAAAAATCAATTAAAATTACATTTCAACAACTTATGGGTTCTATTTGTAGTTATGAGCCATCACTCTACCAGCAAAGCCCAGCACAAGCCAGCATTTTCCAAACAGTCACGGTTTTTCCCTATGCTCTATTCCTTGAATCACAGATAAGCTAAGAGGCACAATTCTGGTTTTTATCAAATATTCTGTCTTAAAGTGAACAATATTTTACTTAAATCAAAGTTTATTTACTAGTTTGCAAGGCTTGATTCAATCACAGTCTTAGAAAAACAAATACTTTCTCCATATTACCTAAACTCTGTAATAGAATTTTTAGACTAATATAGCAATTTATTTCAAACTTTTAAGATTTCACACAACAGATAAGTCACATATTATTATTTTTCCTAGGTGACAGAGTTAGCATGGTAAAAAAATCACTTTAAAAAACAATCAGTGTTCTAGTTAAGATTCCAGTATAATAATATACCATCCTAGCCAATGACAACCACATTTGTATTCTGTTCTACATCTCACTTGTATAAGCAACTGGTTATGTCAGATACAGGTATTGATCGACTTACGACCTATGCAACTTACGACCATTCAACTTTACGACCACAGTCGCTAGCCACGACTGCTCCGCGTCTGGCAGCGCAAACGTTGCCCAGCTGGGCGTACGACAGTGCGGACCAGCTTCCGGCAGCACTACCATCTCCGCATGCATATAGCCTACTCAACTTATGACCAAATCGTGTTACCACCGGTCTGCCGGAACCAATCGTGGTAGTAAGTCGAGCACTAGCTGTACTTACTTTATTAATAAGATAGTCAGTAATTTTATTTTTTTCCATTTTTAGACTAGGAAAAGCTAATATTCTTTTCCAAATAACCTAGGAATAATATGATATCATTCTTATTTTGTCCATAGTGATATGTTTGAACAAATTCTCAGTATGGTCACATACTTTTAATATTTCGAAATTAACAAAGAAATTGATTTAAAGTGGACTCTAAATTATTTCAATTACATTATATTCATTGTACTTTTTCAATCTTTTACATTAAGTAAAATTTTAATTAGCTCTTCTATTGCACATTTATTGAATGGTGACACTCTATGAAGACCATAGAGTGGACTTCACTTAGAAGTAACTGGACATGCATAGCATGTTAATGAAAATGTACTCAACATTTATATTCGACTAATATAACTGCTTACAGCAATAAAGAGTAAAACATTCCAAATCAACTTTGAAGTTAGCCTGGTTAATCTCATGATTATTTAATAATCTGCCCTGAGGAATTTCATGATTGAGTTGATGTTTTATTTTACATGCTTCATTAAGATAATACTTCTTTAACATGCTCAGGAATCTAAAAAATACTTCTTAAAGTACTCAACACTACTAACAGACATTGTCTTAAATTTTCATTAGTCTGAATCAGATAAATTCACCGATAGTGACTTTTTTTGAAAGTCAAATTTATAAAGATACTATTTTCAATTTAAGTAGATGTAATTTGTATGTTAATTAACTTGATTGTGGCAATCATTTCACAATGTGTATGTACAGCAAATCATCACGTTGCACACCCTGAATATATACAAGTTTTCTTTGTCAATTATACCTCAATAAAAATAAAAATTTGTAAAAAGTAGATGTTTATCTTTATAGTCTGAAAAAAACCTATTTTAAGAAAAATAGTTTACTAAATTTATAAAACTAATAATCAGGAGTTGATTATAAAAATAATTTTAGGGTTTTCTAAAAAGTATTTATTGCATTTTAAATGGATTCAATTTACAAATATATCAACTCCAACACTACTTTCTTAGCATATACATATTACATAAAATGTCTATAGTATACAAATGACCTGCAAAACAAGGAGTTAACAAGTACAGTAATGGGAAATAATTTTAAAGGTTATACATGTTTGTACAATGGCACCTTCTTAAGTATGGTGTTTCTCAAACTTCCACTCCATTTTCCTGAATTGGAATGGTTACCTGAACCTGGAGATGTCTGGGGAACAGCCCTTAAATGAAGTTTCTCATGCTTAAAACAGCTTACCTTAAATTATAAATTTTGTTTTTTATCCCCTAACATATTTGCTAGTTTGAACCTTGAAGCATTTCTCCCAAATCTGCTGGGAAGTCATTGTCTCATGAAGACTCGCTCTGCTCACCTAAGGCCCAGCATAGCGTGAACAGGGTGCCCTGGAGTAGTGGTCCCCAACCTTTTTTGTACCAGAGACTGGTTTAGCGGAAGACAATTTTTCCATGGACTGGACGGGGGGATGGTTTGGGGATGATTCAAGCAATTACATTTATTGTGTACTTTATTTCTATTATTATTACACTGTAATATATAATTAAATAATTATACAACTCACCATAATGCAGACTCAGTGGAGCCCTGAGCTTGTCTTCCTGCAACTAGGTGGTCCCCTGTGGGGGTGATGGGAGACACTGACAGATCATCAGGCATTAGATTTTCTTAAGGAGTGCACAACCTAGATCCCACACATGCGCAGTTCACAATAGGGTTCATGCTCCTATGAGCCTCTAATGCCACTGCTGATCTGACAGGAGGTGGAGCTCAGGCCATAATGTTATAAGATGAAGCTTCCCTTGCACACCTGCCACTCACCTCATGCTGTGCGGCCCAGTTCCTAACAGGCCACAGACCACTACTGGTCCCTGGCCCAGGGGCTGGGGTTTGGAGACATCTTCCTCACCACTTTAGAAAACTCCAGAAACAGCCATTTTATAGGACCCAAGTTGTTACTGGACACAAATTCTTGTAAGGTGTTTCATTATAAAAACATTCTTGTGACCCAAACTATAAGACTATGTAACACATGAAAAAGGGTATTTATAGCAAAAGCATCACTTTACTTAGGAGTCTTGCCCAAGGCACCAAAATGGAAAGAAAATACTGATGAAAGATGCCTTGAAAGTTGATCCCATTTAAAAAAAAAATTATGATTTCAAACTTCTGCCATGTTTTTATGCTGCTTTAGGCAAATGGCCAGGGTTAGGAAACGGGAATGCTCTTGGGTCAGGAAAATGCTTTTTCTGTGTCTTTTAGATTAAAAAACTTCAGCCAAGCACTGTGGTTTGGAGGCCTTGGGATTTGGGGAAGATAGGAAAGTGGGAAAAGAGACTGTAGGGAGAAACAAATCCCATGAAGGTGGGGAGTGGCTCTGGGGCAGCAGGTGATGTACACCCTACAGCATGGGTGGCTAAGGAACTTTGGAATTAGTGTGACAGTCACCTCGAAGTCACTTCCAGTTCTGGCAAGGATTTCCCTCTGGTAATGCTAAGCCAGGAAGAGGGCCCCTGCCTCTACAAGAGCCCTGGGTACTGGTACCCCAGGGTCCAACAGGCTGCATCTACGGGAAGCAGAAATGTGGGCTGAGCTGGCCTGAAAACACGAGACTGAAGCCAGGACTGAGATTTGGAGCGAAACGTGGCAGTAAAAACCAGGGTGCCTAAGGGCACCACCAGGATCATCTTCAGTAAATGGGGAAATGTGGACTTCCTTCCATTACATGAACTAGGGCTCACATGACCTTGTTTCCATCCATTAAAGTCGAGAATAGAGTCAGCTTTAGGTGGTTGGGGGAAGTTAAAGAAGAGTTTAAGCCTGAGATCAATTTTCACTTTCTTTCTTGGGTCATGTCTTATAGAAAAGTCTGCAAGTACACACGGCATTGAACTTTTTGTTAGAAATATCAATTGTTCAATTTTTTTTTTTTTTTTTTTGAGACACAGTCTCATTCCGTCACCAGGGTGGAGTGCAGTGGCGTGATCTCAGCTCACTGCAACCTCCGACTCCCAGGTTCAAGCGATTCTCCTGCCTCAGCCTCCCGAGTAGCTGGGGCTACAGGCGTGCACCACTACACCCAGCTAATTTTTGTATTTTTTTTTTTTTTTAGTAGAGATGTCGTTTCACCATGTTGGCCAGGAGGGTCTCAATCTCTTGACCTGGTGATCCACCCGCCTCGGCCTACCAAAGTCCTGGGGTTACAGGAGTGAACCACTGCACCCGGCCCAATTGTTCAATATTTTTTAACATTTAAAATATGACTTTCAGAAATACAGCTTCCAGGATATTATAGATTCACTGACTTGAGCCAATCACTTCCAGTATTTTGGAAATAAAAGTTTCCCCAAGGCACCAAGTTGTTTTAGAATCTATTTCCAAAATATCAGAAAATAGAGTAGATAGGGCCTTTTCCTGGCATTCACTACAACTTAATTCAAACACAATTACTGTAAAATAATGCTGTGATCTTACTACATCAACACAAATTTAGAAAGCTCTTTAACATTGTAAAGAAAACCAGCCCAAGCAGCTTGTTGTGTAGACCAGGGGTCCCAAGCCACAGAGCAGGAGGTGAGTGGTGGGCAGGCAAAGGAAGCTTCATCTGTATTTACAGCTGCTCCCCATCCCCATCGCTCACATTACCACCTGAGCTCCTCCTGTCAGATCAGCGGCGGCATTAGGTTCTCATAGGAGCATGAATCCCATTGCGAACTGCACACGTGAGGGATCTACACTGTGCACTCCTTATGACAATCTAATGCCTGATGATCTGTCACTGTCTCCCATTATTCGCAGACGGGACCATCTAGTTACAGGAAAACAAGCTCAAGGCTCCACTGATTCTACATTATGGCGAGTTGTATAATTATTAAATATATACTACAATGTAATAATAATGGAAATAAAATACGCAATAAATGTAATGTGGTTGAATCGTGCTGAATCCATGCCCCTCCCCGGTCCATGGAGAAACTGTTTTTCACAAAACTGGTCCCTGGTGCCAAAATTGGTTGGGGGTTGCTGGTATAGACAATGATTTCCTATAACCACTTCTCTAGTGTGCTGCTGTGATGAGAAGGCAGGTTGCGACTCTGTTCTCGTAACACTGCACGTGCCTTCAGGGCACATTCAGTCTTATCTATTTTTCCATCCCCAGCACCAAAAGTGTGGCACGCATTCAATGAATGTCGAATGAATGAATGAACTGCTACAGATACAAGATGAGATTTACAGTTTCTTTCTTCAGGTCTTGCCCTTACTTTCCCTACTTCTTACTAGCAAAGGTACCAGTAATGACACTCTCAGCTTAAATGTTTTGAGTCTATAAAAACCACTTTATTACAGGTATGAATGTTACCAGGTTAAAATATAACTGGACAATTACAGAAAAACAGATGAAAGAATTTCAGCTTTATCCAGCTAAAGAAATAAAGCCTTACTTTGCAATCCTAGGTGCCGAGACCAGATGTGAGCCAAGGCATTTTCTTCTCAGCTAAGGGTCTGTATTTTCTTGTGCTATGCTGCTTGTGTCACAGGCTCAGCTCAGCCAGCTTTTGCCATTCAGGGATGACAACAGTTAGAACTAGCTGTTCTGCTTCAACTTACAACTAAAAACTAATGTTAGGGAATTCTGTGAGTCCCCAGACTCTAAAACAAACATGGTTCATACATCTAGAGAATTTTCTTCCTCTTATAAACCCATATACACACACAAAGGCGATCATATAATATGTAATGATAACAGAAGGCAATCTTTCAAGATGCATAATGGGCTAATGTGTCTTAATGGCAGCCAAAGAATTTTCATCCAAATTTTAAAGTATGAGGGAAATAACTAAATCTTTTATTGGTTAAGAAGTAGTGTTAGCTCTCAACCACAAAGTGAAAGCCAACAGAGAAACCAACATGTATCTAGAAAACATTAATTTACTACAGTTATGATTTAGCCCATTTAATTCAAGCTCTGTAAGGCTGCTAAGTGAGCCTTTATCAACTGTGTGGAGAGAGAAAACAGGATTCAGCACTGTGGCAGACACTGTTGGTTGCCTACCTAATGTCTTTCTCCCTGCTCACCGAGCTGGCTTCCCGTGAAAAAGGCTGACTCTCCTCTGAGGCCAGCGCATGGAAATGTGATCCATTCCCAGCCAGTGGGACTTTAGAGAGATCTGGTATGGAGCTCCTAGGGATAAGAGGCACCAAGACAGACTCCTGCCCTTCTCTGTCACTAAAATACAACATGACGTTTGGAGCTGAAGTAGACCATCTTGCAATGTGAGAGTAAGGTCAAAAGACTCTGACAGAAGTTGGCTGAAAGCCCTGACACCTTTGAAATGCTGAATCAAACACGGAACTACCTATCCCCAGACTTCTGGAATAAAAGTAAGGGTTTTAGGCTGCTTTTGGTTAGGCATTTTGTCACCTGCAGTATACAGCATCATTACATGGTTTGGTTCAAACATTTTCTCCTTCTGGGTTTCCTATTTCAGTCAATAGAACAACAGTCGCTCGCACTTTCAAGCTTCACACCCCTAGGCTGTCTCTTGCCACTGCTGTTCACATACAGTTAGCATTATTACCATCATTATTAATCCAATAGGGAGTCAAAGCCGGGCTCACTGATTTACCGTATTAAAGCAAAAATCAAACACAAAACAATGTGTAACGTTTCACTTTTTCTCCTCAAATACAAAGTAGTTGTTGGGTAACCAGTGCCTACAAAACTGATTTACTCCTCAAAGGAATTCTATAATCGGCTGTTTTATAGCCCTTAACTTTCTGTTCTGAAGACGCTTCACGCAATCTTCAGATCATATCATCTGGCATTTGAGCTGGCTTCAGTAGCTTGCTCACTGACCGAGAACGCCATGGATGTGACACATGGGACTTTGGATACTAGGTCAGGGAAGGCTTGCAGCTTCCACCTGCTGCTCTGGGGGTTCCCAGCTGTGGGCAAGAAGCCAGACTATGTATGTGCCACCAGGCTCCAAGGAGCCAAAGCCACAGGGAGAGGGCCTGGAAAATGAAATGCCACATGGGGAGAGGGAGGCCTGGGAGCTGCAAGGTGTAGACATGTGAGTGGAGAAGCCACCTTCAGAGTGGATCCTCCAGCTCCAGCTACCCCAGACATGGACCAGAGCCTGCTATTCAGTGGCGCCCTTCTCAGGTTCCCAACCCACAAAGTGATGAACAAAACAGAATGGTTTTTGTCAAGTCACTAAATGTTGGTGTAGTTTGCTACACAACAAAAGACAACTGAAACAATCAGTTTACAGCGCCTTCTGGTACCAAAGCACTTGTAAAAAATCTTACGTGACTCATCCCCAGCACCCCACAATTATCTGTGTGTACGCCTTACCTACACCCAAGAGCATGGACAGGTGTGTCTACAATGGCAGGCAGCAGTGTCTCTACACAGAACAGGGTCTGTGTTTCTCATGGGAGTGTTATGAGCTACTGAATGTGTGTTAAGAGGCTGTATTTAGAGCAAATATACATTTTCATTGTCATAATCTCCAGTTGTTAGAAGACTGAGATGTGAAGAAGATTTTATATTAATACTTAAAGATTATTTACAGACTCATTCATAAAAAGAATCTGTGAATCATTCAAAGTATTGCCAGAGAAGGAAAGGCCACCAAGCATGTCACATGGACATTTTGTAGTCCTTAACATATTTAGAGCAAGAATAGAGGGGATATTAGGAAGGCAGAAGAAGAAAATAACCACGTATGTCAGAAAACATGAAGCCACTTTGCAAACTACATGTATGATGTATACCCAAGAGGTATCCCTTACTAGAGTCTGCCTCATTTAAGGGAATGCAGTGTGCATGTGTGTATGTGCACACGTGTGTATGCACATGCGCACATACGTGTGCATGCCTGCATCCGCATTTCAAATGAAATGAAATTCTTCTTCAAAGGACACTAATTTTTCTATTTTGAAGTCTTCCTTAGTACTCTTCGTTAGTACCAAATGACTCAAGAGTTTAATATCCCTCTTGTCTAGACGTCCTAGAAGTTGACTATTATAGAAATGCAGTTATTATTCCTGGGCCACACAATAGTCTGGCTAAATCAAATGAATGTTTTTGGAATGAGCACACCCTGCATAGTCTTCTTTGTGTGTAGATATAATTAGGGTTTCTGCCTTTCAAAAGCAGAGGGCCAGAGGCGTGGTATGGCTTACATGCTGAAGCAACCTTTTCCAGATTCCAGGCTGCTCTGAAGAGTTCTGCACCACATAGCTCAACGTGGTGCTCTTCTCTGACTCTGCTCACTGCACCTGCCTTTCAGGTCCCTGCAAAACGCCAGGGAAGAAGGAGCTCCTGGGCTGGGTGTGCTCAGGGCTAAGCACACACCGTCTCGCTCTGCCCATGCTCATGCGATCTACTCTCTGTGAAGAAGGCAGAGGTTCTCTAACAGCCTGCCCGATGGGGGCAGTGCCAAGAAACGTCCTGAACACTCTATTGGGACAGCTAGTGACCTCTCTGTCTTCTGCGTTCTACCAAGAAATGTAATGTAAACTTGTGTTTTCGATAGCCTTCTGAATGATGCTCACGAACCTGGCATTATTTAATATGACATCACAGACTAAGAATTGGCTCCCCTGCCAATGATGTTGTGTGTTTTAGGCAAGTTTATTTTCAGCCACTTTAACTGTTAAATCTAATTGGTAATTTAATATTTCAGCTCATGATAAAATCTAAATAAATAACTACACAAAATGATGACTACAGATAGGACTGAATGAAATTGCAAAAATAACCACATTGACCTCTCACAGAGGTTCTGGTTACAAAATATAAGCTTGCTATGACAAGGTGTATTGCTGCAGAAACACTTCAATTGCTATGGGGAAACATAAAAATACAACTGTTTGGGGCAGGTCTGAATGGGGCCAATGAGTGGAACCTTTGTTGTTCAGAAATAACTTCTGATGTTTATGTTTATGGCAGAAACCTGCACATTTATGAGCAAATGAATGGGTTTACAGTGAGTGTGCAGTAGCCTGGAAATAACTGCTGGATGATTTTACCATCTCGAGCCCTGTGCACACTGTGATGTGGCGGCAGACCAGGGTGGGGACTACAGGGTATTGAACACATAAGGGCATGTACTAATTGCATCTGAAATTGCATCACCTCACTGCAATAGCCACTGATATCCAGCAAATGCTTAAACATTGGGCAGAAGAAACATTTATACCACACTGGCTCTCTCAAAGTGACTACCTGGTTTTATTCTGCTTAGCTCAAACTTTACATGTACTTTAGAAAAATAGAATAACCACATGTAGATACTGCAGAAATCAACGTGGACTCTGATGCTGAAAAACAACACAATGGACCAGGTTTGAATCCGAGTTCAGATACTCATCAACTACATCCCTCTGATCTTTAGGCTACTACCTTTATAATTCATCAATAAAGGGAGTCCATGTCAGTAGCACTGATTTCACTGGATTCAAGCACAGGAAATGATGTATATAAAAGATGGCATTTTCTCTCTTCAAATATGAACCTGTATTTAGAGCATAACATATACTTTCAAAATCACTATTCTGTTTGGCTTTAAGTGTATGCTAGATATTGACTGTATTAATTAGAGATAATCCTGGTATGACAAACATATTTTTCTAGAACTAATGACTTTTATGTCAGGCTGACAAGTATAATTAGGCAATAAATCCTTAATCAGTCTGGTTCAATTTGCTACAGGGAAGATGAGGTCTCTACCATCTTTGTCAATTTATGTTTAAAATATGTATGAGTACTATTTCTAAAGAGAGGAGGTGGCTAAAGGAATTCACAATTTATGTTGCCTGAAACACACTCTTTAAAATATGATCTCTTTTCAAGGAACCATATTTCAAACGAGTGCCTGAACCATGGCTACGATAAGAAAGTCAAAAAGTGCTAACTCGGATTTCATCAGAATCAACAGCATTTTCTAGTAAATCAAAATGATAGCCCTATTTGTTAGGGGCAATAGCTTTGAACTTGGCTCAGGAGGGGCCACTCCTGAGCCCCTCCTGGATTGGTTTACTGAGCTACTCGATAAACTCTGGCACAGAATCTATGGCACACAGAGTGCTGGACAGGGCTGGGGCAGACATGCTCAATCTATCAGCAAGCAAAGATGCCCGAGAGAGTAAGAATGTGTGAAGAGAGCCGGTTTCCACTTTGGGTTCGCTCCTAAGTACAAAGAAGCAAGATCTGGTTGGTGGTCAGAAGATGATCTCACTTGAATATAGTTTGGAAGACAGGAACACCAAGAGCTGCAGCTGGAGAGTTGGGCAGGTGACATTCACAGCTTTGTGGACATCTGTCCCCAGGAACCCCACCAGTTCCAATCAGATGAAAAGCGCCTTGAGGGTAAGAACGCCAATCTTTTTAAACCAGCCTTCAATTCCAGCAGGGTACTGTGTGGCTGACAGTACAGATTGGGCTGAATCTCCAATCCAACATGGGCTGGCTGTGGGACTCTGGGCAAGTTACATAAATGCTCTGGCCTCAGTTTTGTCCCCTGTACAAGTGCTGGCCTTGTCCCCAGGAAGATCAGTGCTGTCAAGAACTGAGATGTTTCAGCTATTATATCTACCCAGTTTATGACTTACCGCTAAACAAGTGAAAGGTTCACATTCAAGTTTAAATGGATTTTTTCATTGTGTTTTAGAACTTATTAGGCCAACCTAATGTGCAATCCTCTTCTCTCTCTCTCTCTGTCTCTTAGACAGGGTGATTTCACTCTGTCACCTTGGCTGGAGTACAGTGGCGTGGTCATGGCTCATTGCAACCTCAATCTCCCAGGCTCAAGCAATTCTCCTGCCTTAGCCTCTCAAGTAGCTGGGACCACAGGCGTATACCATCACGCCTAGCTAATATTTTGTATATATGTATTTTTTTTGTAGAGATGGGTTTTTGCCATGTCGTCCAGGCTAGTTTCAAACTCCTGGGCTCAAGCAATCTGCCCGCCTTGGCCTCCTAGTGTTGGGACTATAGGTGTGAGCCACTGCACCCAATCCAATCAATTCTTTTTATTGTTTCATTTGTCCTGTATCTTTTGGAAAATAGGGGTGAAGTGTAGCTTTCCCGCATAGGAATGCCGTGACTCAGTCAAATGTCTATATAGACATATTCACATTACCAATCATGCACTGTACACTAGTTACCATAAATGAATGACAATCATGACTTTCAAAGTTCTTCTGCCCTTCGGTCTCAGTTTAGAAAAAGCACACTTTAATGCAGACTCTGACGACATCTTCCCACGCTGACTCTGTGTACCAGCTCCCTACAAAGCATAGAGGATGCAGCAGAGGTGCAGACCTGAAAGCATCACATCCCACAGTGTGAGGCAATGCTCTGGAATCTCAACACATTTATGATGCCAGTTAAGTGACCGGGCATCTTAACTGCTGGTCACTTCAGGGACTGATCCTGCAAGTAAGGACTGCCCACCGTCACCCAGAGAAAAGTAGGGAGGGCCACACTCACCTGATAAAACATGGAGAAAGTGACCCTGAACAAGCCCATTCTTTAAAACAGCACTACATTTGCTTTTGAACATTTTATGTTTCCAGATGTGAGCAAAATGCTGCAGAGGAAGGAATGAGGAAGGTGCAACACTCTTGTGAAATGCCAAGTGCTAGAATAAAAATAAAATAATGATAGGATTTCTTGTGGTAGATATTAAGACTAAGAGAGAGAGAGAAAAACACCTAGCTGTGGTCTCATGTAAGAATGGAAGCTGGTAAATTTTGTAGGGAGATATTTATTTCTTCAACAAATAATGCTTTAAAGGATGCATATGAATTTACCTGCTGTGACATCCTACATTTACTTCTCTAAATATTTAAGTATTGGCATATATATGAGCTACTTGCCACAGAAAGCAAAACTTTGAAAGAGTAAACCTAGCAAATATGAATCATAAGTAAAAACAAAGCATCCTGCAAATGACTAAGTTGAAAAAGTAAAATTCCTCCTCCAGTAATTCTATTTGCCTATTGCTCTTTTAAAAATGCACTTACTAGGTAAAACACGGTACCAACTTTGTTTCTAAAGAACACTGGAGAAAATGTACATAGGCATCCACAGTATACTGCGTGTTATAGTGAGTCAGTAGTAAATGCAAGTCTTAGTTTGTTGGCATGAGCAGGCAAACTTCCAGATGCTATAAATTGAATCTGACACAAAGCGATTTTATACTAAGATACCCAAAGACTTGCCATGTAATTGTTTTAATATGTAAGTCAGTTTATCAGCTGTCAAAATGACCCCTTGAGTACTGAGAAATACAAAGATTGAAACTTATAAGCTCCAAAGAAAACAAAATACAAAATCCTATTATTTATAGTGATAGAAGCAAAAGTCCTCATTTAAAAGATGTAAACCAAAAGGGAAAGATTCAAATTTTTTCCCTCATTTTACTTGATTTTTTTAAAAGACTTGGCCTAAATTTAAAATCTGTCCATCTGCTGAAAAATCTCATTTTCTTTATGGAATAAAATCAGAGCAATAAGGCCACATTCTAGTTATACGGAAACATGAAAATATTTATTCTCAAAAAGCAAAATATATTTTGGCAGTTGGTATTTTCAAGATGTTGAGCCTGCTAGAAACATGCAAATTACAATCTTAATATACAAAATTTTGAGTAAAACAATCAGTGTCTTTCCTTGGAAGTACCTGTTGCCACACAATGCCATTCACAAATGCTCCTCTTCAAACCTGGATATGTCTGGATGTTACTCCTCAAGCATCATTAAACTGAACTTCTTAAAAGGTTCCTTATTAGCTGTGTATTCTTAGACTGTACCCTAAATCTATTTCTTAATCTGAAAAGTACAATTACCTTGAAGGGTTTTGCTAGAAAAACTCAGATGACGTTTCCAAAGTACCCAAAGAACAGTACGCAACACATAATTACTACTAGCTGATTAATTTGATTACATTAACAGTCATAATCTCTATAAAACCTAATACTTTTAATTTTATGGGGTCCTTCAGGTTCTTGACTGAGGGTTTTGTAGAGCAAAAAAAAATTTTAAATAAGGTAACACCTACACAGGTTACCAAATGTTACCAGTGAATAGTATCTCCCTTGCAATTTCAATCTTCTATCACTAAGAAAGCCACTACCACTAGTTTCTTATGTACCGTTCCAAAGACTATACCTATACCAGCAGTATACACATCAGAAATGATAGCATACTGCATACGATGTTCTGTTCCCTCCTTCTTTAAAACTCTAACTTAGAGAATTGTCTACATAATGTAGTTACAGTGCTGTCTCATTCTTTTTGATGTATAGATGCAGCACGGCTTATTTAATACACTTTTTTTTTTGTGGGCATTAAATTTTTAAAATTTTGGCCGGGCGCGGTGGCTCAAGCCTGTAATCCCAGCACTTTGGGAGGCCGAGGCGGGTGGATCATGAAGTCAAGAGATCGAGACCATCCTGGTCAACATGGTGAAACCCCGTCTCTACTAAAAATACAAAAAATTAGCTGGGCATGGTGGTGCGTGCCTGTAATCCCAGCACTTTGGGAGGCCGAGGCGGGTGGATCATGAGGTCAAGAGATCGAGACCATCCTGGTCAACATGGTGAAACCCCGTCTCTACTAAAAATACAAAAAATTAGCTGGGCATGGTGGTGCGTGCCTGTAATCCCAGCTACTCAGGAGGCTGAGGCAGGAGAATTGCCTGAACCCAGGACGCGGAGGTTGCGGTGAGCCAAGATCGCGCCAGTGCACTCTAGCCTGGGTAACAAGAGTGAAACTCCGTCTCAAAAAAAAAAAAATTTTAAAATTTTATTTTACAAGCAGTATTGCAATAAATATCCAGGTATTCATTTTGCATAAAGGGGAATATATCTATAGGACAAATGTCTACAAACAAAATTGCCGGATCTAATGGCATATGGTATGTGCACTTTTGATTTGATAGTTACTGTCAAACCGCTTTTCATAGAAGTTATACCAATTTGCATTCTCACCAGAAGTATATGAGAGTATGTTTTCCCTACTCTCACCAATACAGGGAGTAAAGTGTAAAAAGGTAGGTATCTTTACCTTCTGACATGTGGAAAGAATAATCCCCTAGTGCTTTTAATTGGCATTTCTACTACTACGAATAAGGCTTTTAAGAGGGTTTAAGAGTTATCTCTTTTTTTTTTTTTTTTTTTTTTTTTTTTTTTTTTTTTTTACTATGAACAGTTTATACCCTTTGTTCATTATTTTTTGGGTTGCTTGTCTTTTACTGACACAAGTATTCTTTATATACTAAAAAGATTTCCATTCCTTATACATTAAAAAGATTTCCATTGTCTGTGATATGAGCTGTAAATCTGACTCATTTGTGTTTTGACTTCACTTAAAGTGTTGTGGGTGTTTGCCATGCAGATTTTTAAAAAAGTTTCTGTAAGTCAAAATCATTAGTATTTTCTTTATGGTTTCTGGATTTTGCTTTATAATTAGAAAGTCTTTCCTAACTCCTAGACTAAGCAAAGAATTCTCCATCTTTCTTTAGTATTTCTATGATTTTGGCTTTATGTTTAGAAATATTATCTAAATGTTTGAACAGTCACAGTGCTTATAAAAAGGTATAGTTTGCTTTCAGCATATGCATGTATCAACAGTTCATTACTTTTTTATTGTATTTAGTTTTAATGATATACCACTATTTGTTCATTCACTCGTCTGCTGATGAACCCTGGGTTAGATCTAATCCTGTCAACTTTTGGGATTGTCAGTCTTTTCATGTTAGCTATCCATGAGTGTGTAGTGATATCTCATTTTGGTTTTATTATTTTATTATTTATTATTTTATTATTTTGTTTTTTTTATTTCCCTAATGATTAATGAAGCCAATAATATTTTCAATGTGCAAATATGATATCTATATATCTTATTTGGGAAGTCTCTGTTCAATTCTTTGGACTATTTTCAAAATTTGAATTTTCTTCTTGTTTTGAGAGTTTATATATTCTGAATACAAATTATTTATCAGATAAATGATTTGCAAATGTTTTCTACCAGTCTGTGTACCTTGTCTATGCATTCTTTGAACAGTTTATTCCAAAAAGCTAAGTTCTTAACTTTGATATTTATTTATCAATTTGTTCTTTTATAAATCATATTTTTGGTTTTATATCTAAGAAATTTTTGCCTAACTCAAAGTTGCAAAGATTTTTCTTCTATGTTGTCTTATTGTTTTATAATTAGTTTCACGATCCATAATCAACTAATTTTTGTACACAGTGAAAAGTATAAATCAAATTCATATTTTTGCAAGTATAAATGAAACAGCACTGTCTTTTTAAAAGACTATCCTTTTTCAACAGAACTGCCTTTGCATATTTGTCAAAAATCATGTCCATATATATATATATGTCTATCTCTGGGTTCCACTGTGATGATCTATTTATCTATCTTTACACCAACATCACAGTCTTAATTACAGTAGCTTTAAAATAAGTCTTGAAGTCCTGTGAATACTCCAACTCTGTTCTTATTTTTCAAGTAGTTTTGACAATTTTAGGTTTTTCAAATTTTCAAATGAAATTTAGAATCCATTTATTAATTTCTACTAAAAAGTCTGCTAGGATTTTGATTGGTATTGTGCTGAATTTACAGATTGTGGTAGAATTCACATCACTGTTGAGTTCTCTGATCCATGAACATGGTGTATCTCTCTATATATTTAGGTCCTCAACTTCTCTCAGCAATGTTTTTATAGGTTTCTGCATAAAGGTCTTCTACATCTTGTTAGATTTATCCCTAAGTGTAGTCAATTCTCATTATTCACAGTAGTTATGTTCTATCAAGTTGTCACAAACATCCAGTTACTGAATACTGAACTACTGCTCCTAAGGAAAATATAGGATTCAGTTCCTAGGAGCCTCTCGTTGCAACATTTTTGTCAAATAATCTATAAATAAACTTGTTTTCTGTGTTTCTGTTTAAAAATACCTCATTTAATATATATTTCTTAGAAATAATCACATAATAATCTTTATAATGAAACACTAACCAAGAAGGGTTTACTGATTTCCTTCCCCTGGGTAATATGACCATAAATTTGTTTGGCTTTCAGAACAATGCTTTCAGAACAATGTCTACCATGCTTTTTAAATTGGCTGTCATCTCATGAATTCATACATTCAGCCACTTTCCCATCTTTTCTATAGCTTCATCACACACTGTACATGCTACTGTAGCACTTTCTGGTGTGGCCTCATGTATGTATTGGCAAATCTCCTCCTTCATATGGTGTACTACTGTATTGTTAATTAATTTACATCAAACTCACAGTCAAGAGCACTTTAACTGAACAATGATAATCGAACACGTATATTCTCTCTAGGGTACATCAGTCTTCTCACACCTAGGAACACTAGAGAACACTGCAACACCAGGCTTGGGGGACATTTCAAACAGTGAAATCAACAAGAAACGCACAAAAGTCAGGAAAACTTAGCACCAAATAGACCATGCAAAGAACACTTGTTGACAGTATGAGAGCTGAAGCAAGAAGGCAGAGCTTCACCTAGCTGGACCTGAGCTGGGAACGTGTGCACTGGGCAGGCCACTCACACTTCCTGCCACTCTACAGCCACCCACAAATGACTGCAAAAGGACCCTGAGTATTAATTTTGGAATTACATTTTACTGAGTAGGTAAATTTGTAAATATGGAATTGTAAAACACAGTTGATGCTCATTATTCACAAACTACCTTTTTTATGCTATTGCAAATAGTATTTTTTAAAAATTTCAATTTCTGAGCTTTTGTTGTCTGCATTATGATCCGTGCTTTCTTTGCCTTACCTGTATTTATACAATCACCGAGAAAGGGCATATTCCTATTCTTACAGCTACTTTTATGCATACAACTATAAAAATGTTTGTACCCATTAATTCTCTAATAAGAATATTTTCATTTTCTGTCATCCTTCTGTACACACTTCTAATTATTTTTATACTGTTTATTCTCTTTGCTTTTTAACCTTTAAATATACTTATATCTTCCTGTTTTAAGTGATAGTTTTGTTTCCCAGCTATAAAATCTGAGGACATTATCATGCTTACAGAACCTCTCTCCTTTTCTTTCCTTCCTCATCCACCTTTTATAAGTTCTATTATTGCTACACTGTCGGAATAATAACATTTGCATTCTATTCTATGGCAATCATTTTCTCATTTGTTTTAGTCCTTCAGATAGAGCATAATTCAATGTTTAGATGACCGTCCCTTTGCCATAGGTTTTCCATTCACCTTTTTTAAAGATGAAATTTGTTTTCTGGTAATTTCTTCAGTAAGAGTAATAAAAATTTTATATCCTGCATTCTTGTATATTTATCAGTATTTACCAATTGGCTGAATATTTAAAGAAACGTGGGTAAGGAAATTTTGGGTCACTAGGCTGAGCATGGTGGCTCATGCCTGTAATTCCAGCACTTTGCGGGGCCTGAGGTGTGAGGTGGGATGGTCACTTGAGGTCAGGAGTTCGACACCAGCCTGGCCAACATGGTGAAACCCTGTCTCTACTAAAAATACAAAAAAATTAGCCAGGCATGGTGGTAGGCACCTGCAATCTCAGCTACTCGTGAGGCTGAAGCAGGAGAATTGCTTGAACTCGGCAGGCAGAGGTTGCTGCGAGCCAAGATCGTACCACTGCGCTCCAGCCTGGATGACAAGAGTGAAACTTCATTTAAAAAAAAAAAGGAATCTTGGGTCACTAGATCATGAAATCCTTGAGCAAAAGAACCAAGGCATTTAACATCAGAGTGTAGAAAATTTATAAGCAACCCCCAGATATAACAGGTCTCAAAAAAATGGGTAAAAGTTATTACACACAAAAATGGTTTCCCTTGAGCATATCCTATATTAAAACTTCTACATTCCGGCTATATGCGGTGAGAATATGATCCAAAAAAGTCAGGGATATTATATAACACAAGAATCGATGAAGTGACAGCAACAGTACTAGGACACCCTGTGCCAGGGGAGAGAGTCAGATCAGGAGCAAGGTACTCGGCTTGCGGCTCTGCCCCAACGTCAACTAACCATGAGTCCTTCGGCACGTGACTAAAACCTGGCCAAACTGGCCAAAGAGGAAAGCCGAGGCACAGATTTTACATGTTACTTTTCATTGTGAGAATACATTCTATCCATGGTGAAGAATTATTTTTACCATCCCCTCTCCAGCCTCAGCTGTTACTAAAAGTAGTTTATATTTCTTTAGAAATTAATGGCAAAAAGACAAGCACTGGTTGTGAGAAACATCTCAGGGAAAAGAGTCTGATATGAAAAAAATCTGTGGTTGATCCTTCTGTATATAATTTTTAAAATCCACAGGAAAAGTCAAATGGCTTGATATTAAATACACTGGGGACTCAGATCTAATTCATTGTTAAATCAATATGATTATTATTATTGATTTAAAAAGTCTATCTATGGAGTGGATAACACAATGTTTATTCCTTGGGTGCTACTATGGAACAAAAGTCCTAGAATTGCAGCTAAAAATGACCAGGCTCAATGTTAGGTTATCTTACTTGCTGTCCAGCTAAAGCAAGACAAATAAAGGAAAGGATAGATTTGCCTTAGGATTTTGCCTGTAAATTGCTGCTTAAAATAAACTTGCCCTACCTCTAATACTTTTGGAAAGAGACAGAATGTAAATAAATTCAACAAATAATGTGTTGCTGTCTTATGGATGAAGTTTATGTTGAATGGTAAACTCTAAAGACATCACCCACCGCAGCAAATTTTCAAGAGTCAAACTATGTGATAACCAGTTTGGGGGATGGAAAGTCAGCACTCTTCGGTCAATATATTTACGTGTGAAGTTTAATCAGATCAGCCGTCTACATGTATAAAATCTCCTGCTTGGATACAACTCCAGCTAACAAATAAGAAACCCACAACAGACTTGTAAGATAAGCATACACACCTTAGTAACCAAATTGGCAAACATTCTCCATACCTAGTGCTTTTTCCAAGGCTGTTTCCGCATTTATTATTTTACTGCAGTCATCTGATCATACAACTACTATGAGGTGAGTATTGTTATCTCCATTTTGTAAAATAAGGATACTGACTTGGAGAGTGTAAGTCATTTCCCAAGAGGATGGGCAAGTCTATATTGCATTGCATACTCTTTTCTTTGTTTCTTTACAAAAGAATTTCCAAGTTTGGGGAAAAGGATTTATATGAACTTTTGTAATCATTTATAATTTATTAGATCATAGGATTGGAAATCACCTTGAAAGTGATATAGTTCAGTTACCCATCAAATCCTGTTTCCATCATTAGAAAAGAACAACATTAAGAGACGAACCAGCAAAGAATGGCGCTGTCCAAATCAAATTTGTAAGAATGAACTCAACAACAAATGAACAGAAACAAGCAGTAAGCAAAACTGTCGGCTGGGACAGAGAGATCAAGCAATAGAAATGAGTGGCCATTGAATTTGAATTATCTGTGGCATCACAGAACACAGTTAGCAGTATTAACACAAGTTGAAAGTAAGAGTATTCTTCAGAAGTTTTTAGAAACTCCTTTACAGCATACCATCCTTGTCAAAAATATCCAGTCTAAAAAGTTACCAAACGTGAATAACCTGGAAAGCTGCATGGTGGGTAGACAGCTATCTCCCTGTAGCCAGAACATTTAAGGAAAAGAAAATACCCCAACCCCTCCACACACTAGAGTCCTTCAAATTCCAGAGACAGCCTCACTGTATCTCACCTCACCTCCAATGATTCCTTTCCCTGGTGAAACCTCTCTCATTCCTTCTGATTTTCTTTAAAATACATGGCTTCAAATCCCTTTACTTTCCCGGTTATTCTCAGCTGAACACAGATATGTCCATCCCCATTCATTTGGAAGTCACGTCAACAGTTTCATAGCCTGCACGGGGCTGATCCCAGGCGAATCAAACGGCTCTATTTTTGTCACTTCAGAATAAGAGTGTGTTCACTTCTCGAGGAATCCGTCATACTACTTACTCACACAAGGGTTACCAAATTGTCGAATTGACTTTATGAAAATCAGTTGCCCATGCTTTAAAAATCAGCTTTATTGAGGTATAGTTTGCATTTACTAATATTCACCAATTTTAAGGGTACAACTTGAGGAGTATTGACAAATGAAGAGTCATGTAACCACTTCTCTCAAGATACAGAACAGTTCTGTCATCCCAGACAGTTCCCTCATGACTCTGTACAGCCAATCCCCAAAACTGCCTGCCTTTCCTGGCAACCACTGATAGGCTTTGTCACCATAGCTATGTCTTTTCTGGAATTTCATACAAATGAAAACTTAATATGTAGTCTTACACATTCAGAGTCTTTACCAAAACCTTTTGAGATTTACCTATGTTATTATGTGTCTTGGAAGTCTGTTCCTTTTTCTTTATTGGTGGTTATTCCATTGCATGGACATTTGAAGGACATTTAGATTATTTACAGTTCTTGGCTTTCACTACTGTGAGTAGTGTGACAATAAACACATGTGTGCATGTGTCTTTATAGTAGAATGATTTATAATCCTTTGGGTATACACCCTGAAATGGGATTGCTGGGTTAAATGGTATTTCTGGTTCTAGATCCTTGAGGAATTGCCACATTGTCTTCCATAATGGTTGAACTAATTTACACTCCCACCAACAGTGTAAAAGCGTTCCTATTTCTCCACATCCTCTCCAGCATCTGTTGTTTCCTGACTTTTTAATGAATGCCATTCTAACTGGCATGAGATGGCATCTCACTGTGGTTTTGATTCACATTTATCTTATGACCAGTGATGATGAGCTTTTTTTCATATATTTGTTGGCAGCATAAATGTCTTCTTTCGAGAAGTGTCTGTTCATATCCTTTGCCCACTTTTTGATGGGGTTGTTTCTTTCCTGTAGATTTGTTTAAGTTCCTTGTACATTCTGGGTAATAGCTCTTTGTCAGACAGACAGATTGCAAAAATTTTCTCCCATTCTATACGTTGCCTGTTCACTCTGATGATAGTTTCTTTTGCTGTGCAAATGCTCTTTAGTTCAGTTGGGTTCCCTTTGTCTATTTTGGCTTTTGTTGCCATTGCTTTTGGTGTTTTAGTCAAGAAGTCTCTGCCCATGGCTATGTCCTGAATGGCACTGCCTAGGTTTTCTTCTAGGGTTTTTATGATTTTGGGTCTTCTGTTTAAGTCTTTAATCCATCTGGAGTTAATTTTTGTATAAGGTGTAAGGAAGCAACACCATTTATTAAATATGGAATCCTTTCCCAATTGCTTGTTTCTGTCAGGTTTGTCAAAGATCAGATGGTTTAGATGTGTGGTGCTATTTCTGAGGGCTCTGCTCTGTTCCATTGGTCTATATATCTGTTTTGGTACCAGTACCGTACTGTTTTGGTTACTGTAGCCTTGTAGTATAGTTTGAAGTCAGGTAGGATAATGCCTCCAGGTTTGGTCTTTTTGCTTAGGATTGTCTTGACTATACAGGTTTTTTGGTTCGATATGAAATTTAAGATAGTTTTTTCCAATTCCATGAAGAAAGTCAATGGTAGCTTGATGGGGATAGCAATGAAACTATAAATTACTTTGGGCAGTATGGCCATTTTAACGATATTGATTCTTTCTGTCCATGAACCTGGAATATTTTTCTATTTCTTTGTGTTCTCTCTTACTTCCTTGAGCAGTGGTTTGTGGTTCTCCTTGAAGAGGTCCTTCACATCCCTTGTAAGTTGTATTCCTAGGTATTTTATTCTCTTTGTAGCAATTGTGAATGAAAGTTCACTCATGATTTGGCTCTGTGTTTGTCTATTATTGGTGTATAGGAATGGCTGTGATTTCTGCACACTGATTTTGTATCCTGAGGCTTCGCTGAAGTTGAACAGCTTAAGAAGATTTTGGGCTGAGATGATGGGGTTTTGTAAATACACAATCATGTCATCTAGAAACAGACTATTTGACTTCCCCTCTTCCTATCCGAATACCCTTTATTTCCTTTCTCTTTCCTGACTGCCCAGGCCAGAACTTACAGGAGTGGTGAGAGAGGGCATCCTTGTCTTGTGCTGGTTTTCAAAGGAATGCTTCCACCTTTGGCCCATTCACTATATTAGCTGTCGGTTTGTCATAGATAGCTCTTATTATTTTGAAATACATTCCATCAGTACCTAGTTTATTGAGGTTTTAGCATGAAGAGCTGCTGAATTCCATCAAAGGCCTTTTCTGCATCTATCAAGATAATCATGTGGTTTTTTTCATTGGTTCTGTTAATGTGATGGATTACGTTTATTGATTTGCATATGTTGAACTAGTCTTGCATCCCAGGGATGAAGCTGACTTGATCGTGGTGGATAAGATTTTTGATGTGCTGCTGGATTTGGTTTTCCAGTATTTTATTGAGGATTTTCACATTGATATTCATCAGGGATATTGGCCTGAATTATTGTTGTTGCTGTTGTGTCTCTGTCAGGTTTTGGTATCAGGATGATGCTGGCCTCATAAAATGACTTAGGGAGGAGTCCCTCTTTTTCTATTGTTTGGAATAGTTTCAGAAGGAATGGTACTAGCTCCTCTTTGCACCTCTGGTGGAATCTGGCCATGAATCCATCCGGTCCTGTGCTTTTTTTGGTTAGAAGGCTATTAATTACTGCCTCAATTTCAGAACTTCTTATTGATCACACTTTTTCCTGGATGTCTCTCTCTCTCTCTCCCTCCCCCACCCACTTGCAAGGAGCTGCTCTTCTCTTCCTCTGTCTCTTAAACTTTCTACTCCTTAATCCACCCACATATGGCCATGTCCTGAATTCTTTCTTGGCGCAAGACAATGAACCACGAGTTATTCCTTAGACAAGGAAACTGTTTCATTGACTCTCATCTTACAATACATTACAGGTTAAATGTGTTTTTATATAAATAGCTTTACAACTGTATTTTCTAAAACATCTTTCAAAGCTTCTTGATATGGCAAGTAACATAATGAGTTATAGTAGTTTTCATACAACACGTGTTCCAGTAAAGACATTGTGACATTAATGAACAAGGTGTAGGAATACCTTTGCTTTGGGAAATCTTACTCTAAAACAGGAGTGTGCTACCATTAACTATGAAAATAATTTTAAAGGCCTACACTCCTTTTATTTTTCAAGTCTGGCTACTGTTATAGCACCTCCTACCCTCAGCTATGTCAACTATTTACTTGCCTATGAATTGTCAGCTCCTTACAGCACAATGTCTGGTACAGAGAGCACTCAGTGTTTGCTGGACAAATAAATTATTGAAGCAGAATACCCTATTCTCCCAAGTCTCCTAGGTGCCTGAGACATTTTTAGCTTGTGTTATTCTCACACTCACCTAATAACAATTCTCAAAGTCCTATGTCATAATCCATTTATGCTTCACTATTAAAAAAAAAGAATTATGGTGTATATGCTTGGCACCTCAACCTGTCACGTCAATCTAGATAAGAATGCAAAATGAATACAAATTGAATAGCTAAGATATCCCAAGTGACTACTCTTGATGTGAAGCTTTAACAACTTGTTCTGATATGCTATGCTATGCTAGCTTTAAACAATTAGCACGGCTAACATTTTACATCTAATGTTCCCCAACATTTATGTTTAGTGGCCTCTTTCCAAGAGTAGTTCGTGTCAAAAACTTGGGTTTTGGCCTTGATTTTGCCTACCAACTGCAGAGGCTGCAGGGTACGATGAAACTAAAACGTGGCATGGAATCAAACAGGGGCTCAGAATGACAAGTGCACTACACACCAAACGTGAGCACACAGGCATGTCACTTCACCTCCCTGCGTCACAACCATCAACCAACGGGGT
This sequence comes from Cebus imitator, assembly GCF_001604975.1. Classification (NCBI taxonomy): domain Eukaryota; kingdom Metazoa; phylum Chordata; class Mammalia; order Primates; family Cebidae; genus Cebus; species Cebus imitator. The sequence continues at coordinate 7,648,030 of NW_016107385.1, forward strand.
AACAGTAACGAACGGCTACAAGGATCACACGCAATACTCAGCAGAAACTACTGCTGCTTGGTCTTAAGTCATCTAAGCTTCGTGTACTAGAACACTTGACTGTAAAGACTCAGTAACTACCCTGCTCGCCTTACAGGACTGTTGCAGAGATAAAACAAAATAATAAGCTTTGTTTTTAAAATTCAGAGTGCTACACAAATATTATGCCACTGTCTTCTTAGGAGGATAATTGCATCTGTGAATGAAAGGAAGCAGAAGAAGTAACGATGTCAACTTGGGTCTGAAGGAGCCTCTGCCGATAGCCCTCCCAGGCTGAGCTCCCGCTGCCTGCTGTCAGCAGCTGAGTGCTGCTACTAATAGCTCATCAAGCCCTTCTCCAGAGAACTTTCGTTGGCCCACTCAGTTCAGAAATGCCTGGGAGATGGTGCCACGGAAAGGAGTGGGGTGGCTGTGTGGCCTCAGAGCTCCCCAGGGGGTCAGGCTGAGGCTAGACTTGGGCTAACAGCACTTTTTCCCAGCTTCTTCCCTCACTTCCTTCCTGGTTTCTCCTGACAGTAATTCCTCAGTAAATCACTTGCACAGGCTTGGCTTTGTGTGATGGTTACTACTGAGTGTGAACTTGACTGAAGGATGCAAAGTATTGTTGATGGGTACCTGTGAGGGTGTTGCCAAAGGAGATTAACATTTGAGTCAGTGGACAGGGAGAGGCAGCCCCACCCTCAATCTGGGTGGGCCCCATCTAATCAGTTGCCAGTGTGGCTAGAATAAAGCAGGCAGGAGAAGATGGAATGAGGAGACTTCATGAGTCGCCTGGCCCTTGTCTTTCTATCACGCCAAATGCTTCCTGCCCTCAACCATCAGACTCCAAGTTCTTCAGCTTTTGGACTCTTGGACTCACACCAGTGACTTGCCAGGGGCTCTATGGCTTTTGGCCACAGACTGAAGGCTGCACTGTCGGCTTCCCTACTTTAGGTTCTGGGACTTGGACTGGCTTCCTTGCTCCTCAGCTTGCAGATGGCCTATTGTGGGACTTCAGCTTGCGATCATGTGAGTCAATTCTCCTAATAAACTCCCTTTCATATATTCATCTATCCTATTAGTTCTGTCCCTTTAGAGAACCCTAATACACTTTGCTTTTAGAGAACCTCATCTAGGCCACCACCAGTATCTTCTAGTATTGGCTTATCTGGCCGAAATCTCACACAAATTGACAAATCAAAATGTTTCCAGTGTGGCCCAAGCTCTCAATAGGAACCATTAGTGTGCACCAGGCAGGGTTCCACAGATTCAGCCAGTGCTGACGGCTTCTGGAGATAAGCTTGAAATGAAAGTTTGGGCAAAAAAAAAAAAAAAGGTATTACCAGAGGGAGAGGATACAGCCCCGTTTGAAGCATCCTCAGTAAGGAGGATAGGGTGTTCCAAACCTAAGTGCAAAGGGGACGTCTGTCCCCTAGAGAACATGAGAGAGCACCCATCTTGCTCCCCATGTGAAACACTTCTCTGACGTAGTCTGCACACAGAAGTCAAACAGATCTCCCAGAAACGGTCTCCCCACCTCAAAAATATTTAAATGACATCAAAATTCACATGACGCATACTAGGCACATGTGATCCTTTGTTCAATGACTGAGTCAGGACACATATTGACAAGAGCAGTGAGAGACACATTCCTACTGTCTGTTGCTTCCAGTCTCTAAGCTTCTCTGAGCTCCCACAGAGCTAAACACATGAGCCACACATGTTGTCAGCCACTTGCCGCCCCAAATGCTGTGTAACTCCATGTGTGTATTCCCCCATTGCCTCCTCAGGGGAACACAGCCCTTCCTTGTTCATGAGACACACCTGGAACCTCAGCTGTGTCACACACCATGCTCAGTACTGGAGTTACAAGGGACAGTTCTTGTCCCTTAGATACTCACATGGGACCCTGGACCTAACAGTTCCAAAAATACCCACTGAATTAAAGCGACTGCACCCTGGAAGAGTTGAATCGAGGAGGAAGTAGTCTTTGGCTGGGATGCTGAGGCTGCAGGATTTAGACAGGAGGGAAACGGTATCTGGGGAGGAGAGGTTTTTCGCACAGATAGAGACAAACATGTAAATAAGAATAAGCAACAATGTGATGAGGGCTGATGGGCAAATGAATAACACATGTAAAGGATGGTAAATGAAGCAGGGGACCATTAATGCCCAGGGGGCGGGGACTTACCTTTTTTCTCTCCCACCCCTATGCCTGCCTGGCACAGAGTAAATACTCAATACTGCTTGAATTTTAGCGGACGTTAATTCCTTAAGCTTGGAATGATCATATGCGAATTTTTGGAAACTAAAAGATACTGTATCAATCTTTTGAAGCCAATACACACTTCTGAGCATCACATAATCCATCTCCCATGGCCAGTTCACAGCACCACTACTACAGGGATTACCTGTTAAAAGTACTCAAACCTTTGTGTGAAAGGCACAATGGAAACACAAACACCAAAGTGGGCACAAACTGCGAGAGAAGACTGTGCATTTTACTTTTTGAACTGACCAGTAACCCTGCTTCCCTGAGACTTAAAAAAAAGAAAAGTGATATCCTCTCCAAGTGGCATGACAGGCTCAGCCACAGCACAGACTGCCCTTCTCATGGCATTCAAGAAACCCCTTGGAGTTTCCAACAGCCCGGCCCCGGGAATACTAAGGAGCAGCAACAGCCCTCTCAGTCTCTGCTCTGTGCCTGATTAGGCACCCCCTTTCTCTACACCTCCCATCTGGCTTCTCAGGTTGCAGATTCAAGTCCAAATTCCTGGGCCTGGCATGCAAGACTCCAGGATCTGGCCTCCTCACAGCATCCTTTGGGCCAGTCTCCCCATCCAAGCCCCTGTATGCCTTCCTTCTACTTCCCAACCCTCCAGGTTCTCCTGTGCGTCTCCACCAAGGCTCCCTGCCAGCCTGGATGCTCCTTCTTACAGTCACCCTCAGCAGAACGATAAACTACCTCTTGAGTGAAGTCTTCCCTGACTCTCCTGATGATCAGAATGAATCGCTCCTTTTTCTGAGCTGTTTTCTCTGTGCTTCAATTCCTTCAACTAAAAAAAAAAATGGGAATAATAATCTGTATTCTGTCACTTGAGAGTTCTTGATCTTAAAAAGTTAAATGAATAAACTGTGTGCAAAACTTAATGTTCTCATTATTTACTATGTTCAAGGAAGCCACATATTTGGTTGGCTCAAATGATATGTTCATTGCATAATAAAAGCATAGTAGACAGTAAAAATTATTTTTGGACTCTATTTCACATTTAGGCAACTACTTTTAATGGTTTAAATCAGCCCAATACTCTGAAAATATAGTTTAACTGATTACATTAAATCTGATCTTGCTAAAAAATTTCCAAATGGAGCATCAACACTGGTGCCAGTGACGTGGCAGCTAGCCTAATGAAATCAAAATAGCACTGACACTTTTCCTTCTCCTGGCAATAAAACAGTGGGCATTTTTAGACATTTTTCAGACATTTTCCAAAGTATAGACATCTGTCGTTTATATTTCAAGTTCCCCCAAATATAGAATATAGTGTCATCTTTCCAGACTGGGTAACAAAGATTACTCACTAAATGACTACTTTCTTAACAAGATTCCATGAAGCATCTGACAAGGTCTGTCTTGACATTTCTGTACATACAATGGAGAAATATAGTTCGAAGATAATACCCAAAGTAGATTTACACCTGGGTGAATGATTATATCTATAAGATCAGTTTCAACATAACAGGAGCCCTCTGCTGGCAACTACAGAATTGTCTTAAGTTAATCCATGATTTTCAAGATGTTAACAAAAGTAGGTTGATCACAATTTTTAAAATGAAGCAATACCAAAGACAGTAAATCCACTGATGACAGGGTCAAAATCTACCCAATGACTACTTTCTAAACACAGGCCAAATATAACAAGATAAGGCATTTTTAAAGTGATAAATGTACATTTCTATGTGTGGGTTCAAACAATCAACTCTCATGAATAAAGATCTATGTTCAAGCAGTCCCCTGCACCACAATTTCTAAAAGCATGGAGACAACCCAAACATCCATCCGTAAGGGGAGAGCTAAATACATTAAGGGGATATAGTATACTTTGCAGCAATAAAAATAACTACAGTGGACTGAAATAATAATATGGAAGAATATACAAGATAAATCTCGAGGGATAAAAGTAGTTGAAGCATTTTACACATCGACTGTTCCCATTCTTGCTTTTGTTTTGAAAGAATTCCGTGTGTGTATGTTGATTTTCATACACACATTATGCATATGTTTGTACATATAATAGCAACATTTGAGTACTCGCTGTGTACCAGACACAATTCTAGAGGTACTTTATATATATTAACTCAATCCTTTCATAGACACAGGTACACATTAATATCTTCATTTTATTTAGGTACAGAAAGCGGTGGACTAATCATGTAAAAAGGTCACTCACATATGACACTACCACATGGTTTCTGGGGTGGGGAAGGTTTTTCTTATGTATTTCTGTATAGTTTAAAGGTTTTCCAGAAGAATGTAGTATTTCTTAGATTCAAAAAAGGAAACCTGGCAAAAATAGTACAAGAAAAATTTTGTAATGTAAGTCAATGATGCGATGAAATAATTAAATGGAATAGGAGACAGGGCTCTGCTAATTCCTAGGTAAATTACCTTGTACCTATTTACTTAACTTTTGGGTCTTAGTTTCCCAATGTACTACAGATAATCAAAACTATTTGCAAAGTAATATGGGTTAAATAAAGTAATGCATAACCATGTCAAGCACATACTTCCTGGCACACAGCTGGCCAACTTCAGTAAATGCTGCTTTTAACGAAACAACAATAAAAAATCACTCTAATCAATACAGGTAGGCCACAGTTGTGCTGAAGAGCACTCAAATGCAGAGGCTCAGAGAAGCCAGGATGGAGGAGGAAACGAGAAACACAGGGGGAAGGGTTGAAAGAACCAGTGCGACTTGTCTGGAAGTGATGTCTTAGGGGAAGACCAGCAGCTTAAATAGTTAAAGGGTTATTAACATTTGAGAAAATTTTGATTTTTTTCTGTTTGGCTCTGATGGACAGAATCAAAACCAAGGTATAAAAGTTGTATTTACAGGGAAGGGGGATCAGATTTGGGTATAAATATATAAACCCTGTAACAGTTACAGCTGTCAAAAATGATACCCAGTTGCCCAGTAATGTAACTGCTATTCTTGCCAAGTCATAGCAAGCTTCACAACCTCTACTGGCCCCAAGAGAGAAAGTTCACAGATAATGCACCATGTGTGCTGCAGAGGAGATTCATGCTTGTAGAGGAAGGATACAGGCAGATTACTCCTGAAGTCTCCTGTAACTTTAAGATTTACAGGCTCTATGGCATTCAAAGGTGCTCTTCAGTTCAAAAAGTCTATCAGTTTAGTAGCTACAGTCATCCTTCAGTATCCATAGTGGACTGGTTCCAGGACTCCTGCAGATACCAAAATCTGAGAATGCTTGAGTCTCTAATATAAACTGGTATAGTCTTTGCACTACATCCTCTCATATACTTTCAACTAGATTACTTATAACATCTAAAATAATGCCAATACTATGTAAATAGCTGTTATGCTTATTGATATACAATACAAAATTTCTGTTATTTTTTGTTGTATTGTTATTTATTTTTCCCAAATATTTCTGATTTTCAGTTTGTTGAATCTGCAGATGCAGAACCCATGGACAGAGAGTTGTGGTATCGCTATTTTGATTAGTAAAATTATCTGGATATTCTCATTTTTATAGATGAAGAAATAGTTCCCCAAAAAAGAAAATGTGCCTGTGTAGAATCACACACACAGCAGGCAAGAATAACAACTCTCCAACCCTTAAGGCAGTATATTTCAAACTTTTGCCAACTAGCAATCCACTTAATGGGCATATGGTAGACATGCAAAGAGATAATTTACTATAATTAATAATTTTTACATGTTTATCAAACATGGTTTAACATGTTTTAGAAAAATATTGATAAATATATTTTTTAATTAATTATAAGTATTCTATATCAGCACAATCTTTCACTTAGATTCAATGACACATTTATCTCAAGTAATATTCTGGTTCTATAACTAAGCTAATTAATTAATATATTTTCATTTACATCAATTAGAAAATCACAACTCATGTACTGTACAGGATGTTGGTAACAGTCTGTAACTGTTACAGTGTTTTGTCCTAGTAAGTGGTACAGATATTTCCATCAAGGATGAACCCAGATACTATGGAAAAATTTACTAAAGGACTCACTTGGAATTTATTGGAAACCTACGTTATCCTTTAAGGCTGGGAAATGTAATGTTTTGAATTAAGAGAAAGTGGGAAATAGAATTCTTCATTTGTTTTTGGCTTATATTTACCTCTGGTTTTTGCATATGCCTAACATTTATGGTATCTTGATGAAAATCTGCACATGCTAGTAAACAGTCAAATCTTAGTGATTCAGTCTCAGCAGTATTATTGGTTTTTTAAAAATTATGTTTCTTATTTCTGTCATTGACCAGTAAGAGATGGATTCAGGCAGTAAAGAGAAAAATGTCTATGCAATATGTCATCTGTCTAAGCCAACTGATATCACAGATACAGTCTTTACTCACATCAGGACCATGAAGAAGTATTTTATTTCATACCTTATTCCAAGATCTCCTCAACACCTAGCATAACTCAATGGAGAAAAGCTGGGCTATTTACTTGCTGAGAATCTCTTCACATAGCCCAGTGGAAAATACACATTCGGTGATGGAGCTTTCATCCTGCTCTTGGTGGAAGAAGTAGAGGGAGGACGGGCATTAGGAGAGTGGCATCTTCCTTGCTGCCCACTCAGCTGGTTCCCTGTCATTAGGAATGTTCGGGAACCTTTTGTTCAATACCAGTGCCGTCTAAACAAACTAAAAGAATCTCTACTGGAGCAAAGTTTCAACAACAAAAATTACAGAAAGCCACTGAACATTTCTCCCTCATATGTTAGACATATTCTAAGGACTGATTCATATTTTACACAGTGAATTCAACGAACTATAAAGTGAAACATTCACTCACGCACGATTGCTCTTCCATACTGCATACCCCTGGTATTACGTCACATGCAACAGCAGCATCTGATCAAGTATTCTGCCAAAAGCTTGTTCCTCTTGCCCTTTGAATATATTTGACATCAGTTTTGAAGTTGATGTTGCAAACTTCTCAGCAAATCTACTTTTGCTATGACAAATGTAACTATGAATGATGCCTCTGAGGTTCTGTTCTATATTCTGAGCCCTTAGTAACAAAATTTATCAGTTTCAACCTGGAAAACACTATTTTGTACTCTATCTAGGAAGACTCAACTGGTTTACTGGAGAGGCCACTGTACTTTGTCTGAAAATGACTCAAAAGCATTGGGGGTTTTATGCCACTATTTGACAAAGTTTCATAACAGAGAAAGCACAGGAGCCCATGGACAAATAAATCACCTGCCAAGTAAAATTCAATTTTCAGAGAGTCATTATGACAGTTTCTATTTACAACTTTTCTCTTTCTGTGACTTGAGTAAAATTATCAACCTGGCAGATTCACTGGTCCTTGGACATTAAGATTCACATTTTATAGTGACACTAGGTTCCCATTCACCATTTACGCTTATGTTATGTTGAGCTGTAGTTTTTCTTATTTTTGTCACCCCTTTTATACTTCAAAGAACCACCTCTGAAGTACTGATCCATCCTTATGAACTGGATAAAGAAAACAACACAATAATATGAACAAAAAATGGAAAGGTTAACAAAAGTAAAAAAAAAAAAAAAATAGTAACAAACCCCAGTATGCTTACTATGTGCCAAGCACTATTTGAAAGATTTTAATTACACTGATTTACTCTTCACAACAACCTTAAGAAGGAGGCAGTATTATTATCCCCCTTTTATACATAGCGAATCTGAGTTGTGACTTCACTTGCTCAAGATCACACAGTGCCAGAAACCAGGGCCAGGCTCTTCCCAGCTCTAAACCCTCTCAAATATGGAAAAAGCATGCAGAGATCAGTGCCCGTTAGTTCCATCAGGGACCTCAACTGCAATAATGTCATTCCCTCACAGATGGAATCTGCTTAGAGATATCAACAGCCGAAAGGCTCTCAAAAGACACACTCAAAAGCCCAAGTGACGGCTCCATCCTGCATCTTACACCACATCAAGAAGGAATCACACATTCCCCTGGCAGGCTGGTTCTGTGTTACATGACCTACCAAGTTACTCCCTTTCTTCGCTTTTGTTGTTCCTCTCTGGCCACAATAGATTTTAATTAGAAATCAACAATAGATAGACATCTAGAAAACTCCCAAATATTTGGAAATCCAACAAGATACTTTTAAATTAGCCACTGATGAAAGGAAACATAAAAAGGAAATTAGAAAATTTTTTATTTATTCCAATCCCATAGTTTTGGGGGAACAGTTAGTGTTCAGTTATATGGGTAAGCTCTTTAGTGGTGATTTCTGACACTGTGGTACACCCATCACCTGGGCAGTGTACACTGTACCCAATATGCTCAATGTATAGTCTTTTATCCCCTGCCCCCTCTCTCCCTTCCCTCCTGACTCCCAGAGTCCATTATATCATTCTTATGCCTTTGGGTCCTCACAGCTTAGCTCCCACTTATAACTGAGAACATACAATAATTAGTTTTCCATTCCTGAATTACTTAGAATAATGGTCTCCAATTCCAAACAAGTTGCTGCAAATGTCCTTATTTTGTTCCTTTTCATGGCTGAGTAGTATTCCATGGTGCATATATGCCATGTTTTCTTTGTCCACTCATTGGTTCATGTGCATTTAGCCTTGTTCCACATTTCGGCAATTATAAGTTGTTCTGCTATAAACACACATGTGCAAGTTTCCTTTCCATAGAATGACTTCTTTTCCTTTGGGGAGATACCCAGTAATGGAGTTGCTGGATCAAATGGCAGTTCTACTTTTAGTTCTTTTCGATTACATGTCACTTCTGATTTCCTATTTTACACGATGAGACTTTAGCTTCCTCCTACAGACTCTCCTCCCCCATGCTGCTAATAAAAATAATGAAAGTATTCAATTGACAGTCACCATTTTCATAGCTATGACTATGGTATATAAAGTTCACAGCACAGTCTGTAGTGCCCTACAAGTGTATTTCCTTTCTTAACGCTGTTTCTCTTGGAATTCATTATAACTTGGTTCACAGTCTCTTGGTTTTCTACTTTCCTACTACTAATTCATCCCCAAACCTTCTGACACAACTATAAAATCCTCTGTACAGAACCCAGGGGATGGCTAGTCAGTGGGTCCTCCTGTTCCCTGGACTCCTCACACACAGTCATTCTTCCCCAGGCCTCTGCCTACCTGGCAGCTGACTGCTAGGCCATTACACGGCTCTGTGCCTCTCACCATCCTGAAAATTCCCTTTGGTGCCTTCTTGTGCTGGATCTCGATTCCTGCACCACTTGTCTTCCTCCTTCTTTATTTTACCACCTCATTTTAGTGGGGCGTATCCTTACAGCAGCTAAATAAGCTTATTTTAGTCCTTATAGATCTAAAATGTCTTAGTTCTATTCCTACACTTGACTGGCTAAGTACAGAATCATAGGCTGGAACTCACTTACTCATTTCCCCTCAAAAGTAGCGTGCAGCTTTATCATTGGGAAGTCCAATGCTATCTGATTCCTCATTGTTTAAATCAAACCTGATTTTCCATTCTCTGGATATCTTTACAATCTCCCCCTTTACTCCTGGTGTTCTGAAATTTCACAATAAAGTGTCCTGGTGTGAGACATTTAAAAAAATCGTTAATGTAATTCCAACAGAATATATACTCCACGATGGCACGGACTTTTGTCTGCTTCCTCCCACTCCCGTGCCTCTAGTGCACTGGACACAGCCTGTCCTCTGGCAGGCCCTCAGCAATACAGGTAGAATAAAAGGCAAAACATGCCTGTACCTGCTGTGCCCTTTCTGTCTGGAGGTTCATCAATTTCATAAATTACTTCCCTATAACTTTCTGCCCACTACTACCTTTGTAACTCATATTAGTTGGATGTCAGACTTCCTGAATTGATTCCCAAATTTCCCAAATATTCCTTTTCCCCACTCATTGTTATACTTTTGGAGAAATTTTTTTAAAAATCTCATCATCAAAAGTTGCTTTAATCTTTTGTTACTAAATTTTAGTTTTCAGTTCTTTCTTTCTTGCAGGCCTAACGCTGGGTGATTAGGCATCCCATTCATTTGACTGGAGGGAGCAGGATCCTCACACTTTGGTATCTGTAAGGTCGTATTCTCTCCATGTGGTTGATTTCCTCAGAGAAGAATTCTCTAACCTCCTGGGGATGGTACTGGTCCAGTTTCCAGTGTTCCAGGAGCCAAGCAAAGGGAGGCTGCCAAGATCTCACTATTCAGCACAGGGATTTTCACGTTGAAAAATCTCCACCAGTTCTTGCTTTCTCATTATTTCAAAGAAATATGTACTGAGTTAAAACTGTGGATGATGCAGTGCAATACAGGAAAAAACAGACATGGTCATAATGTCTTACTGTTCTTAGTGACCCACTTTACAGAGAAGGCAACTAGGTCTAATTAGATGGGGGCAGAATCCAAATCCAAGTATCCAGACCTTAGCCTCGAGCTCCTCCCCACAGCTATGCCACCTTGGGGACGCCCATCCATCCAAACCCAGCATTTCCACCACAGCCTAAGTATCAGCATCACTTTATCCCCTAGTCCCCTCTTCTAGAGCTACTCCATTTCCTCTTTACTGACTTCCTAGGCTGGCATTCAAACATAGCCTGTCTCAAAGAGCCCCTCTTGCTCCTCATCTCCTTCCACTTAACACTACAACCAACACAGCCAAACTCCTTGAAAGAGTAGTCTTTCTGTACTGTCTCCATTTCAATACCCTTCTCACTCATTAACCATCTAAAACACGGCATTCACCCCCATAATTCCAGTGAAAATGTTCTTGCTAGCATCATTAACAACCTTATCTGTAATCCAGTTCACACTTTGACTTTTTTTTTTGAGACAGAGTCTTGCTCTGTCACCCAGGCTGGAGTACAGTGACGCGATCTCAGCTCACTGCAACCTCTGCCTCCCCGGTTCAAGCGTTTCTCCTGCCTCAGCTTTGTGAGTAACTGGGATTACAGGCATGCGCCACCACGCTCGGCTAATTCTTTTATTTTTAGTAGAAACAGGTTTTCGCCATGTTAGTCGGGCTGGTCTCAAACTCTTGACCTCATGATCTGCCCGCCTGGGCCTCCCAAAGTGCTGGGATTACATATATGAGCCACCACGCCTGGCCCATACTTTCACTTTTGCCATCACCCTTGTTGCCTCCCTTTCCTTAAGTCCCATCTCCAGTCATTTATCCAGTTGGTCTTTTCTACCGCTACACGTCTCTGGAGTCCATCCCCTTCTCTCCTGCTCCACTGTCAGGCCCCATCACCTCGCCCCAGGATACTCTAACAGCCTCCTATCCCAGTAAGTCTCCTGCCTTCCAGTCTTGCCTTCCACACTGCACCTGAGTGACGGTGCTAAAACACAGATCTGATCATGTCACGTCCATGCTGAAACTACTTCTGTGTTGTCTTGCTGCCCTTGAAATAACACTTCAAACTCAACACAGCCTATCGGGCCTTCATGATCTGGCCCAAATATCTTAATGAATAAGGGAATGGAAGTTCCCAGAGCAATCAGTGACTTGTTGCCACTGTCAACTCACCAGCAGAGGAGGCTGGGCTTGAACCTGGGTCCTCATCTCCATATCCTACTCTTTTCTGCTACTGATGGATTATTTCTTTTATTGTCTACTTTACATTACTCATCCTGCTTATCACTTCTATCAATAAATGTAACCAAGAGTTGATTATGTATGAAAAAATGTAGACTCGGGGAATTTGCTGAAGGTCACACAACAGCTACGACTCCCCCTGAGCTCTGTGCTCTCAATGCTTCTCTACAGGACTTCCTGAATCACCCGTGCTTTGAGGGGTCACGTCCCACCACAAGTGCATGGGGGTCGGGGGAGTACCGCAGGGCACTGAACTCAGAACACCCAGGCTCTAGTCCAATATGTATGCATATCCAAAAACATGATAAACATGACGCTTATTCTGTCTGCCACTCAGACCTCTTGTGGAAATTAAATGAGAACAGAAACAGGAAAATACCTTATAAATACGTTGTAAGTAGTACTAGTAAGGGCAGGTTTAAAAATAAAGGTCTAGACCAGCATGCTTAACCAAATAGTGCATTACAACATACCTACTTACTCTTTAACAAAGTCAGTTATCATCTTTTGTAAGGGCTATCAAACTCAAATAACTGAAAGCAAGTCAAAGTTAGGAGATATTCTCCTGGAAAGTTCAGGATTTTTTACAAGCAGATATTCTAAGATATCCTGTTCTTGAGAACCATTTCCTGATTTTCAATTCCGAAGAATGAACACATATTCATCTTTCTAGACTTCCTAGGCTATTCAAAACTCACAAAGGCAACTGTTTTACACTTCTGAAACTGGAGAGAACAAGGCAGGCAACAAACATCATTTGCGGCTTAATAATTAATGTTTTTCATTATTTTAGCCCTTTTACAAAGATGAATTTATACTGTAAGATCTCCAGTTCACTAATAAATAATTAGCATAAAAAGGCCTCTCTGAAAAATGTGATAACATTTGGAGTTAATTCATGCTTCTAATCAAATCCAATGAAATAAACATTTTTCACCATTAACAATAAAGTATGTTTAATTTACTGCTTGAGTTGTTTAATCACATCAAGGAAGTTTCCAGCTACCTTCCTACCTGTTACTCTTCTAACCTGTTTAGAAAAGGATTGCTTTCTCTAGTTCACTGAACAAATCCTTTCATGTGAACCTTAAGATAACTTTAACCCACAAATCCTCCTGGTTAAACATCTATGTCAAATATGTTCAAGGGTCTGGAATCTGCCACTCACCTAGCTTTTAGATGCATGCTTCGTGTTTCTGTACAATTAGTTTCCTGAACTATCTTAGTCATGAATTAATTTGACTCCAAATCCATTGTCTGAAATTTAGAACACATCTTACCACAAATGTAATAATAACGAGTCTACACAACCTAGTGAGCCCTACTGTCAAAAGTCAGGAAGCCCAACAAAAGTTACTTCAGAGCAAGGAGGGACAAAGGGTTTTTTTGTTTTGTTTTGTTTTTGTTTTTTTTAACAACAGCAGTGAAATCACTGGAGAGACGGATTAAGAAACCTAAGCATCTTCAGCTGCTATTCCCACTGCTAGAACTGCCTCCTAAAAATATTTATGACAAGAACCTAAAATATGCCTAATAGATTTGTTGGATATATTACGTACTTGAAGACTGAAATCAGCAGGAATTCTAATGAATGCAGTCACTATAAAACAGCAATTGTCATCAAATCTTGGGTAAAATGAGATTTTAAGAACTTTACTCTCTTCCCCTAAAGATAGTAAATGAAATTCCTCTGTGAAATATAATATTTTGAAAGTCAATAGAACTTCAAGAGGCATACTAATTCACTAGAGCTGCTTATTAATTATAACTGAATACCTACCAACTTCTGCAGATAGAACCGACTGAATAGGTTAAGTCAAAGTGACAGGCTTTTAAACAACTTAAGAGATTTTCAGATTCTAGATAATTTTCTAGTCAAGAAAACTATTCTTAAGCAAAGATAAACAGGATTACATCAGGGTCTTAATATGTCCATCCAAAAAAGAATCATATAACAGCAACGTCATTTACCTTATTTTAAAGCCATGTTGTCCATAACCCCAGGATGAATAAGATCCAAGTTAAAACAGTTCACATGACAAAGCTCAGGGTTGGGGTTAGGAGGAGTAGGGAGTAGGGAAATAAGAACCGATTGACTATTAGTTCTACCAACTATGTAATGAACAGTGCCACAGAGCTACACAGAAAGACACACACAACATGAAAAGAAGTATCTGGTCAGTCTATATGCTCTAACATGGTCAGGTCATATTTGGAATAGTATGTCTACCTATGAACAAGCAGTGCCTGAGGAACAGACAAACTAGATACCAAACAGAGGGAAATAACCAGCAACTGTGATGCTTGGGGATGGAGATCTACCCCAAACCATGTTGCACAAGAAGCAGCTAGAGACACCAAGGGAAGAGGAAGCTTAGTGGGTGGAGGAAGGAAGAGGCCCAAAATGCATGAAGCCATGTGGGAAACAGAGATTCATCTGTGGTACTCCAAGAGCAGAATATTAAACAATGGGGAGAAATTAATGGAAGAAAGAATTTAGTTTAGCCTAAGAAAGAAAGATCTACACATTAGAATTGTCTGAATAGAATGGGATGGTGAACAAGTGAGTACTGAATATTAAGCAGGATCTGGGTGCCTCTCTGCCTTGGATTCTGTAAATTTTCTTAGTCTCGATAGTGGAAAGCAGACAGGCTAAATAAAAAATCAATTGAGCCCTTAGGAATTAATTGAGGATTTCCATTTCTGGGGATTTGTCTAAGTAGGCACGGTGACCAATTCTCACACTGAAAACTAAAAATGTTGTATGCAACATTAAAAACAGATCAGTAATAGACAGGACCTGGCTAGTTGAGTAAGGAATATCAGAAGTCAAAACTTAACTTGGGGGGGCAGGAATCTCAAGACACAAGGCAGGGACGTTTGCTAAAGGGGGACAGACTTTTCCTTTGATTTTCACAGTCTCATGAGAGTGCTAGGAGCAGGGGAAAAGCCCAGGGGCTGCCCAAGATGGAGTGTCTAATAGGGCAACCCAAAGGACCACAGCCTCAGTATTTGGGAGAAACAATTAAACGGATACCTCAGGTCTACAGAGAAAGATGCCTGTCTCAAATCTTGGTACTAACAGAACAGGGAGAGATCCATGCACCTCCAAGAATTCATCATCACAAGCCAGCCCTTCTATAAGTTTGTGGCCAGAAATAACTTGAGGTCCAGAAAACCCCAAGTTCAAGGCTGAGTTTCCAGTGCTACCTGGCAAAGAGGGAGGGCGGTGGCTCCAGTCACCCAGGAAAAGCAAAGGCAGCTCCCCTCTGGAGGAACCTGCTCTCAACTCCTGTCTCAGAGAATTCCCCCAGAAAATCTTCCAAGAAATATGACCTCATGGTAAAAAACTAAACATATAAAAAGCAATGCACCATAGTAAGAGTCAGCAAAAACAACAGAGAGTAGAATTAAAACTGTAAAGGCTTTAGCTACTGAATTTATCAAAAAAGGACTAAGACTGAAGGCATACATATGCATACATCACACGCACAATACTCAAAGCCAGCTAGAAGTCTAGATATGCTAGAATCTCATTCATTCCTCAGACGCATCCTAAGATCAGAGCTTTAGAGCTGCTGTATAAGTTATTACATAAAGTATCATTAAAACCTGAGAATAAACGCCTCCTCCAGGTATTCATGACATGACAGCTTATCTCCGCACAAAGAGCTGTAGCTAGAATAATGCTATGTAGTTACCTGTATACACATGCCTCCGGACATGTGCTTGAAATCAACTCCAAGTATGTTTACTTTGAAGCATACTAGAGTAAGTAAAAGTGGTCAATTAAAAAACTTAAAAAACAGAATTAAAAATTTAATTCTGTTAATTTCACAAAAGAATTGACTTTAAAAAATCAAAACAAACATTTTTTTAACTGACATACTTTTAAGGTGATAATTTTTTAAAGTGATAATAGGGAGGGAGGTGAAATCCCACTAGCACCAAAACAGAAACAAAAGAAAATGTCAAGGACCAACAGTTAAATTACTTACTCAATTTGATTCCTTGTAATTACATAGACAATGAAACTGAATCAAAAAGCGCACAGTGGAAATCTAACCTCACCATCTACAAACAGGTTATGCCTTTGCACCTAAATGTACACACAACTGCCCTTCTCTTCACTGTCTCCCCCGTGATTTACAAGCAGGGGTGAGCAATGAGAACCTGGGCAGACAGCTCTTCTGCGGGAGAGATGCTTATATATTAGAAATGCTATAAGGAAATGAAAACATCCATCTTCCATCCTTCTATAAAACTGAAAGATACATACTTGCCATGAACACGATGTTCTACAAACAAGTATCGCTTGTACCACTACAGCCCTGGATGGCCAGGCTTAGGCTGCATGACTCTGGCAGGGCCAGCCCCTGCATACAGGTGACCACAGCAGCAGTGGTGGTCTGAGGCGAGGACAATTAGGCCAGCAGCTCTAGGCCTGGCTCTAAAAGGTGACCTGAGCAACACAGAAAGATGCCACCCCTTAGTGTAGAAGAGAAGATGAATGCTCAAGTTGTCAACGATTCACAGGAGCCAGAGCTCTCAGATTGAGTTTTTCAGTGTCCCTTTAAGAACAATGTGCATTTTCAAAGATTTCTGTGAAAGTCCCCAAATACTTGGGGGATATACCTTGACACTGTAGTTATCATAATAATATTTTGTCTTTAGGTCTTTGTATTATTATCTACTTCTCTAGCAGGTAAGATTGTATTCACCACAACATTAACTTTTTGTTTTAGGAGGTTATAGTAAAGGAATGTTAACTATTAGGAAGATGCAAAAGCAATTGTGGTTTTTGCCACTAATGGTAACTGCCAAAAATGCAATTACTTTTGCACCAAGCTAATACTAAACTTTGAGGAAGAGATGATTGTTTTTTCCTGATATACTTCCTAAGCCCCATTTCAGTTTTCTTAGATGTGAAACAAACGTAACACCCTCACAAAAGAAAGTGAGGTAGTAGCAAGGAAAGGGCTTCCATGCTAAGGTGTATTGGGAGGATCACACATCCTAGTTCCTGATAGCAGGTTTGGGCTACTAAAGCCCCTGCCAACACCTGCAACCAGCCCTCTATCCCCATGCTACACACACGCGGAACCAGCTCCATGCTCCATTGCCCTTTTCACCTTCGTTTCCAATTTTCCTACAAATCAGCGCACATACGCTCCCAGGCCAGATCGGGTTTCATTTTAAAATCTTTACTCAATGCAAATTTAGCAGGCGAATTTTTTAATCCAGTTTTTTTTTTAAATATAAGTTTATAATCGTGTATTTTCCCATAATAAAGTTACTGAATACTTTTGTCACCTAATTATAAAAAGCATGATTAACTGTGAACAAAATAAAAATAAATAAAAGATATTCAACTTAGGTATGCTTGAAAAAAAATTTAGGACTTTATATAAAGATCAGAAGCCTCATTCTCCAGGGTTTTTAAAAATTGTTTTCCTTCCAACAGCTATGGATCTACATACAGGTTCTCAGAGTGGCACTGACGAATGGCTGCATTGT
This sequence comes from Cebus imitator, assembly GCF_001604975.1. NCBI lineage: Eukaryota > Metazoa > Chordata > Mammalia > Primates > Cebidae > Cebus > Cebus imitator. The sequence goes on from NW_016107385.1 coordinate 7,665,394, forward strand.
GCTGAGAAACGGAAAGATGCTCCACAGCGAGACAGTCACTACGACTGACTTCAGATAATAATGTCCCTGTCACAGACTAGAGATGCTTACTACCCAATCTAAATAAAAATGCTGTATTTTATACACAACTATTGTTCTGTTATCTCCTGAAAGTTTTACAGGGCAGGATCCTTCTTTGAAAGCAAGGCCTTCTGCTCAGATAAAATTATTAAAACATTGTGCTGTGTGTATTAGGACTGATCCATTACTTTGGATGCCGAGAAGCGACGACGGGGTAACCCTTGGCTTTTTAGTTCCACCCCTAGCAGTGGCACAGATTCACTCCTCGGTTTGAATTTGTATTTTTTTTTTTGGTGGGGGACTATAAAATTTACTTCAGTGCTCATACTGTCCGGGTTTGCTGGTGAACTCCCTCAGCCTGGGTTGTGAATCCTTCTGGAAGGCCTCTGTCATTTTTGAGCACTCTCTTACTTTCAGGCCTATTTAGTACTTTCACCCCCAGGCCGAGGAATCCGTCAGTTCTCCAAGGAGCCCTGGTTCCTCTCAGGGGACAATCATACCTAGAAACCGAGGCCTGGACGTCCGCTGTGCTTACTGCTCCTGGAGTGCTGCTGCTCCCAGGCCCTGCCAGCAAACAGAGCTAGAGCCCACATGTAAGTCTGCATACGTATACATATATTCGTGCTTGCACCTATGCTTATTTTTACGTCTACACGTATTGAAATCCATGAGCTAATACCAATTCAAACGCCAATTCAAAACTACCACCACAGCATTCATTCTTTTTTTCTCCTTTCCATTTTTGTAATTCTTTTATCTGAAGTGAGAAATCTGGCTCTGGGTTATCCTGGATATATTTACGTATTTTCATCCATTTCCCTGTTATGTAACTAACCTCTCATTCACTGCCACCAGAGCCCAGCCCCAGTGGGGCACTCTTCTGATGCTAAGTGGGCTCAAACACCCTGATTCGGGAAGCTACTGCCACTCCCCACACACCCTCATCTCATCCCTGTCACACTCTGCCACCCAAATGCCCTCCCAGGAGGATGCCCTCGTCACCCCAGCTGGCCTGCCATGGCCTACTGCCCCACTCCCCACACAGACAGCACCTTGCCCAGACCCACCTAATGACTTCTGGGCAGGAGTCGAGGAGGAAGAACTTGGTAACTGTCTTTTAAATAAAATATAACTAATATTTTATTAGATAACTTGTTTTCATTCTACATAATAGTCACGCTCCTGAAAACTGCCACAGACATTTCAAATATAGAGGAATCACATTTTAGAACCCCAGGGGCCTTCTACTTAAACGCAGTGCTGGGTATTTCATAAAGTCATTTTGCAATATGAATAATCCCTACTAAGATATATGTTCTGTAAAATTTGATTATCACCAAACATGATTTTTTAAAGTGAGATAAGAAAGAAAGTTCGCTAAATATCAGTCAAGGTGCTCTAGAATTTCAAAACTTATGCCTGAACAAACAAAATACCATTTCACTGTAATGGAGACATCCCAGGGCACAAACTTCTTTTTCAGCAAAATAAATTAGAGGGCACATTCAAGAAGTTTCTAACAGCTTGTAGGGTATTACCCAAGTGCCAATCCATCTACGTCTGGAAGGGGAAGTTAAACTAGGAATTCGTAAAGTAATTGTTGTGCAAACATATGCCCATCAATACAATTTAAGGGATACTTAATTACCTGTATATTTATTTAAAAATTTGGTCTGAAATCCATACAAGTGGATTAGAAAAAAAAGCACAGTCTTCTCACCTTGCCTTTGCGTCATTAATTGTTACCAGAAAAGGACAAAGCACCTCTCTGCCTCCAAGTAATCCAGGAAGCAAGGTTTGCCTGGCAGCAAGGGATCCATCTGAGAGGCGGATGGCAGCACCAGTGGGCTGGCCAGTGAGGCTGATGCTCGCTGAGGTGGGCAGGGGTGAAAAGCAAAGGGAAGGAATGGAGGGAGAAGCAGCCTGGGCCTGGGCTAGGCATGCGTGTGCAAGAACCTGGGAGCGAAATCCCTGCTGGGGCAGGCGGTGGTGGGGTAACGAGACAGCTGGGTCAGACCTATGTCAGATAAGCAAGGTGAGACTGGGGTCCTAATTAACCATAAGAATGACTCAGGCTCACTCAATATATATATATATATTTTTTTTCCTGTTTCATATGCTGGGTCTTCCTTTGGCAACCTTGACTCTGGCAGTCAGTTTCCAAACTGGTAAAGGGAGTGCAGGCTAGTGTTAAAAGCACAGATTCTGAAACCAGACTGAGGTCAAATCCAGGCTCCACAGTATATTATCACAAGATTCCCAACCTTTCAGTGCCTCAGTTTCCACATGTGATACATATCCCCAAACACCAGAATGGGGACTAGTGGAGCAAGGAGCCCACTGCCCACATGGTGACATGTTAGACCATGGAAGGGCAGCTGTGAAGTGGGTTTGGGGCTGCCTCAAGTCAGAGGCTTTTCTGGATAGGCTTTCCCCAGGCTCTCCTTTGGTGGCTTCTGCCTCCTCTAGGACAAGAAAAACCAAGGGAGAAAGTACCAAAGTGGGCAGCACCACTCCTGAAAAGGTGACACTGCTGGGCATCGTGACCGCTGCCCCTGCCCCCCACTCACTGCAGCCCTCTTGGTGTGTCCCCAGGAGAATGGCCCAGCCTCTGTCACCCTCACAGTTAGCACAGGGACTCACTTGAAAATGTGTTCCATTCAGCCCAACATGGGCCCCAACTCCCAACATTCTGGAGCTCCAGGAGGGACCTGCTGTTGTGCCAGCCTCATCCCAGCTCCCTCTCATCACAGGCTCCTCCTCTTCTACGTATAACAGCTTTGTGGTCACATCGCTCCTGGTGTCTTACCTCCTTCACAGGCTGTGCTCAGTTGGAGCTCTCAGAAACTTTCCTGATTCCTCAGGAATCTTCCTGGAGAAGCCAGCCTCTGTCCTGCTCCAACACTGCTCTGCTAACAGCAGCCTGATGCCCTACCTCAGCCCGTGCCTCTGGAGTCCCAAGTTCACACAGCTGCTACTCAGAATTCTTGGACCGGCCCCATCCTTTCCCTGTTTCCCAGGGTCAGAACTCCATTCTCATTGTTCTTCCTTACCAAACACTGATTACATGTGCACATGCACAATTATTTACTCACTCTCCACGTACTAAGCACTCAGCATTATGGTAGGCGCTGGGGACATCCACTGAAGACACAGTTATGTGCACACACCAAGAACTTCAAATGAGGCAGAGTACTGGGGGAGAAACCACTTAGTAATTACTATCAGCAATTACAGGGCAGTGTGGCTGGTGCTACAGCAAGATTATGTATGGAACAGGAGGGGACTCAGAGAAGGGAGCTAAGGCAGACAGGAAGTGGGTGTGGGGGCCAGGTTTTTGCATTTTGATTCAACTACACTTCACGTGTTGACATTTTTATGAGTCTCACAAGTCCAGTGAAAAAAAGATTACCTTGTTAAAATACAACAAGCCCTGCACAAATGTAGCAAAACATTTCCTTCCATGTATACACACAGAAATCAAACTATTACACATAAAATATATTAAATTCTGATTTGCTTTTGTAATCTAATAATTTTAAAAATACTGATAAACTGCAGTGGCTAGAGCTTATCTGTGAGCTCAGTTTCTAAAGGAAGAGAAAGATGCAAAATGCTTTACGTTATACTGTAAGAATTCAAGCCCTACTAAACTTTGAACAGATGTCCCTTTTCTCAAGTTCAACAATTTTAGCAGCTAAGTTTCTAAGTAAGCTGTTAATGAGTTTTTAAAAAGCCACCAGAGGGCAAAATCACGATGGACTTTCCAAGAGAGAAGATTCCAACTTATTACCTGTGCAGACCACACTAGGTTGTAGCCACCACCAGGTGGGATATGAGATTTGAGACAGGTTTAGTAAACAATGCCAGAATCTGCTTTTCCCTGAGTCTAAATCACAAGTCTCTATGAGGTCTCCAAGCAGTATTAAATCATTGTATGGAAGCAAGCAATCATTGTATATTCCTATAAATGAAGATGGACACCTAAAATCAGCCCATTCAAATGAATACTGAAAGCCATTTGGGCATTAATCTGGACATTTCTGAACGTGTTCTGATTCCTAAACTAGGGCTTTAAAAAGTATATACACACATTCATCAGTCTCCTTTCTTTTCTCCTTTTAAAAGCCATGTTCATCCATATTTTCACATAAGATCAATTTATATTGCCCCATTATTTTGCAGACTATGAAGTGATTTGCTCTCAGAAATAGTCTAAAGTGCATTATCTCCACCATCCTTGTATATTTCTATTTGCCAAAATGGGGGCTGTGGGTAGGGGAGAATGAGTACTACATGATACAAAACGATAAATCTCCTTCTGGGGAATTGTAGCAAACTGCACTCACATCTTAAGAAATTAGAGTGAAAGATGTCTAAATAAGAAAAATGAACAAAAAACATACTGTGACTTATTTTGCCCTCCTGTAACTTCAGAATATTACTAAACATGGTACTGAAATCTGCATTTGGCCCTCATGAAGTTAATAAGTCATCAAATATTTTCTAGTATGAAAAGAAGAAAAATAATTAAGATATGTAGGCAACTTATAAACAGGCTCTTTTATAATTAGATCTTCCTCTCTCTATAGTTGCTTTCATATTTTGCTTTTTCTATTAGTATGACTGCACTCAACCCACAATTGTAGCCTTTTTCTGCACATCTGCAAGCCATAGGCTGGGTCTCACCACCTATGGACTGAAGACTACTCAGTGACAGGGAACCCCCATATGAGTCAAAGGGGAGAACGTCAAAGCACTGAAGTATTTCACACTATCCCCCAGTGTCTCTAAGTCTTCCTGGGGAGCACTGGGAGCCTAAGAATTTCCTCTGCCCCTTAAGAAACAGCATTATTGAGCTCTGAAGTTAGAAACTAAGATCAGTGAAGGGAGTTATGGTTAAGGAAAGGAAGACTCCCTTGGCAATGGCAGTGGTGGTGAGAGTAGCACAATTTGCTTGGATTTTGCAGAGCCCTCTTTATTCCTTTGGATTTTGACCACAGGCTGTAGTGATGGATAGAGGCACAAGCATTAGGGGTCACTGGGAGAATCAAACTGCCTTACAGGCCTTGAACAGGAGATGGCTGCAGTCATTTACCCCTTCCCTTCCTCCCCAACTCTCATATAATGTCCTTGATTGTTTACCAGTTGCCATTTTGTCCTATACCTGTTCCTTTCTCCTTTGTTCATTCTTTGCTCTTTCTCCATCGACAACTTGAAACCCCCCACCCCACCCACAACATGCAAACACACACTTCAGCTGCCATGTCATTAGGCCAGGCTGTGCAACGCACAATACTGCACAAGAAGCTGAAACCTACCCTGCACTCCTCTCCCTGCACCACACATCCTAGTCTCAGGCTGTGTCCACCCAGAGAAACGGAGGCCTTTTGCTCTTTTGTACAAAAGCACCATCCATTCCCCAAGCCTGTGCAGCATCTGCCCAGAGAGGGCATCCTTTTCTAACATGCATGAACTAGGGCTGGCTGTGCTTCCTATCCTCTTAAGCTTTCACTGTGAACTAAAACGACAGTTTTTCCATCAAAACAAATTATTTTCATATTGCCTTTAATAAAACACATTTTTCATTTTAAGGCACAATATCAGTTCCTCCAAGTCAAATAGAGCTGTTTTAACAGAAATAAACAAAGGGCTTCAGACAGTGTCTGGCACAGTCACATGGTGAGCTTCAACTAAGTGTTAGATGTTACTGTTCTTACCTCTGCAAAGTCCCATTCAAGGCTTGGTTCACCTAACAATGAAAGCACTTTTAATAGTGAAGTGAGGAAAACCTGCCTTAGGCAAATTAAGGGAACTAAGTCATTCCTGCTTCTGATCTACATCCAGCAAAACGACTTCTGGAATTTGGGGGGAAAAAAAAAGAATCACAGCTACGAAATGATTTAATTAAACCACACATATGCACACCAATTAAAAAAGACATCTTGCTATGAAGATTAAATAAGGTGACACAGAAACAGGTTCTCACATAACATAACAGAAAGTTGCTAAAGGTTTTTATCAGCACACTTTTTTCCAAAACTAAGAAAAGGAGGTAGAAAAACTATTTAAAAAAAAAACAGTCCAAAGCTAAAAAAGAATAGCAGCCTAGGGCCACTGTACATAGAGGAAATCTACCTTAACACAAAATAATTGTTGTTCAAGTTGAGGGCTTCTTGCTGTGTATTCTCTTCTAGACTGGCATGAGGCAGGGAGCTAAACTTTATGGAGTTTCTCCCATGGCTGTTGCAAGTTATCAGGATACGCATGCTAAGCTCATCAGTATTCTACTAGCTGCTGGTTGTTATAACTCTTTCATAAAAAAGGAACCAAGCAATTAGTCTCAAGGGAGGCCACAACTATGCACAAGGTTAGAATAAAATGTGAATGCTCAAATTATCAACTATTTATAAACTCATCTCTACAGAATCACCCATTCACCGATGGTTTCAGAGAGCTGAAGGTTTCCGTCAGTACAATTTCCCTTTGCGTAGCTACACAAAAAGGGAGAACTTTTAAAACAGTATGCTGGGCCCCTATGGGTTTGTGTTTTGGCTTAGTCTCTCTCATTGTCACAGGTCTCATTATTTTGACAGTCAGACAAATGTGTTTTAGAGAAAATACTCATTTCCAATTTGGGATCTGACAAATACAAGTCTTCTACAGGTTCTTTTATAAAATGAAATAATTATTCCTGAGCACTATGTTAGGTAGAGTAGAGGGGGCTGGAAAACCGTGTGCCTGTTCCTAGATTTTTAGCCTCAACAGTTGGCGGGCAAATCCTTGGAATCTGTTGCCAGAGCCGCAGGTCCAGGCAAGCTGATGCCTCGAACCCACTTCTCCTTTTTCCACGGGACCTCCACTGGCTGCCTCCCCTGAACTTGCTCCTATCAATGTCTCAGGGACTGAGCAACACTTCCTGGGCACAGATCCTCCTTAGGTAGGCCCTTCCTCTCCTTCCCAATGGCCTAAATTCAGTGCCTCACAAACTCTTTTTTTCTTTTTTTGAGACGGAGTTTTGCTCCTTTGTATCCCCAGGCTGGAGTGAAGTGGCACAATCTCAGCTCACTGCAACCTCTGCCCCTTGGGTTCAAGCGATTCTCCTTCCTCAGCCTTCTGGAGTAGCTGGGATTACAGGCATGTGCCACCACGCCCAGCTAATTTTTGTATTTTTAGTAGAGACAGAGTTTCACCATGTTGGCCAAGCTGGTCTCGAACTCCTCACTTCAGGTGATCCATTCGCCTCGACCTCCCCAAGTGCCAGGATTACAGGCGTGAGCCATTGCGCCCGGCCATGTTTGTGCTCTTTAGAATTGGGTATTACAGCCTCCTGCACAGTCTATGAAATGCAACTTCAGCTTCCTAGAAGGCGTGGCCAGTCTTGCAGGTAGAGGCACAGCTTTGTCTCCAGTCTTTTACAGCTGTCCATGGCACAGAACGTCATGAGGCCTGCCACCTAGTCTATAAATGAGGGATGTGTGCTTCATCTCCTTCACAGCACTGCCTAAAGGACAGAATCATGTGCTTCGGATGACTGAAGGAATGTAGGAAGTATATCATTCAAACTATGTCGCTGTTTATATGTTCTGGAAGTCCTTTTAGGATTTGGAATTTTAGTCAAACAAGTTGGCACCATTTTGTGGCATTTTTTCCTTCCCACTCCCATGTTCATGTACCTCTCCTTCATGTGTTCATCTTGGTGGTGGTTCTCGACCCACTGGTTGTGCAGACACCTGGCTTTTCATCTCTGCCACCGCCCTGTACTCTTCAACTGTAGGGCAGGTTTCTCTTTCGCTCCCTCCTTTTTTGCTTTTCATTGTCGTACTCTTAAAAATTTCAAACCAAGAGTGCAAACATACTGATTGTTTCGTCTCATGGTTTTTTTTTTTTTTTTTTTTTTTGGCACAATCACACGCAGTATTGGAATCAGTGTTGTCCTTTTATACAAACTGTTATATGAATGCCAAAACACAGGGAAGCTACTGCTTGGTTTCTGGGTATTTTTCCAGGGTGAAAATTTTGACTTTTTTCAGAAGAAAAATATAGATACATGCTATGTCTTATAACTATGTTGTTTCAAAATGATCATTTTCATTTCCCGTATTTTTTTCCCCAAATACTAGCTGCCAGCCAGATTGTCATCTGTGTGTCAAACCGTAAAATACACCCCTGCCAGTGTGCCTTTGCACAAATGAAAATAATCCGATTTGGAAGGTGCAGAGAGTTAAACCATTGTTCCCACAGCGCGGCCCACTGTGGTCACCTAGGCACAGGCGACAGTGCTCTGTCACACAGAGTCAGCAGCTGGGACACGTCTGTTGTGTGCCTCTTGTCCAGAGCCTCATAAAGAGAACAGGAGCAAGAAACAGGGTAACGCTCAATGTCTGCAGCCCGTAGAGAAGGCATATGTTTGGTGAAACAGGAAAATTATCAGTGTTTGTTGTCAACTTATTGTTTACCTCAACTGTTTATGATATGATTCCCAGGGCAAGCATTAATAAAGCAATAAAAAGTGTTAGCAGAACACTTCAATTAACTGTTCTGCAGAAGAGTTTTTGTCAATTCTGAGCTGTTTTAAGGGGCCTGTATCCATTAAAGACCTAACGAGGGACTCTTTCTGTAAGGATGTCAGCTGCCTCAAGTCTGCTGTGCAATGGGGCAAGCTATAAACATGTAAAAATAAATAAATGACTCTAACTGAAAAGAGTCAATGCATGTCACATCATTTTTCAGTTTACCAACCAAAGTACAATTTTCCCCATCCAATTTTCTGCTTTTAAATTGGCTACAGAAACAGAAATGGGATAATCAGCCAGTTAAGAATCATCCATAAACAAGAACAAATTCATGCTGGGAGTAGGACTAAGGAGGCCTCTTAGGAGTGTGTGGCAACTCAGAGACCTTTTCTTTGACTTCCTTGCGGATGTTTGTCTCTGTAACATTGATGAAGAGGTTGCTCAGACGAGTAAGCTATGACTGTGATAGCTGAGTGCACTGCGAGAGGAAAGGATGATAAAAAGATGGGATCTGAACAATGAAAATCAAGGATCAAGGAGGACTGACAAGAGTTAAAAATAGTTATAGCTTCAGGAAAGTCAACATTCATTTACAAAATCTTTTAAGAATTAAGAGACAGGATACTTAAAATGGCTTGTATTTGAAGCTACCTTCCATTCCTAGGATTCTGTTTATTCTTAGAAAAAGAAATGTGGGTGGAAAAAAAAGACAGGAAATGGATCTGCTCATTCTGAAGAAAGTTTAAGGACTGGGCACTTTATAAATCTAGGTAAATGCAGCACGGGAGCACTGCCTGCTGCTTTAACATGTGCACGGCGTTACATGACCAACCCCTGCATATTTACTACCTCTGAAAACTCAACTTCCATCACATTTAATGTTGATAAAATTTTCTGTGAATCCAAGTGTACTCTACAGACACAACAGTTTCAGACCAATAGCTGTCTTTCTTTCTGTGGTTTAATCTGTAGTCATCTTGGCAAATTAAATCATGTCTCCTCTCATTCCCCACCAATCTCTCTCTCTCTCTCTCTCTCTCTCTCTCTCTCTCTCTCTCTCACACACACACACACACACACACACACACACAGAAACACACAGAAACACATGCATGTGCGTGCATACACACAGTCTTGGATCTGATTTTTCTTAAAGTATTACCCACAACAATAAAGAATAATATTTCCATTTCCATCTCCTAGGGAAAATAAAGGAAAACATCTGGGAGATAGAAGAGAAGGCAGTAAGAAATTAACCTTAAAATTTGCCACAAAATATTAACTTGTACACAATTGCCTACACAGTCAACCACACAGTTCTCAAACATGTAAAAACTGGCAACAAGTAAAAAAAAGTAACAACGTTGGTCTCAACACCAACCATTATTATTATCAGAAGATCCACCTGAAGCTATTTCTTTGCTCTAATGCCATGAGGCATAAATAAGAAGAAAATGCAGTTCTTGGCTTATATGTTAAACAGTAGACTGGCTTTCTTAATTGAACATCAGAACAGAAAAAAAATTCTCTAAGTGCAAAAGCTGCTAGCTACTTTTTAAAAAGGTTTACATTATTTGAAGGGAGCTGTGCCAGAAAACAATGACAGATCATAGTTACTTAATCTGGCCAAGGAAGTGACAAAATCAGTCTGTTCTCTGTTAGACCACTGGCTATGGAGTCCAGCAAAACAGGACTCAAACCCCAGCTTTATCATGTATAAGCTACGTGATGCTGAGCAAGTGTCTTCGTGATGCCTCAATTTTTTTTTCCTATATAAAACAGGAATGGTCAGAATATCCAACTAATAGGGTGGCTGGGGCAATTACAGGAGGTCCTATGTAAAAAGTTGTTAGCAGATTGCCTGCCTGGTGAATGACCCTCCATAAATAGCAGCTCTGTATTAGCTAGCTGAGCAAAAGCCTGCGTAAACAAATAGTATTTGCTAGCAGATCTGCGAGCTTGGGGGCATGGCGCTGGTGTGGAGTGGGCAGAAGGGAAAGGCAATCCTGCCAAGGAGAAGTGATGCCACACTGGGCCAAGAGAGGAGAGAACAGAGAGATGGCTGCCAAAATGGTAAAATCCCAAAGGTTAGAAAATAAGAAATAAACTGCCATTCTATTACACATGTTTTTGCTTTTCCTGTAACGAAATATATGTCTAACTTTTAGTGCGGAACAGAATGAAAGGGTATCAAATGTTTGTTTAATAAAAAAATCAAAAACTACACAGTTTCCTGATGCAGTGAGCGGGGGAAAAAGAATGACCCAGACTTGGGTGTCACTCAGAAAGTGGCAGACATGGAACTCCTGGCAGACCACGGGGCCAAGCAGGATGCCCCCCTCCTCTCAGTGCCAGAGGAGTCCTCCTCTTACAACAGCAGAATACAAATTTCATCTGTGAGGTTCACAGTCTCTGTACCACCTGATGACGGTTGGATTGAACACTATAATCCTCTTCTGTGTTTCTCGTTGTTATATACCCATTCCCCTCCCAGAAAACAGGAGATGCCGGCAGGTCTGCACCAGACTGCGGACCACAGGCAGCTACGTGAATCTGGGCAAAGCCCTTACCCTACACCTTGGCCCCAGTTTCCTCCTCTATGAAAAGAAGAGACACAGCTAATATTTTGGCCTCACAGGACGGTTGTTACACTCAAATGAGAGGTGTGTGCAACTATAATGCAGCAAAAGAATGCAAGGAAATCTATTATTAGGAACAGTCTGTTTGGAAACACTTCCCTTAATGTATTTAACACACTATTACACTCACAGTGAACGCTTTAAAAAAAAAAAAAAAAAACTTCTAGAACTGAATTGAGATGATGACAAAGGGCTAAATAATTTAGGACATGTTTGGAAATGATTAAATTCTTGAACTATTGTATAGGTAAGCAAAATTATTCTTAGGGACATTGTAACACTGCATGCTAATCAGCCTCAGGAGAAGGAGTAACTGTCAACAGCTCATGGCACACAGCCAACTGTCTGCGGGTAAGTAAAGAAACTGAATTAGCTTTTTCAGGGGAGCCAGAAAACAGCCCTGATGACCTGAATCCTGAAGGCAATGGAACTCTGAACGCAGCCTTTGCCAACAGAGTTTTGCTCCTTTCTTGTCTCTGAATTAAGTTAAAATAAATGCCGTTACCGTCAGCAGTTTATAACCACATAGCAATGTTCATTCAAAAACTATCATCAAATGTATGAAAACTCAGTCACCACAAACAAGAAAGTTAGAATCTGACAAAGATTATACAAATCCTGTGAAATATCTGCCTTTGGGAGTGCCTATGCTTGGAGCACAGAACAGCCTATGTCTTGTTGGGTATGAGTACATGTATTTTACAGAATAACAGTAATGCTCAAATATCCAACAACAGGAGCTCACACTTTGCTGAACAAGTAGTTTCATATACTTCGATAATAAACTTGGAAATGAACCTAGAGAACGAGATTGACACAGCATAACTTCACGACTGGCTTAGAAGATAGAAAACAACAGAAAAGAATCTTAACAACTAACACTACAATCACACATGCATAATTAACCTTACATAGCCTCTGCCTGACTCCCTACTCAAGAAGCCCCACACATGTAAAATCTGAACCAAATAAAAGATGATTTCATGGGTACACAAAAAGCAAATAGGTAAACAAAGGCATGCAGTTTTTTTGCATTTCCTTTTCTATTATGCTGACTAAACAAAAAAGCAACATAAATGCTACCTTGAAAGCTTAGAGATGACATCTCTGCAAAATATAAGCCAGATTGAACAAATTCCTGAGTAGTCCTGGCATGTATTTCCCACATAAAAATAAAATTATAATATTAGCAGAAATGTGATATATATTTCACATTGTAACAACGTGAAATATGACTACAAAATAAAACTGCATAATTTCTATAACCCACTGTAGTGTCATTACTTTGTAGCAACACTATGTTTTAAGCTACTTACTAAAGCTCACAGCATTAGATACCTGAATTCCACACTGCTGTCGACAGTGACAAGGCCTGACAGGCATAATTAAACAATTATGGGCAAAACTGGGCTACACTTCAAGACTTTGATTCTGATTCTCAAGACTCAGTTAATTTTGAAATTAAAATGCTCCTTAACTCATGTGTTTTGCTACCAAAATGTAGAGTTCAATTAAAATATTATTACAGTTTAACACCAAATATGAATTTCCAACAACTGATTTAAGTTATTTTGATTCTAATCATGTCTTTTAGTCTTGGTTCATGACCTAACGATGTTTCTAAAAAGCTATAATTAAGTCTTAAATCTAGAAGTGTTATTTCCTTCTACTTACCTATTGAGGAAACCCAAAATCCTGTGAAAAGAACACCGATGTGTATTCCCTCGCAATGCAGTCGGCAGCGTGTCCCCCAGCGGGCTTTCCTGTGTGCTATGCTTCTCTACAGCAACAGTATAGGGGTGTCTATCCTTATATATCCAAACCCCCTAGTGCCCATGAAAAGGGTACAGCCTCCAAGACACATTAAAATCTATCACTATAGAATTGTTTCCTGGAGAGCAAATACACTTCTGAAAACAAGAAAGAGAAGTTTCCATTGCTGAGTCTCAAATACGGCTGATAGAAACCTATTCTGATGTTATCTGTATTAGAAGTGAGACTGTTAGACAGATAAGAGAAGCACAATCATGTGATTCATGAATGACATATGCCAGCATCTTAGAGGTAAGCAAAAAAGCCGTTATTAATTACTGATACATCCTATTCTCAAATTACTGACCAACTACGCATGTGACTATTAAGTGAAAGTTGCTAAGATGCCCAGAATATCTAAATTAAAAATTTAAAGACTATTCAGGAGAGTATTAAGCCCAGGCAGTCACCTGCTGCTGGTCTCCAATGCTCCTCTGTCAACGCTAGCAATGCTGCACTGCACTGTTCATCTCCTTGGCCATTTCTCCTGAGGCTGTGAAATCCTGGAGGCTACGAGCTGTCTTAGTCTATCTATTCCAGCATGTCACCCAGGAAATCTGAAGGGACGTCCTCTGTGTGGCATTCAAGACATTTCAATGTCTCCCCAAATCTACCCTTCCAACCAGCCTTTCTCTGCTAATCAGACTTCAAAATGCTGCCTGTGTCCCTCAGTGTATGAATACCTTACAAATGAAAAACACCTATACAGTATTCTACCCAAATTGGCTGAATATCCAGCTTCCAAACTCTAGAGGTTGCCAGGTCCTCCAGCCTGCTCCAAGGCTGTCGCTGACAAACAGCAGCAGCTAATTCCAAGGTGGGTTCCCTCCAGGACACAGGGTTCTGTTCCCTCTTCCTACTTGGAGAACCAAGAAGAAACCACTTAATAAAATAATTCTGGACACACTCGGGAGAAGGGCTGGGAGAGAGACAGAGATTAAAATTAAGGATCGTCTACCAAAGCAACGATCATACACATGATCATTTGTGGATATTCTAAACAATACTTCCCAAACCCAATCAATCCAACCTGTGAACGCCACCAATTATCAAAAAATGGATTCAGAGAAAAAAAGGAGCATCATTTCCTATCCCAAACCATTCATAATGCCTGTAAGGCCACTGCATAGGTTCCAGGGCCTCTGGCCCCTTTCCCCTCGCCCCTCAATCCTCTTTCTGTGCCTCACAGCTGCAGATGCTCAACCCTCCAAGATGGGAATTACACTGTAGTGACATTAGGACAAATCTTGTAAATGAGTGTTTAAAAACAACCACTGTGGCCAGGCGCAGTGGCTCACACCTTTAATCCCAGCACTTTGGGTGGCCAAGGCAGGCAGATCTCTTAAGGTCTGGAGTTTGAAACCAGCCTGGCCAACATGGTGAAACCCTGTCCCTACCAAAAAAATACAAAAATGAGGCATGGTTTTGCATGCCTGTAGTGCCAGCTACTCTGTAGGCTGAAGTGGGAGAATCACTTGAACCTGGAAGGTGAAGGTTGCAGTGAGCCGAGATCATGCCACTGCACTCCAGCCTGGGTGACAGAGTGAGACCCTGACTCAAAAAGCCCCAAAACAAAATTAAACCACTGCACAAAGCACATATTTGCCATTGAAAACACTGATATATCCTTCAGGAGAAAACCAACCAAATAAATAATCCAAAGTTTTTTTCCTGGCATCTTCCTAACCCTCGCCAATATTGCTCACTCTGAGCCCCTCTCTTGCTAGTCAATGCCTGCCTCCCTACCACTGGCTTACTGACCTCACCCCCAAACACATTTTGTTTCCTCCACCCTAACACACCACCCACCACCACAATTCTTCTCTTTACAATGAAACCCTCAAACTGCTGAATGACAACAGTCCACATGCAGCTTCAGGCTTTTATTTTTTCTACTTACTCTCAGTAATCTGGCCTTTATCCCTTTCCCTCTCTGTCTCTGGGAACTGCCGTAAGCTGCCCTGTTGGTTAGTTACTCCTCTCACCTGCTAACTCAGACTCTGCCATTTCTGTCATTCAGGTGTACTCCTCTCTGGGTATTCAATCAGCTAATTCCCTTCCGGATCTCCTTCTGCCTCCACTGTGCAACACCTCTGCCTGGGCCCAAAAAGTACGAGGCGAAGCAGAAATAAAAGCAATTTACGATGATAAAAACTGTAACTTCATCCACACATTAGAGGAGAAAAGATATCATGACCCTAACAGTTTCCACTTCAATCCAGGGAACCACCAGAAGTAAGCGGGAAAAGGATGTCTCCCGGTGCCGGAGCTCCTATTCTTCATAACGTGATACTCCAGGCGGTTTACCTGCAGTCACTTTCTATTTTTAGGAATCATTTTAAAGATGGGCTTGAGTCAGTAAGAAGAGGGAAGGGCAATAACCGCCGAGCTGTGGGTCTGGGAAAAGGCCCCTGCCATCCACTTCCGAGCCAAGGCTTCTGAAAAGGGCACACGCTGCACGTGTGGACTAAGACCCTGCTCGTGACCCCACTCTCCAGCCCTGCAACTCTGGAGTGTCTAGCCACTGGCCTTAGCTTGATGTCTCAGCCACGGCTCAAGCTTCCCCACTCCTGTGGGGCAGGTGTGTGCTCAGCCTCTGGTCCACGCCCAGACTGGCCACTGGAACACATCCCCTGTCCTGGCCCAGCCTCCAGGACACTTGCAGGAAAGGAGCTGCTGACAGAAGACTGGAGAGTTATGAAGAGTCTTAATGCCCTGCATGATTGATTCAGACACTTGCTACATGAGCTTGACATTGGAGAAGCCACCAGCGGGACCATGACCAAACATCAAAGTCAGAATCCTCATGCCCCAAAAGGAGAACAATAAGACATCATCAAGGAGCTTCAGTTGTCCTCAGAAAGCCTCAGACCGTGTCTTCAACTCCACTGCAGGAGCTGGGCCGGGCCAGGCCATGGTCCCAGGCACAGATCCTCTCTTTCCCAATCCCAGGGAGGCAGGGAAGAGAAGAGGGGATGCCTAAGACACATGGCAACTGCATCAGGGCTTCATAAGGAGCAGATGCTAAGGCTTAGTGATCAGCTGAAAGTCAGCCCTGGCAGGAGAGTTCAGGGGAAATAGTATGACTTTCCAAAATAGTAAAATAAAACAGAGCACAGTAGTGTCTATGAAAAGCAAAGCAATACAGGGTAGAGTGTAAAAATTCAGCTATGCTCAGTACATAATGAAGTAAGAGAATGGATTGTTCTGTAGCCTTTAGACAGAACAATCCCCAGGCTGGCTCTGGACACATATTAATGTCCTAAGAAAATGGGGTCTCTGTCTTATTTTGCCTTCAGCTATTTTCACTGTCTTGCTCTTCTTTGGTGGAATCTACCCCAAGTGGCTCTCTAACTTCTTCTGGCCCAAGCAGTAACCACCAGGGTTATTCCCAGCACATATGAGTCTCCTGATACAACACGCTGACTAAATGAAGGTCCCAGTCAGCTATTTGACTTTGGGTCTTTGATTTCAATGGTCCACAAAAATCACACTTTTATTCCTGGGGGAAAGCCAACATGTATGCATTTGTATGGATCTTGAGTTTTGGTCCCACTTATTTTTCCTCTTAAAAAAAGAAAGGAGATGACTGAGCTAGATAAACCAAAAAAAAAAAAAAAAATTAAAGAACCTTTTAAATATCATCTCTACACCACCTGCGACTTGTAATTCAGCCATCTGGCAACCTTATCAGCTGTAAATAACAAATACAAAAATAACACACATTTGTCTAATACTGTACTTTTATAATGAAATTTCTCTAAAGCTTTGATACAAGTCTAACGTCCATCTTATTTATATTCACCCATCTATCCACCCCAAAAATAAATTTTTTTCACTTGATGTCAAGTACCATGACTAGAGCTGAAGATACAGGCATCCATAAAACATGCTCACATTCTCTATCCCAACAAGGTTGAAAAACATACCTGAAAAAACCTAACTATACAACACGTGAGATACTTCCTAAGAGGTGCACACTGAGTGCCCTGTGAGCAGTGACTCAGCTGGTGTGTGATGGGGGAGAGAAAAAAAAGGGGGAATCCAGGGCAGGCTTCACGAAGGTGACAGGCCACAACAATGCTGTGACATCTCAACTCAGAGGTCTGTCCACCAGCCAGAAGAAAACAATCATCTCGTGACCCCATAATGACCTTCGGGGTGGCCTGAGCCAGCCAGCCAGCAACTGTGCAATTGGGGCATTCACAGTAACCAACTGAAGTTGCCTCAACACTGGCAGCATTGCCTCAACACTGGCAGCATTGCCTCAACACTGGCAGCATTGCCTCAAAGGATCAAAGCGCTTGAGACAGGTGATGGAGCAAATGTCCAAAGATGACATTTTATCTGTACTTATGGGTACTTCTCAGTTGGCAGTGTAGTAAGACAAGGTACCACCAGTGGGCTAAAACAGTTTTAGGACAGTTTAGAAATCTTGCGTATGCAATATGCCCAGAATGTGTGAACTGCACCCAAATGCTCTTAAGACCAAGATCATGAGCAATACCTACCACCAAAAGGAACAGCAAAAGTTATTCAACAGTTATTTTTAGCTATTTAGAGCAAAAAGGATTCTCTTTTCATTTATGTCATGGGAAAACTCTGAGGATGCTCAGCCATAAGTCAGACAGAAATAGCTGAGTCCCATCCCCCTCACCTTACTGACCACAGGGACTCCAGACTGAAGGCTGACCACAAGCACTTCAAATCCTGCCATTATTGTGGGCAACTTCAACACATTTGGTGGCCAGATGGAGCCTTAGCTTTTCAGTTTTCTGACCTCCTTAATTGCAGAGACTTTCAATCTATTTACCTATTCCCAAGGCCATTTTCTGGGTCTCATCACATCTTTATGTCTGGAAATCTTAAATGTAAACTAATGGGATCACAAACTCCTGTTCACTTGGTGATTCCACAATATTTGCTTTGGTAATTCATCAAGCCCTCCCTATTGGTCTCTAGGATTTTCCCTCTTATTTTTAAAATTTTAACTTAAAAAATACAAGTACATAACTGAAAAACAAAATCATTCTAAAAGGTTTACAATAAAACACAGAAGCCACTGACTGACCTGCCCCTTCTTCTTCAACACTGATTTCCAATCCTTGTCACAAAGAAAACCACTGTCAACTCTTGTGGCAGTTGCTTTTGTTAATTTTGTTATTGTAATTCTTAACAGCACAAGTTCCAATTTGAGACAGTACCCACTCATTGATCTCTTTCCCTCTTCTTCCTCCTCCACACCCCTCTCCCCATCAACATACATTTTTTTTTTCATTTTTCCAATTTGAAATGTGACATTTCACTCCTAAATACTTTAGTATGCTTCCAAGAACCAGGCAAATTTACCCTACGTAACCACAGTACATCACACTAAAGAAATTTAACATTAATAACAATGCCTAATATATACCCACATTCAAATTTCTCTGATTTTCCCAGTAATGTCTTGTATCATTTGCATTTCCTCCAATCCAAGATCCAATCATAAATCCTGTATTTAAATTCAACTATTTATCTCCTTTCACATGTCCTTTAACTTGGCACAAATCACCGAGGACTTCCTGTAGTTCCTGACCCTGCTACAATGGCAACTTCTCAGTTCTTTGAAAACTAGTGGTAAGACTAAGAGTTAGCAATGGTCTTCCCAGATATTGGTCCTCCAGCCCTTCTAATGACGTGGCAAGCATCTAATTCCCTTATTAAATGCTTCTCAGTTTCAAATATTCAAATCATTGGTTCTCAGACACTTTAGTCTCAAGACCGTCTTTACACTCTCTAAAAATTATTGAAAAATCCCCCAAAGCTTTTGTTCATATATCTGTAGGTATTTACCACATAAACTAAAATGGAAAAATTTTAAATATGCATTAATTTGCTTACAAAAAATGGCAAACAAAATACATACTACCATAAAATATTCAATTAAAAAGCCTATTTTCCAAAATGAAAACAATTTACTGAGAAGAGTGATGTCAGCTGACATTTTTACAAATCTCTCTAATGTCTGGTGCACTGAGTCTGTTGGACTACATCAATTTGGTTGAAAGCACATGAAGAAAATCTTGCCTTACGTAAATATATAGTGGGAAAAAGAGGTGATTTTTAATAGCATTTTCAGAAAATGGCAGACACTGCTGTGGTACTACACCAAATTTGGCAAGTGGGGTCATTTCTTTTTTTTTTGTTCTTTTTTCTTAGTTTTGGGGTACATGTGCAGAAGTGCAGAGTTACACATGCCATGGTGGTTTGCTGCATCCATCCCCTGTCATCTACATTAGGTATTTATCCTAATGTTAGCCCTCCCCAATCCCCCCACCCCTTGCTATCCCTTACCTAACCCCCCACCCCTAACCCCCTAAAAGGCCCCGGTGTATGATGTTCTCCTCCCTGTGTCCATGTGTTTTCACTGTTCAACACACACTTACGAGTAAAAACATGCAATGTTTGGTTTTCTTGTGTCAGTTTGCTGAGAATGATGGTTTCCAGCTTCACCCATGTCCCTGAAAAGGATATGCACTCATCCTTTTCATGGCTGCACAGTATTCCATGTTGTATATGTGTCACATTTTCTTTACCCAGTCTATCACTGATGGAGATTTAGGTTGGTTCCATGTCTTTGCTATTGTAAACAGTGCCTCAATAAACACACGTGTGCATGTGTCTTCATAACTGAATGTTTTATAATCCTTTGGGTATATACTCAGTAACGGGATTGTTGGGTCAAATGGTACTTCTAGTTCTAGATCCTTGAGGAATCGCCACACTGTCTTCTGTAATGGTTGAACTAATTTATACTCCCACCAACGGTATAAAAGCAATCCGATTTCTCCACATCCTCTCCAGCATCTGTTGTCTGATTTTTTCATGATCACCATTCTAACTAGCATGAGATGGTATCTCAATGTGGTTTTGATTTGCATTTCTCTTATGACCAGTGATGAGCTTTTTTCCATATGTTTATTGGCTGCATAAAAGTCTTCTTTTGAAAACTGTTCATATCCTTTGCCCATTTTTTGATTTTTTTTCTTGTAAATTTATTTAACTTCTTTGTAGATTCTGGATATTAGCCCTTTGTCAGATGGGTAGAATTGCAAAAATTTTTTCCCATTCTGTTGGTTGTCAGTTCACTCTAATGACAGTTTCTTTTGCTGTGCATTAGCTCTCAAGTTTAATTAGATCCCCTTTGTCTATTTTGGCTTTTGCTGCCATTGCTTTTGGTGTTTTAGTCATGAAGTACTTGCTTATGCCTATGTCCTGAATGGTATTGCCTAGGGTCATTTCTTATAGGTCAGTTGCAATGTGGAGTTTGAAACTACATTAAATGAGCTTTTCTTACTCTGTGATGTTAAAATCCATTGGTGTGATTTATACTTTGAATTAATCTTTTAACTATGTATGATTCTCTAACATCATGCATTCATCATTTGGGAAATATTAATTCACTGAGTTATGTAGATCTTCCAAATCTTGACATCTTCCATTATACTTATCAAAAAATCACAATTTATTAATATCATCACCAAGTTCATCAGGAAAATATTAAGCACTGGGAACAGTCAAGTCTTGGTAGCAGATACAAGTTTTCCAACATCCTAATTTTTGCTTGAAAGCTTACATTTTAACACTGGTAACGAAATTTTTCTATAATTTCCCTATAGAAAATGGCTGCCAAATACCCAAGTTTGAATAACCATATTTACAAGTCATTCTTTTAGGTAAAAATGGTCTTGTCTGAAAGTGGGGAGTTCAGCTTACAAGTAAAGCAACTGCACAAGTGCTTTTCTTAGAGATAACGGTCATACTTTGGTATGTGACAAAAGTTCTGTCTATGTACTTCTCATTTCTTCATGCACAGTAAAAACTTGTGAGTACTCAAGGGTGGTGATTGAATAAAAATAATGTTATTGCTTCTACAAGTGAAACTGAATTTTTTTTAACTGCAAATACTTTGTGGTAATGAAGACTCAAATGACTACGGTTTGGAGCCACTGCACTGATTCATGCTAAAGTGCCAGCAGTTTTACCCACCATTGCTTTTGCATCATTAGTGCAAATGTCAACACAAGGAAAAAGGCAAATGCAACCGTACTGTAGCAGCTCCCATTCTCCTAAACCTTCCAGTCAAAAAGAAATACCTTTAGTTCTTAGAGCAGATTCTGCTATGCCTGTCTGAACAGTCACTTCCCATCTCCTCCTCACACCCCTCCATCCAAAGTTATTTTTCAGGTCTTAGATGTCATCTCCTCTAGAAAGCACTCTCTGTCTCCCTGAAACTAGTTAGGCTGTCACCCTGGGCACTTCCATAGCACCTGCACGCTATGGTCAGTGACTTCAGTAGGAGTTCCTGAGACAATTCCTTCCACCCTGGTGCCTGCCTTCATCATGGCAAGCAATCAAGAATGACTCTTTCTTTGCTCACCAGATGACTCCTAAGCTGTTAAAGCTCTCATTATAAAGCTGGCTGACGTACCTTGATAACACAGTACTTTGAATGTAGGCAGCAACGCCATGTCTGACATGCAAGAGATGTCTGGCTTTTATAGCCTATATGTCTGGAAAAGACTAGAGTTTTATATTTGCCTTCTGAGTCCCAGCCTGACTACCTGTCAACCTCCAATGTGCCTGTCATTTGGATAAAGGTACAGAATCTGTCCCAAGAGAAGGCATGATGGCCATGTCCCTAGGACAGCCAAAGGCAATGAGGTACCACCCTGGTCAGACTTCCTGCTCTCTATTTTCATCCACAGGTGAACACTGTGGATGCAGGCACTTTACCTTCTGGCGGAACAACAAAAGCCTCAGCTGTCTTTACAGATTCTACCGCTCTCAGCCTTTAGCTGGTGCTGAATCCCACCTGGATTGAGGAGCTCTGCAGCCCTTACCAGCCCTCTTTTCCTAGAGATCTCCCTGTTCACTTCCCCTGACTATGTCTAGTAGATGTTAAAGCTGAATTGTGCTTTATCCACACTATGTGAGTCTCATTTCTATGTAAATACAATTTGCTAAAGGAAAATGAACATGCTAGAAAGTTGGGCCCTGTTCCTAAAATACCCCAGTAATATCGTGTTCTAGTGGGACTTCAAATTTTCTTGCTGGAGTCTCCCACTCAATTATGAACCCCTGTGGGTAGAGAATATAACTTCCCCAGTAGCTAATTGTACCTGGTACATGGTAGGCAATCAAAAACTATCAGTTGGAGCAATTAAATAATATATATAAAGTTCTCAGCACAGTGACTGGAACACAGTAGTCAACAGCAGAAGCTGTTCTGGTTTTGATATGACAATGACAAGAACATTAAGGTTTATACAGGGATTATTCGGTAATTTTTTTTTTTTTTGCTCTACCTACCAGCTTTGTGGGCAATGTGTACAGCACAGTATTTACTAGGATCTAGTAATCTTAGCATATGTCTAAGAGCGATGAGAAATGATACCAATCGTGAATCATAAAGCTGTATGTTCACTCTGCTCTGGTGTGGTAATTTTTGTTATTAATTTACACCATCTCTCCAAGATTTCTCCGCAGACTTGCAATTGAATACCCATATAATCACTGAAAACTAAGGACCCTTACTTGATAACTTGCAGAGCACATTTTGATTAGGCACAGCCAACATGCTTTCAGGAATGGCAAGTCATTATCACATAACATGCAGAAAATCCCTCTGAGGATAATACCTACAAGTTTAATAAAAGGAGTGGCAGTGATCTTGGAATTCAGAAAACACTTGACAGAGTTCCGTATCAAAGGTTAACAGTCAGTGTATGAGAGCCATAAACTGAGAGGAAAATTGGTATTAGATTGATAAAACACTCAACAGCAGGAAACAAAAAAAAATGATCAAGGAGGAAAGAAAAAAGTCATAGAATACTGCATGGGCTGGTAATAAAGTCCAGGATTTTTATGTTATTTTAAAACATCTGAAGGGAACCCACTCTGATTGTGTATTCTAGGAATGTAGAACCATTAGAGAAACAAAGTGGCTTTTAATGAAATACTGGAAATAGAAATAGCACATTAAAAGAGTCATTTACTGAACTCTGAAATGGCAACTTACTGGAGCGCATGGTATGACCAAAACACTAACGTTAAACTGGAAAGCAGCTCTTAAAACTTTTACAAAGTATAATCCATTTGGTGGAGAAGAATGTTGTAAGGTTGGGACGCATAGAAGAGATACTTTTGTCAATTAAGAATAACTTAAAATTTGTTTTTCCTGAAAGGGAAATGGAAGAGTGATATGCAGACACACATGCTAATAGACCTTTTGTGTTTTTCTCTGATTAATTCTAGTAACAAGGCACAAGGTGCCTCTTTTGATCAAGTACAGGGAAGTAATTTGAAGCACAACCCTGTAATCAGAAGATGAGAAAGTTCCTGAAGTTACCATTTGTTCTAATTAGGTCACCTCCGTACTGCAAATACCCTGGTAAATGAAGTGTGTCGCTTCAGTACTCAACCTTTGCAAAAGACAGTAAACTTCTGAATAGTTGCCACACTTCCTGCTGGGAGTGCTGGTTTGAAAGCTCACTGCTATTTGGTAGGTTTTCACTGCTACTTGGTAGGTTATCTGTAGCTCTTTTCATGCATCAAAATAATGGTTACTGATTAGTCCACAGGGAAAAAAAAATCCAACTCTCCAATTACCCTCTTAAATACCCATGACACTTACAGCAGCCTTTTATTTCAGCTGTATTTAGTTAATTGCTCCTCTCCTTTTCCCAATTACTTCCTAACTCCAAGATCCAGCACCCAGCGCAGGCTCAGGTATGTGCGATGGAGGCAACCCTAAGCACAAAGGCCCTCAAAGCCATCAGAGGCGCCTGCAGCCCCTTAGATGATGCTGTGCTTGACAGGGGCAACCACCAAGTCTTCAGCCCCACACACACACTATCTGAAGGCAAAACATTTTACTTTCAAAACCACTGAACAGTTTCGCTTTTCCAACATTCATTTTAACTTTATAAGAGTTACTGCCTTTATCTATGCTTCCAAGTTTCCCCTTGACCCCATGCCCCTGCACACCCCTGCAACCCCATTACAACAAAAGAGGATTTCAAGCTTCCTCAGGCCAGTCCCAGCTAAGCTCAGTTCCCTCCTGCCTTCTCTAGGATCCAGCTCAACCAACACTTCCCTGCTGAATTCTCAATCTCCACCTCCCCTCCAGGCTCGTGACCCCACAGGCTCACTTAAGCAAGACTCTTCTGTCTGGTAGAGGACTTTTGGCCCCGTTCCCCAGCCATGTGGAAAGGGCCTAATTCCCGATAAGGAAGGCCCTTCCTAGGGTCCCTTATCTCACTCTATCCTGGCCCGGCCCAAGACCAGCAACCTTCCTGCCCAGCGGCCCACTGAACCAATCACCATCCGCCCCACCAGCTCTCCCGTAACCTCCCGTCCCACAAGCTCCTGCCCGGCAGGCTTCCTGCCCAGCAATAAACCTAGCCAATTACTGCCTGCCAGGTCAGCTCTCCTACCGCCCCAGGCCCTCTGTCCCTATAAAGTCAACCGAACAAAGAAAGCGCGCGCGATTCCTCCCTTCCCGCTTGAGTCGCCCGGAGATCCCAATAAAGTCGGTACCGGTCACCATGCGTCCTGCCTCGAGTCTATTGAGCGCCTGCCTCCGTGGGTCGGGGTCCCACAGCCGGGTTCGCACATCTTCCACATTAAAAAAAAATAAAAATAAAAAGAGTAAATCGTTCCTTGACTCCACTACACTACCAATATCTTTCATCTTTTGTTCACAAATTGCATGCGTTCCTGGCTTGCGGTCTCCACGTCTTCAGGCCTCCCACCTCACAGTCCACTCACAGTAGCACGTACCTGTTCCATCTCCAGCACTCCATGTTCTAGTGAAAGAGCACCCCACAGGGTCCCCATGACCCTTGCACTGGCAAAGCCAGCAGGGTTTCTCAGTCCTCTCTTCCTGACGTCTTGCAGCCCGAGTCGGCTACCCACTTCCTGATCTTAAAGCACTTCCAGATTCTCTTCCCATACTCCAGACCCTAGCTCATGGACTCCCACTTCTCTCCCAGGCCCCTGAAATACACCCAGTCTTAACAGTTTAAGAGCTCTTCCCAGGGAAGTCATTCCCTCTTTCTCCAAACACCATTTTTTATAGAAAAACTCCCTGATCTTACCCAAATCCCACTTCTGAGCTCCAGACCCATACATTTTACAGCCTTCTGAATGCCAGCACTTTAGGTCTTACAGATGCCTCAAATTCATCATACCCCAAACCACAGTCACCTTCTCCCCCGCTCTACTCCCTCCAAGAAAAAGACCATGATCCTCCTCAAAATTCACATTATCCTTCCATTTCTTCATGTCAGAAGCTCAGAGCGGCCCCCGCCTTTTCCTGTTCTCTTACCTGCCACATCAAGACAACCTAAGGTCTGATCCAAGTATCCAAATTAACCTACTACGTATCACTCTAAGTTGTCACCTGCTCTGTAGTTTTACTGCCACCAATTCAGTCCAAAACATCACATCACTTTGCCTGGATGATAGCTTCTAAACGATTTCCAAATATTCACCAACTTTGAGATCTTTAATCAACTCTGTAACATCAAAGCAATCACCAATGTGACTGTTCAAAAATGGATATTCGTTCCCATCAATCGGCCCTTGTTGAACAAGCCCTCTAATGTCTGCCTGATATTTGGGCTGGCAGGTCCTCCCAGGAGCTCAGCCCTGCTTACTGCTCAGATCTCCCTTCCTGACCCTCCCAGAGGCAGGGAACTGCCATTGTCTTTTCTTGCCACAGCAGGGCCTTCGTACTGGCAATTTCTCCTTCATTCTACATTTTCTCTATCCCCCTTCTATCCAACTCACCCTTTAACAGTAAAATCCTAATCTTTTTTTTGGTTGGGGGGAAGACTCAGCTGAAAAGTCATTGTTTGTAGGACCTGATTTTCTCTGCTCTTTAGAGTAGGGTGGGACCTCCTGTAGACACAGCCATAATCCCTTTCCAAACCAAACGGCCCTAATTACTTGTACTTATGTTGGGCTGCAAGGCTGACCAGGATGAGGACTGGATCTATCTTGCTCATGAGCACCTGGCACAGTAAGGGCAGACTTAGCAGGCACTCAATAAATCTTTGTTTAATGAATTAGCAGGCTAATAAATGACCTCATAAACATCATGTTTTCATTGTTTCACTGCATTTTTAATTACTGCTTTGTCTTTCACTGTCCCAACTCTGAGAAATAAACTTTAATGTTTTCATAATAAATAATATCCAGAAAAAAAGTCTACAGATATAGGGGACATCTATATACATAACACACACACACACACACACACACACACACACACACGTGTCTAGAGAGAAAAAGATATGTACATTTGCAAAAAACATATCTTTTTGGCTGAACTAATTCACACTAAGTTGCAGGCATTATGATACTTCATCCCTAGATCTTTTTTTTTTTTTTTTTTTTGAGACAGAGCCTTTGCTCTGTCACCCAGGCTGGAGTGCAGTGGCGTGATTCTGGCTCACTGCAATCTCCACCTCCTGGGTTCAAGTGATTCTCCTGCCTCAGCCTCCCGAGTAGCTGGGATTGCTGGCATGTGCCACCATGCCTGGCTAATTTTTGTATTTTTAGTAGAGAGAATTTCAGCATGTTGGCCAGGCTGGTCACCGCTAGATCTTTCAGCAATTTCCTATGTAATCACAATACTATTGTCACAAACAATAAATTAACTTTTGCATGATAATTACTCCATATTTCAACTTCCCAAATTGTTTAAAATGCACTTTAATACCATTTTTTTAAAAAAACTGTGATCCAAGGAATGATGACACATTGCATTTGGCTGTTCTACCTCATTAATCTCTTTTAATAAAGGACAACTTTCCTGCCTTTTATTTTTCTTTAATTTTGGTCTTTTGTGACAGACATTTTTGAACAGACCAGGACAGGTATCTGTAAAAATGCCCCACGAACTGGGTTTGTCTAGCTGTTTCTCAATCATAGATTCAGGTTACAGATGTTGTCAAGACGACTTCACAGATGATATGCTGTGTACCTCCCACCGCTGCAGAACACCAGGAGACGCATCCCCCAAAGAAGCTGCCTTGTCCCAATTCAACCATTCGACATCTAGGCCCAGGCTACAGGAGTCCACCCTTCCCCATTCCCAGACTCCAGCTGGCCCTCCCTGTGAGTAGACATCCAAGCATCATCAGACACGAAAGCCTCTAATGAGAGACACAGAGCCAGCAGGACACTGGCTGTGAGCGGATCTGGAGAGCAAGCTCCAAGTGCAGTGAAGGAGGGCAGGGTTCCAGAAAAGCTGTCTCCACTGAGAAGAACAGAACTGACAGGTAACTGTGAGTCAGAATGGGCCAAGGAGGGCTTTCACTTCTGTGGGAGAGAGGAGGTATAAAGCCATTAGAGAAAAACTGAAAATGAAGCCAAAAGAAAAAAAAGCAACTCTTTAACAGCAGGATTATTTTTATATTTAAGACAATATTCCCTAAAATATTTTTTTACTAAAGTGGTGATGCTATCTACTTTTTCCTTCCATTTTACAAACATGGTACAATGAACTGCTATTTGGTGAAAATAATGAAGTATTTTTTAACAACAACAACAACAATACCTTCTATGGCCCCAGATGGATAATTTTAAGTTGGTTAAGAATGTGGGCTTTGGAGACCTGACACATCACTTAGTGGTTGTGTGACATTGGCAGGTTATCTCATGCATCTCTGTGCCTCAGCTTCTTTATCTATCAAACAGGGCAACAGAACTTACCTCATCAGGTTGTGAGAATACACAAATTAACACATGTTAAGTACTAGGATAGTATCTAACACATAGTAAACATTCAGTAGATTTTTGTAATCATATTGAGTTATTATTACATTATCGCAAGCCTGTGGTTAAGAAGCCCACTTTTGTAGATAAAGCTTTTGTAGATAAAGAATATGAACTAATTGACTATGGATGGAATTATTATATATAGTTAGATCGCTGAATTCTTGGTTAAACAATACTAACTGTATCTTGGTAAACCAAGAAGCAACTGAGCCAACCCCTAAAAGCAAAAGACATTCAGCAGTTCATCATATTTTACAGTTAAGTAGATGAGAGCCTATGAGAATGAAATGGTTTCAGGTGGAATCTGACAATGCAATTCATCCATAGTACATAGGGAGAAATATTTATCTTTCCTCAAAAATCACATCTATCTGATAGGCCCTTAAAAACAATGGATGAATGCATACAAAATTTCTGTACTGGAAACATGAACTTAAAAATAGAGTACCACTGCTACAATTTTTTAAATCCCTAGCTCTTTCCTGGATAATTGTCACTACCGGGTACATTATTGTCCGAGACTTCAGGATGAGGGACTATTTCACATCATGTGGAAGGCAGCTTGCAGGCCTACTTAAGCAAAAAAAAAAAAAAAAAACTGTCAGATTCTAGCTTATCTTTACCTATATCTTCTGCATTTCTCCTAAGTAACGCTCTCATGGAAAAACAACCAGCAAATCCAGGATCATGCTTTGACTGAATAGTGAATGTAAGGAACTGCATGGAAACAGTGCTTATCTACAGTTGCATTTTACAGCTTTGGGGATCCCCAAAGCTCAGAGACAGTGATTCTTTTATCTGGAGCCACACTGCAGGGAGCAAGTTCTAGGCCTCCAAATGCATAGGCCAGTGCCCTTCCTTGGGTTCACACTTAAAGGCCAAAGTTTAATGTTTTTTTAATTGATGTTTTATACTTAAAAGTATTTTAACGTTAGAGATTGCTTTTCAATTTAAAAAGAAAGCCTATGAAATCCAAAAACTTGTGAAATCTTTAAACAGTTCCATTTAATAATGATCACTAATGGCCATTAGACCAGGTAAAATATATGAGGCAAACAATCAGAATGTTTGTTTGAAATGCAAATGTAACATAACTAATGAAAAGCCTAACATTTCTTCTGCTGAGGCCTGCTATGATATTAAAAACAGTCTAACAGGAATTTTAATAAGGAGAGACCTGAGTCAGGAATTCAGTTACTTAAAAAAGAATCACCTTTGACTGATCTACCTGAACTACAGGCTGTTCACCTACAGTCATCAGCATTTCAGAAATCAAAAAGCCATATTTCAACACCTGCATATGTATTTTTGGTTGAATGGTGGTTATATTGATTATTTTATCAGCTTTTAGTGAGATTTCCTTCCTTCTTGGTCATCATAGTAACAGAAGGCAGTGGAATGCGATCGTTATGAAAGGAAGCTCCAGCATTAGACATACCCAAGTGCATCTTCACTTCACTTTTCACCGGCTGTGTGACCTTGGGGAGGGTACTTAACACTCTGCCTCACACTACTCATCTGAAAATGGAAATGATAAAAGCCCTACCTCATCAAACTGTTGTGAAGGAAAACTTTAAAAATACATATATATGAAAAGCACTTAGCACAGTATGTGGTGGCTTTAGATATTACCTATATGACACAGAATAAACACTCTGTATTTGAGCTCTCATTATTATTAGGGCAAGGTGGTATAGTAATAGCAGTAAAAGAAGGAAGAAATACTTCTGTTACAGTAACAAGTACAAATATTTGAAAATGAATTATGACCTAGATTACAAAGAATGTAAACAGTTATATTGAGGCCTCAGATTCTGGCTTTAAATCATTGCTCCCTGTATTGTAAGAACTCTTCGTTAATCACTTAAACTGCTGACTGCCAACAAAACTTAAGCTTCAAGCAGACCTACTGTCTACCAGGTGAATACACCTAGTGTTACCAACCACGTGAGGTTATTTCTACAGTGGAGGGAAACCCCAGATAAACTCAGTCGCCATCAAGTCAACAAAGATTTACTGAGTACCACCCGTGTATATGGCACAACCATAAACAGAACTCGCCATACAGCTTAATCAAATCCCTTGGTCCTGTCAAGCTAAGTCAAAACTAATATGTAAAAACTTAAGAACTAGCTGGCTGGTGTATCATACATGTTTACAGATTTTAATTTACCAAAACAACTTGTATTGGTTTATACAACCAGTAGGGTCTGTGTTTACATCGGGATGAGTGCATCAAAGTAGCCATTAAACTTAACTATCAGGGGGTGTTCACTTGTACTTGCTAGTTATAAACCTCAGTTCATTGCTAACCACATCCAGAGAAATCAGCAAGAAGAACATGAATCACTGGGTAGATTCAATGAACGTATTAATTTAAATGAAATCATCCGTTTTAATATTCCTGATATAAAGAAGAGTTTTTCATTGCACTGGGGAATCTACCACCTGTGATTAGTTGAGCACTTTCATTCTCATGGTTCCTGGTTCTTTAAGTGAACTGTGCCTCAAAAGCAACACATCAAGAAGAGAAAGGACCAGGCTAAACCGTCTCTTGTATAAACAAAAACAGAAGTAAATGGAGATAAGAGCCCAGACAGAACTGCAACATTCAGTTTCCAAATATGGCCATGTGGAGATGCTCAGGACAATCACTAAGGACGACCCAGAAGCATCACATGATGGACTCTCATGGGGAAGGCCTTGGGCAGCAACAGAGAAACTTTTGGCTCACATATGACACTAATAAAATTGTTTTTGTTTACAGAATTCTTGTAGGAAAAGGGAGAAAAGATATGAGCTAAAATTAATGAAATTTAAGAAAATAACAGTGGAGAAAGTAAGTTAAGTCATAAGCTGGCTCTTTGAAAATATGAGTAACACAAAAGATATGTAAGAAAGAAAAGAAGGAAAAAACAAAAAATATACAAAATTAGGAACAGACAAGGTGATATAGTTACAGACACTGATGATTAAATAACATAAATATTAGGTAAACTTTGTCAATAAATTCAGAGTGGGCGAAAAGATATTCTAACAAAATATAAAAGCACCAAAACTGACTAATGAATAGATAGAAAACAAGAACCATGTATACCCTCTCTCTCCTTGTCATCATAACCCACTGCACTGGGTCATCTCCATCAGCCTATGAGCATGCTCTCCTATCATCCATCAGTAAAAAGTCATGACCCCCAAGCCCTCCCTAGTTTTGCTTCTCCCCATCACTGCACATCTGTTCCAAAGAGCTGCCACACGTGGGCTCTGCACTTGCTCATCTGCTCACCGCTCAGCCACTCCATGTTGGACTTTGTTCCTGCTGCTCCATTAGATTTTAGCCACCATAGCCATCCACCTGCAAGTGGTCAAATCTAAGTCCCTTCCTTTAACTCGCCTCTCACCAGACCACTCAGCAGCCTGTGATGTTGTCAGCTACTCCCATCTGCCTTAGGCACACTCCTCTTGTGTTCCGTGATGCCAAGCTCTCTGGGTTCTCCTCCCTATTTCCTAGATCCTCCTTTTCAGTCTTTGTTGAAAGGATGAATTCGCCAATGCTCAGTGCTAAATTGTCTGTCCCTCCCTACATACTTGAATTCCAGATTCATGTGTCCAATCTGTACCCTCAACTCTTCAACTCACATTTCACAGGCATGTCAGACTAAAAATGGCCCAAACCAAACTCTTGAGTTTTTCCCTAAACAGGCTCCTCTCTTTTGCCTTGAATGGCATCATCAGCCATAAATTACCATCAATTAATTATTCTTCATCAAAAATATATTCACGAGGGGACGATCCAAGATGGCCGTTTAGGAACAGCTCAGGATTGCAGCTCCCAGTGAAAGCGCAGAGGGTGAGTGGACACTGCGTTTTTATTGCCCACAGACTAGGAAATTCCCAGGCGGAGGTGCTCCACGGTCGCCAGTGCGGCTGTGCCGGCCAGCGCCGCTGCTTTGCCCCGCGCGGCTGCTTTGTCGGCGCCCCGGAGCCGCGGTTCTCCGTACAAAATACACC